>NC_134080.1:44300470-44654045 GCF_000715075.1 Nicotiana tabacum | reverse complement strand
GATTCTAACAGGTAATAATATCCATGGTAAAAATGAAAAATAGAATAACCTCGTTCATATGCTCACATTTACTTTGAGCATGCAGTAACTAAACATAAAATACCATTTTTAACACAACAACAAAATTGCATTGTTGACATTCATACATATCGAATATTTTCATTTATTGCCTTGAACCATAATATGCAAAATGAATGAAATGAAACAAAGGATGAAGAACACCAACCTTCGAACCTCGACAATCCTAGAACGACAAACAGTGCTTCCTACGGAACTCGGACCAGACTTCACTGAACAAGGAACAAACAACGAAAACCCCAGAACAAACTCGACGCACCGGACCTCGACTCAACCTTTGGACCTTGGACTGGAACTCGACCTCAACACAAGGTCGAGCAGCTCACCTCCATGAACTCCGGCTCAGCTAGTGGCGTGAAGCTGACGGACTGTTTAGTCGACGATTGTGGGGGTCGACGGGCAGTGTTTAATGGTGACGGGGTGATGGTTGTCGACTGGAAAATGACGAGGGCGTTGGTTGCGACAGTAGGGTGGGTTGTTTGGGCAGTGGTTGACGCGGGGAGCTTAGAGGTGGTAGGCTAGGTAGCGGGCAGCAATGGTGTTCGGACGTAGGGTCGACGAAGGGTGGTGCTACTCGTCGGACTGGGTAGAGATGATGGTGGAGGAGGGTGGTCCGCGAGGTTGAGTTGGTGGTTTTGTTGGCGATGGAGGTGGTTATGGTCGTTTGGTGGTGGCGATGCAGTAGAGTCGACTGGTTTGGGTAGTGGTCGACGGGTTGTTTGGAGGTTGACGACGGGTGAGTAGGGGTTGTTTGGGTGGTGGTGTTGGGCAAAGGTCGACGGAGGGTGGTTGGACGACGGGAGGAGCTGGTGGATTTTCGTCGAACGTTGGTGGTTATGGCGTCGGGGCAGGTGGTCGACGGTAGGGTCGACGGGCCTGTTTGGTTGACGATGGTGGAAGGCGATGAGGAGTTGGGCTGTAGGCGTTGGAGGGGACGTCGGGAATGGAGGGTCTTTTTCCTGGTTTTACCGTAGGGTTTTCTTTTGTTTCTTCAGAAAGAAGAAGACGAGGCTACAGTCCTTTTTCCAAATTTTTTTCAAGTCCCTCCTTTAAAAATGTGTTTTGTCCGTATTTTTGTAATACAATGCCCATGAAAATGAGCCCCACGCGTGGTGGGGTTCGAGGCATATGTCCCCCACGCGTGGTGGGGTTCCCCACGTGTCCTGGACACGGTTTATTGTGGGCTAGGTCCGAAAATTAGGCCTAAAACCGGGTAGTTTGAACCCGAATATTATTCTTTTGCCCGGACCCGAGAAATAGGAACACGTTGCTTAACTAGTCCTATGCAAGCAAAATAACTACCAAGAATAAGACTAGTATTTAAACAAAACTATATCTTTTTTTTAAATATTTTCAAGATTTAAAATAGCTACAAAATATTAATAAAACTATTTTTTTGTAATTTTCGTTTTTAAATATTAAGATAAAATATGAAGTAATGTTTTTTTTTTGTATTTTTCAAAGTTAAAATGACTATAGGATATTAATAAAACTACTTTTTTTGTAATTTTCGTTCTTTAATAAAGGTAAAAATATGAAGTAATATTTTTGTATTTTTTCAAAATTATAATGACTGCAAACATTAATAGAACTATATTTTTTTTGTAATTTCCGAATTTATATAAAGTACCAAAATAAAGTACAATTTTTGTATTTTTCAAGTTTATGAGAGATACATAAACTAAAATTTATATATATATTTTTGAAATTTTCTTTTGCAACGAAATAAAGTAAAAATAGTTAAAATAGCTATATTGGACCCAATTTCACATATTCATGCTAAAAATGTGAAAATTCTCGGGGAGGGTCAAAAATCACGTGCTTACACCTGCAAGCATGTAATTAACTAGGGCTATCTACTGCTTTCAATTAGTAGAGACAAACGCGACAAGAAACGTAGTTGCTATAGGATATCCTTTTAAAATAAGGACGAGATGAGCCTCGACAAAAATAAAGAAAAAAAAACGCACAAGTTGCGGGGCCCTCGTTAAATGTATATATATATTGAAGCACTCAGTCCCTAAGGTGGGTCGTTTAGCAAATCTCACGACCTCCCGGAATAATAACGCGATAGCCTCTTTAAGCGCGTATTTAATAATTTCACCTTCTTAAATTCGGGTGCGCATTTATGTGACCCAAATCCAATTCTCAGCGGATTCGAAATGTATTTCTAATCACGGGCACATTGATTGTGACGTGGCTCGAGGTGCATGTCCATGACGTCGCAAATTCCTTTTAAAAATAGAATGAGACGAGCCTCGACAAACAAAAATGTATAAGCTGCAGGGCCCTCTGAATGCATATATATTAAAATACATAGAATCCGGGACAGGCCGCTTAGTAAATTTTACGTCCTTCCCCAAAATAACAATACGTTTAGTCGTTTTAGGCACGTATTTAATAATTGTATCTTCCTAAACTCGAGTGCACATTTATGTGACCCAAATCTAAATCTCAACAGAGTCAAAGTGTGTCGACGATCACGGGTACATTGATTGTAACGCGGTCAGAGATACATTTTCACAACGTTGCAATTCTTGATAAAAATAATAGTAAATGATCAAAGCGGTTAAAAGATAAAAATTGCACACAAGTTCACATTTGTATAAAATCAGATAATCAAGCCGAATATAACAGTTGAGCGACCGTGCTAGAACCACGGAACTCGGGAATGCCTAACACCTTCTCCCGGGTTAACAGAATTCCTTATCCAGATTTCTGGTACGCAGACTGTAATATAGAGTCATTCTTTTCCTCGATTCGGGATTAAATTGGTGACTTGGGACACCCTAAATCTCCCAAGTGGCGACTCTGAAATAAATAAACCAATCCCGTTTCGATTGTCCTTTAATTGGAAAAAACTCCCTTGCGCCCCCTCGGGTGCGAAAAAAGGAGGTGTGACAATTATCCAATTTTTAGGGTAAAGAATTTATTAAGTCAAATAATTAACATTTTAGACTACGTGACTAATCAATGTAGATGAACATTAAATGAACGAAAAAACAAAGTATAGAAACCTAACTGCAGAAGATTCCGAGTCGAAACACTGATTTGAAATACAGTTTTAGCCATTTTACTCTTTTTGGATAAATAATTTCTGTGTTATAAAATAATAAAAGAAGAATAAGAGTATTGCAGAGAAAAGTAGGGAGAGAGAATTCTTATTGATTTTTGGGATGATTTACAATGGAATAGAACCCTCTATTTATAGGGAGAAAGTTAACTTAGCCACCAAGTAATAAACTCTAGAATCTCTCTAGAATATTGACATTCACCTTAAATAGAATTTTATTTATAATACTCTCTCTTGAATGTCTATTCAACAGATAATGTGCCTCGTTAAAACCTTAACTAAATAAAACCCAATGGGAAAAAAATTCTAGAGAAGGAAAAAGAGTACACATATCTAACAATACGCCTTTTGGTTGCCTCGTTAAAAACCTTGCTAGGAACACTCAGTGGGACAAAACCTTATAAGGGAAAAAGAGTGCAACGCGTATTAACTCCCCCTGATGAGAGCATCAATTAACATCATTGAGCCTTCACATTCCAATCTTGTGCACTAGCTTCTTGAAGGTTGACATCGGCAGAGTTTTGGTGAATAAATCAGCCATATTAACTCCAATGAATATATTGCACCTTGAAAATCCTCACTATCACATTATCATGCTTATAGTTATAGCAAGATACAAATGTGCACAAATTACACTGAGAAAGTGGTACTTAATGATCAAGAATTGTATATGCTTTAAGCAACTTAAATCCTTCATGGATTGTCATAAAAGCCATCTAAAGAGACTTTAGATGTATATCAAGTTTTCATGTCATGCTAGACATATAAGATATCGAAAACTGATTGCACATACCATTGACTTTATACTTTCAAGTATTTGAACAACATAGACAAAATTATATGTCTTTTATATGAAACCAATTCTATTCGAATTGTGTCTCTTCCATTTGGCCAATATTTTTGTGTCTATATTCGATAGACTTAAGATCCTCATCTATACTTAGCGTTATGATAGATGTCGTCGACAAACATTTTATATCGGTTCCAATATTTTTTCATAAAGACATAACATAGAGATCTCTTCATTCATATATTCAGGTACCTGAATCTCTCATAATATTTTATGAAGTATTATGTCATGTGATTTTCTAGATCACTTGCCTCCTTATTATGATCACTTTGATCATTTGCTCATCTTCTTTATCAAGAAGTTCTATTTGAAACCGATTTGTCTATACGCTTTAAGCGTACCACAGACTTTGTCCTTCTAGGACTTAATATGAGCATTTGCAATGAGAATATAATTACTTTCTTTGAGTCAGCAAATGAATTATCCTTTTATGAACTTCAGGTTCATATTATCCTATTCGAGGATCTATATGTATAAATAATAATCCATTCCATGTAATTTTTTTCTCAAGTAATGTATCTTGTCTCCCCCTCATGTTAGAAAAACTAACTTGTTTCCTCAACTTTGAAAATCCATCTTTGTGCATTATGGTGTTAATGAAAATATACACCGCACATGAGTAATAATAAGATGAAATTATTTAGTTCTTGACCCTGATCCACTTGTGAGGGGAGAATGCAATATACTTTCGTATATAACATATATCAAATTGATATATATAACTTTGTTCTCATAAGAAATAGTTTAGCTATTAAGTGGAGGCACTCAATAAATTATTTTGCTAAACCAACTGTGATGTAAACCAACTTATCAAGATGAATTTCTTGAATAGAAAATCTGAAAATTATGCTCGAAATTAAATTACTGAGCAAGTTACCTCGCAAGCACCGGCCAGGTTACGGGTTAATAATAATCGGACATATAACCATCTCATAGATGCATCTTATGTGGTATACATGGCAGGTGAATGGGCTCATATTCACCTTTGATATTTCCAGGATTCATGGGATTCAATCCCAACTTTAGTTGGTCAATTAATTAATGAGAACAAGCAATATAAGAGAATTCGTAAAGAACTTTCTAGTTCTTTAATATTTACCCATGTGAATTCTCTATTATTTTTGCACATCATACTTAAATTGATATGGCATGCCAACTGAATAAATTATCAATATTGATAAGTTCAGGTTTACACCATGACATGTGCAATTATCAATAAACTCCAAGTTTATTATGATATGAGTTTTTATATCAATAAATATCCACTTTAGTGTGGTGTTCTTTTATTTGTGTAGTACAAACTGGAGAATAAAGCGGGTAACTTTTCACATATATATTATCCCGCTACAAGTTGTAGTAATAGAAGGTATTAAATCTTTCTTTTATTTATAGTCTCAATATAATCAACCGTTTTCGCGTGTACTTTGGAAACTGAATAAGTTTCTTTGAGACTTACTACAACACAATAAATTGACATGATAATCAATTGTATTCCTCCAAAATAGTAATAATTAGCTCTTCCAAAGCTCTCAATTAATTTTGTACTACCACAGATTTATCAACATCCATGTGATGAATATCTCTTTTAAAGAAAAAGTTATACCATTGTGGTCATGGTCAAATTATATGCAAGATCTGTTTCTTGCATTACCATTGTCTTTTAATAATCACATTGCCATAATATTTTGGCGTACAATAAGTACATGACCAATGATCATTCATGCCATAATAATGACATTATTTTCTTATTTCATCTCAAACCTCCATCTAGAGGTGAGTGTGGTATATTCACTACCACTAGCACGTTCATATTCTTCCAAGAATGAATATGTATTCATAAATTAGATGTTGTCACATTCACATCATGAATGGACCATAATCATCTATATGTGCTTTATAAAATCTCATGTCAAATCGATGACAAATATTACTTTCGCAGAGTGAAGGATTATTTTGAGAATCCTTATTACTCTCAATATCACAATAATGACGATTATAATTTTGTCTATTATCACGTCACATCCATTGATACATTCATAGTAGTAATTTTGTCTTCTTTCAAACTTATCGCATACTGCTATCACATTCTCTAAAAGGAATGAGAATAGAGCAAATTCAATTGGACGGGTTTTCAATTCTTTGCCCACAATCATACATGAATTTGATCATGGCAATGCATAGAAATTTTACCACTTTGGGTGGTTATAATTTCTTTCAAACTCCATTAGAGTTGCAATCAAAATTTATCGTCTTTGCTTGTATTTAAAATCAAATTATAGAATGTCAAGAATTTGAAAGAGAAAAGTAAAATACTTACCTTAAATCCAGAATTTAATCATGAAGGAAGTTCATCGAACAATTGACAATCATTATGCTCAATCCCAAAGCTTCTACTCAATTGGTTAGAGTCTCGTGCTGATAACGTGTTATAAAATAATAAAAGAAGAATAAGAGTATTGAAGAGAAAAGTAGGGAGAGAGAATTCTTATTGATTTTTGGGATGATTTACAATGGAATAGAACCCTCTATTTACAGGGAGAGAGTAACTTTGCCACCAAGTAATACACCTTAGAATCTCTCTAGAATATAGACATTCACCTTAAATAGAATTCTATTTATAACATTCTGCATTTTGTAAAGAAATAATGAACAATTTCAAATCAAATGGAATAGATATATATAGATGCTTTATCTAACTGACAAACAATTAGTTGGGAAGTAAGATGTAATTATTTCAAATGTTAATTATCTGAACCATTAAGTAAAGTTAAAAGAGTTATACTGCCTTTATCATCTTGGGGTTAGTGAGTTAATCGAAATGTTCATCAACCATTCAAAAAAATACTGTAACTAAAAATGTTGACCAACCAGTCAACAAAATACGTAACTCTTTATGTGGTATACTAAATAATATGGTGATGAACTTATTTTATATGAAGCACTAAGCTATCAATTCATCAACCAACCATAAAAAATACTATTATATACCTAATTGTCTATGGTGGGACTAATGTTCAGATTTAAGAATTTTCCTTCTTAATCAATGAACGATAGTTAAGTCTTTTTCAACTCCCAAAGCAAAGAGACATTTCTCAAGCTTTGTTTTGTTTTCAGTACGTAGGTTATCTACGAAGTAAACTTTAATACTTTCATATCTATTTGGTTTCGTATCTTTCTTTTTGTTGGGTAAGAAAGTCAGAGACGGAGCCAAGATTTGAAGTTTATGGATTCGGAAATTCTAATCCTTTTAAGTTATTGGGTTCTACATGAATAATTTGTACAGATTCAATAGATTTTTAAAGATAAATATAGGGTTCTAACCAAAGCTACTGGGTTCGGTCGACATTGCAAACATGCTGGTTCCGCCCCTGAAGAAAGTATATTTACTTACAGATTTTTACATTTCTATACACTATATGAAACTATATTACCCTCCCTACTCAAGTTTTACTATAATTATATTTTATATACCCAATTACCATTTATGTACATTTTAAGGGAATTAATGATAATAATTAGTGTCCTAAAATTACTCTAACATATCTTCCACTCCCCCACGTTTCTCTCTCCACATCCCCTCCCCCTCCCCCACGTATCTTGCACCCACTCACGATTCCACCATTGACAACCATTAAAAAGCTTTGAAACTTTGAATTCGAATTTGGGTTTTCAAAAAACATTAATTGTTTGAATTGGATGTTGTTGCAAAGAATTGAGAATTCTCTCTATGTCTCTCTCTATCTCTCAATCCCTAATTTCAGTAATGTAAAGCAAAGGAAAAGAGAGCAGCAATTCCACCATTGACAGCCATTAAAAATTTTGAAGCTTTGAATTCGAATTTGGGTTTTAAAAAATCATTATTTGTTTGGATTGGGTGTTGTTGCAAACAATTGGGTTTATAGTTTGAAGTTTATATCTCAATTTTGAGGGGTTTTGGTGAAGAATAGACTTGGTTTTGACTGAATTTCAGATTGAAACTCGAAGAAGACGACATGATATATATTATATTTACGAAATTGTAGTAAAATTGTATTCTGTTGTTTATATATTTTTCTTTTATTTATTTAACTATTGTATGAAAGTTGAATAACATTGTATTAAAATCATATTTAAGTTGTATGATATTGTAGTTGTATATAACTGAGTAGAAATAATGTATGAAAATTATAGATAAGTTATATAATATATAATTAGTTGTATGAAATTTGTTTTTACTATGTATAAATCAGATACAAAATATACAAAAGACATACTGTATAAATTTTATATAAAATTTGTATTTAAGTTGTATATTATTGTAATTGTATTTAATTGGGTAGAAATAATGTGTGAAAGTTGTAGATAAGTTGTAGATGAGTTGTAGATAAATTGTATAATATATAATTAGTTGTATGAAATTTGTTTTTACTATGTATAAATCAGATACAAAATCTACAAAAGACATATTGTATGAAAGTTGTATGTTTAAGAAATCAGATATATATACAAAAAAAATTAAATACATGAAATATTTCTGTGTTTGACCTCTTCATTTTTGTATTTGACAATGCCACTATTTGTGTCATTAGCCATATGGTAGTATTTATTCCTTTTTCAAGCAACCAAGTGAATATTTTGAAATCACAGGTATGGACGTAAGATTGTTGGTTGGAACCTTAATTTCTGAAGTCAATGTGATACAATGTTCAACCATATTTTTATGGCATGACTTGTGTTCATGCCTCTTCAGTTCATCCATTAATGATTGATAATTTTTCTAAGTGGAAGAGATTTATACTCCCTCTGTTTTAATTTATGTGAACTTATTTTTTTTGGTCTGTGCCAAAAAGAATGACTTCTTTCTTTATTTGGAAACAATTTACCTTTATGCAATGATTTATAGTCACACAAAATATATGTGCCTTATTTTACACCACAAGTTCAAAAGTCTTCTCTCTTCTCTTAAATTCCGTGCCCAATGAGTTCACATAAATTGAAGCGGAGGGAGTATGTCATACTTAGGAATCTCACCGCCGGAAGACTTCTATGAGGTTAGAGTTACTTTTTCTTCTTTTTCTATGGTCCAATTGAGATTAAAAGTTAGCGCAGCAAAATTAAGTCGCAAAGAAGACGAATACATTGAATACGTCTCAGCGCTACTAGATAGGAAATATCCTTAGGAAGCTATAGATTAAACTTTTATCATGTAATTGGGAAGTAAATTTGGATGACTTGTTGGAATTGATGCAATTAGAGTCACTACTTCATAATTTGCAGTTTCTCAATTTCAAATGGAACAATGGTATCGAGGCATTTGCATCTATACTTATTTTTTGGGTTACGTTTTAACTTATATTTACTTTGTAAAAAAAATTACAAGCGTACCCACTTTTCGCATAACTTCAAGCATACGAGCTTGAAGTAACAAAGGCAATCACGCAAATTTCAGCATTCTAGTAGAGGGACCCTGAAGTAGCAAAGATTGATGAACCAAGTGTTGACTGAAATTTTTGTTTGTAATTGCTGAACTTAGCATTCTAGTACCTGAAGTTTTGTTCTCTATTTGCTGAACTTCAGCATATTTTAGCTGAAATTTTATTCTATATTTGCTGAATTTCAGCATGTTTTAGCTGAAGCTTTGTTATGTTTGTGATGAACTTCAGGGCTGAAGTTTGTTTTGTATTTGCTGAACTTCAGCATTCTAGAAGCTGAAGTTTTTGTTTATATTTGTTAAACTTCAGCATTCTTAAAGCTGAAGTTCTAAAACAACAATGATAAGTTATCATTAAGATCCAGTTGCTAATTATCAGGAAATTTAAAAAGCAATACTCCTATTCATCGCATACTTTGCAATTTTTAGGTCCCATTTTCCTTGTGAACCGTTTGACTTATCGTATTTTCTTTGCTAAAGAATCAAAACGCTGCTTATAAGTGATGAGCAGAAAAGAGAATAGTTCACAGCTGAGAGCCAAGAGGAAAGTTTGTAGGAATGGTGAAAAATATTTGGAGTTTTTGTCGTAGGAAGAAGGAGGCGCCTGAAGTTGTAAAAATTAGGGTGTGGGTTAAATAATTTTAAAAATATTGGTATAGGTTAAATGAGAGCGACCAAATATGACGCCGCGTGCAATTTTTACAATGGTATCATGTTAAAAAACAGTAGCCTCTTCGGAGATTCCTTCAAGATTTATAGAGCCCCCTCCCCCACGTTCGGAGGACTCGGCGATAGAACCAGCCGTGGAACGCTCGAATTTGTACTAAAAATGTGATATACATTTCGGTATACACGTTATTTGATAGGCTATATATTGTGATATACAATAAATAAAATTATTTTTGTGTTATACACTTAGATATAAAGACAACAATAAATTATAAATAATTATATTTATAATTTCATATTTTAGATATACAAAGAAGGAAATATATATATATATATATATATATATATATATATATATATATTATTGCGATATACATTTATTGACTACTTGATGTCAATATCTATAACTAGGCTTTTTTTTGCTAATTATATGAATACATTGTCACACCATGCCAAAATCCCTTAAAGCTAAACAAAATATTAACCATAATTACAAATCTACTAATATAGGCCTGACTACATCGGGCTGAAAGAAACTCAGCATCTCATTTAACTTAAAAATAAGTGATCCTTATACAAATAGCTAGACGAATTTACTATTTATTAATTTTATTATTGTTTGACAATTTAATGATTGAGGTTTATTCTTTACGATATTTGAAAGTTATATTTCAAATTTGAACTCATTTAGAGTAAATTTAGAGTAAATTTAGGCATGGAATCGTATATTAGATTGTTGAAATTCGAAGAACAAGTTTATATTTCAAAACTTAAGATTCGAAATCTGAAGTTTCATTTATTAGATTGACCTACTTAAGATTTAAATTTTTGAAGTTGCATTTGAGAGATAGAAGAACTTCATATTTGATTTTTGAAGTTACATTGAAGAGATTGAACTACTGAAGTTGTATTTGAAAGATAAAGGAACTTCAGATTTGATTTCTGAAGTTTCATTAAAAAGATTGAATTACTTTAGATCTGAGGAAGTATACTTTGCAAAATTTTGTACAATACGAATATAACTTCAATGGTGGCCCAAAAGTGGGTATATATGAAGAGGAATTTTTAGAAACCACTATTATTTAGTGGCTATTAACTTCCTATAGCTACCATATACATAATTACTTCCTATAGCTACTATTTAATTGTTACGGTAGTGTATTCGCTGTATTTGCGCTGCTGTATTCATGAATACAGCAGCAAAAAGCACCTAAAAATCAGGGCAACACAGCTGTACGCGCATGTATTCACATGTATTCGTGCTACTGTATTAATGAATGCATGTATTCACATGTATTCGCGCTGTTGTATTCATGAATACAACAGTAAAAAACGCCTAAAATCAGGGCAGTCCAGCTGTACGCGCATGTATTCACATGTATTCGCGTCATGTATTCATGAATACAACAGCAAAAAGCGCCTAAAATCAGTGCAATCCAGCTGTACGCGCATGTATTCACATGTATTCGCGCTGCTGTATTCATGAATACAGCAGTAAAAAGCGCCTAAAATCAGGGCAGTCCAGCTGTATGTGCATGTATTCACATGTATTCGCGCCATGTATTCATGAGTACATTAACGACAATCACCTTTAAAATAGGTATGTCCAACTATCTAAGAGAGAGGAAAAACATAAATAGCGTATTTCATGCCTCAATGTTAGTATATACCATAAATACTTGTTTTGCTATGAAATATAAAAGGTAGCTATAGAAAATAATATTTTAAAATAATTTTGATTTATAATAAATAGCGCGTAAACCTTTGGTATAGAAGGTAAAATATGCCGTGTTTTTCTCATATTCGTTTGATCTACTCTGCAGCTGGGCCTAGTATTAAGGCAGTACTTGATGGGCCTAGTATTGATAACCCAGTCCAACTGATAATTTAGTTAATTTCTTGATTTAGGAGAACTTTAAAGAAATTTTACTATATGGGAATTACCATGATTAATTAATGGGATACCTTTTCTTTTTTTGAGTCTAACTTTTGTGTAGTGGAAAAATGTAGCTTTTACGTACTATTAGGTTATGTAACATAACCTACAGACTATAGTAACATGCAACTCTCTATGATAAACCTAATTTGATAATATAGAAGATAAAATAAATGAGACAAGTTAAAATGCAGGAGATTCATGGTAGCCCAATTTATTCCTACCTAAACTTTCATTTTGTTACTGTAGGTTTAACCACCCTGTGGTTGTTACATATGTGATGTAATTTGCAGGCTGAGAATTTGCGCAAAACAACAAGATAATCAAATGGCATTCTCTTCTGTTTATGAATATGGCTCAAAATCTCGAGGGTGGGCATTTCTCAAGGCTACTCTTTATCAATTACAAATATTAGTCGAAGATGCAAACTTAAAAAATTATATTAAAATACCATGCATATAATATTAAAAAAAATTATTTAAAATAGAAATATATTTATAATATACATTATATATGCTCGAAGACTTTGCTCAATTTTTTTGTTCCAATATTATACATGCATGAAAACTACTTTTTACTTTATAAATAAAATTTATTTATTCTAATGTAAGTCCATAATATAGAGTAAACAAAGAAAAAAATTATAATATTAAAAAATAAAAGTAGATAATTTAGAAGGTAAAATAAGTACTTAGCTATAAGAAGTTTGAGAAATTTAATTGAGTGACTTTATTAGTACAATAAAAATAGTTAAGCGACTTTTTATGGAAAAAGAAATATAATTTTACTAGATAATTTCAAATACTTGAATCATCATTTGAGCAATGAACCTTGTGAATATTTCCACTTAACGTGAAGGAAAAACAACTTACATTCTAGCTGTTATATCATTCTCGAATACTTTTTCCCACTAATATACAAATTATAGTCTCTCTGATCTTTAATCAAAATTATCATCAAATATCTGTTGGGATATACTATTAATCATGCGGTTAATTAGATATAGTATTTTGTTTTACTTTTTATGGAATAATTATTTATTTAATTTATTTAATACAATAAAGTACTATTTTAAATAGATCATTTGTTACATGTGTGTCCTTATAGTTATGTAGTAGACAATTTAGTGTATGGAGTCTTAGCTCATGCACATAAGATTAAATTGTCAGTTCTCATAATTAATAAACTATGTTCACAAGCAAAGATGTTATTGGGCAAAATATCTTGATGATTGTAGCACAAGATTATAGTATAATTTGTCTTGATTATGGGAGTGGTTTTACTCCGACTTCTTGTGCTAGTATACTTAGTGTATATTGAACGGACCAAGTAGAGAAAAGATATTTTTGTACTGAATATATATAAAATATTTTTTCTAATTCATTAAATGATACTCCTAATCTTGATATAATTATTATGATCAATGTATAAAAAAATTTCTCTAATTCATTGAATGAGCTTATACTCCTAATCTTGATATAATTATTATGATCCATGTAATTTATTTATTGCTTTGATTTATCAAAAGGTACGACTCTATTCAGAGTTAATGTATGCCTAATAGATTGGACAATAACGAATAACATTTGTGAAATAATAATTAGTTGATAAAATCCATGACTCGGTTTTGAGTTTGATGATACCCTTTTATGTAAACTTATAAGTTTTCATGTGAAAACCCAGCCGGTGGATTTTGTATCCGTCACATGAAATAGTTTAAGCGGAATTATAAAGGATTTAATTAGTTGATTAAATTAAATTTTCAGTGATTTAATTTAATTAACTGGTATTTGAGATCTTAACATGGGGAGTTAAAATAAGTGTTATTGAATTTTCGAAATTTATATTGAGGAGTTCAATTGCAGTTTTTAGTGGAATAAATTACAATTAATTATAGTAAGAATTAATTCATGCTAATTTCAAATTAATGCTATAATTGGTAGTCTCTTATTATTTTTGCGGTCCCTACTATACCTAGTAAATACCTAAACAAGACTTGGATAAAAAGTGACTTGGGAGAAAAGTCATCTAGTAGATCTGGAGTAGGATTCTACTTGTAAAAAGCAGAATCCTACACGTTTTTGGAGGATAATTTCGACCAAAAATAAGTCTATTAAAGAAGACTAATTTCACCCAATAACTCACTTTTTAGAGTTGTATTGTTCTTGCCCACCCAAAAGCAAAATCGTCCAAGGTTTTACTAGGCATATAGCAGAAGATTGCAGCCCTGGATTCTTGCTATGTGGAAGATTTGTGCAACGATTTTAAGAGGTTAGTGTTTCTAATCTAGTGATTATAGCATTGTCTAGTTTACATGTATTTGATGCCTGGATTGTATGTTTGCTTCCGCTGTACATGTTTTAACAATATCATCTCTTTTCGCTCATATTTTCATCCTATACTATTGCTAATGTTACTAAATTCGTACCAATAAAGGTTGCAGTGAAGTGGTAAGTACTCATTCATCTTTAACTAGAGGTTTTGGTTTGAACCTGAAGTACTCACTCATCTTTAACTAGAGGTTTTGGATTTGAACCTTAAGTATAGAGTCGTTTTTGTTAGGAAACGTTTTACCTTTCAATGTGAGATTTTTCGACAAATCCGAATCCCCAATTGAAATACTAGACACGGGGTGAAAAACTAAAAAAATTAATTATAACATTTTTACTGCTCTTAATAGTGATAATGATTAAGTCTAAGAAAAATATCTTTTAAAAAATACATTTAGATATTTATACTTTGTCGAAGGGTTGGTTTAAGAAAACTTGTTAGGCAATAACAAATACGCTAACAAAAAAATAAATAAAAGGATGGCAACAAATACTCACCTGGAGACTACAAGCCAGAGTAACCAGAAATCATAAGCCAGTCTGTATTGCATGTGAATGTCTCATAATTTTATTTTATTTTCCATTTTAATGCAATACTAATATTGTATATGCCAGCTCAATTTTATTTATTGGAATGTTGGTTTTGCATTAATGTCCATTTGACAGCTCAACGCTGGGAGGAAGAAAACAGAACAATGCCAAAAACATTTTTTATTTACAGTAATGTGTAATGTTAGCTTTCACAGGCTGGACTAATTAAGTTATATGATCAAGAAATCAAACAAATGATTGTCAGCGTATAAACAATGAGGCAGGTTGAATATGAGTTAAAGAAGAAAATTCATAGATTCTTTGGTTGTTGACGTAAGAATTTAAAATATATTGACTTTGACGGGATTTTCTAACCGTAAAGATACCAGTATCAATAAGAGTTGGAGGCAACATTAATGGCTGAATACACTCCGAGCTTATAACATGTTTGGTCAAACTTTTAATTTTGCAAAAAAATACTTTTGGTGAGAAGTAATTTATGTTTGGCTAATTAATTTGAAATGTATTTTTGAGCAATAATTAGTGTTTGGCAAGCTTTTAAAAAATGCTTCTAAATGTATTTTTTTCAAAAGTGCTTTTGGAGAGAAGCTACTTTTTTCTACTTCTCCAAAACTGCTTCTGCTCAAAAACACTTTTTTTCCTTCAAAAAGCTTGGCCAAACACCTTAATTTTCGCAAAAAATACTTTTTACTTAAAAAAAACACTTTTGGCCAAACAAGGTTATTACTTCAAGTAACAGAAATTGCTTGTAAATTTGGCGATTTGATTGTGTTGGGCCAAGACGCTAAGTGAGTTCAAAAATACTTTTAGCCTAGAAGAATTAACCCAAATAACCGCTTATTTAACCGTTTCAACTAAAAATAGCCGATGAATGTATAATATATGCATAATTTATATATTACATGTGTATAATTATATATAAGGCTAAAAAAGTAAATAATAAATACGAACAACTATTTGTATAAAGATATTTGGTCAAGCTTCTTTTGAGGCAAAAGTGTTATTTTTATATCAAAAGTGCTTTTTTTTCTTCTAAAATTAAGGTGTTTGGCCAAGTTTTTGAAAAAAAAAGTATTTTGAGGAGAAGCAGAAGTAGTTTTAGAAAAGTAGAAAAAGTGGTTTTTCTCCAAAAATACTTTTTTGAAAAGCCACTTCTGAGAAAAATATACTTATAAGCACTTTTACAAAGTTTGGTCAAACACTAATTGACAATTGCTACTCAAGAGTACTTTTCAAACTAAATTACCATACACAAACTGCTTCTCATCAAAAAATACTTCTTTTTAACAGTACTTTTGAGAAAAACACTTTTCAAAATAAACTAATTTTAGAAGCTTGGCTAAACATGCTATTAGTAAGATATGGTATTATTCGCTTTGAATTAATCAAGTATTGTTCTTTAAAATGTCAGATACAATTAAAAGTATTCCTAAATTTTTATATTTAATTTCTTTTTCAATTACCAATATGAAACTTTGTTAGCACGTCAAACAAATTACTCCTACGTCGTATCTTAACTTGAACAGCTACTTTTAATTCTACCAGCTTAGTAGGAAAAGACACTAGCTTTTCTAAGAGGAAATGATCTCGTGTGGCCACTTACAGTTTGGACATAAAAAAAAATAGCCTTTTCAGATCTTTTCTATGTTATTTTTTAGATTTTTTACGTGTAAAAGCGAAAATCTCCTATAAAAAAGATATAAAACTAAAAATAACTTTATAAAGGACTAAAAAACCAATTCTTCCGCTTTCCTTCGCGTTCAGCATCCAAAATTATCACACTTATGATGCACTTTTTCAAAAAACAAAACAAATTTTTGTAATAAAAACAATCACATTCATACACGTTAAACTTGTCTAGGAAATTTCTCCAACAATTTCCAATAAATAGTCTAAGATAGGCCCTTTTCACAACGTTACTGGACCAGTAGAATTAATGACAAAGACACTTTCAGGTTTAACATAAATAAAGTAAACATTTTCAGATCCTTTATTTGAAGCGCAAAACCTTCTGATTACCAGAATGATAGGTTCCAACAAGATCAAAGGGACTGCACTGAATCGAGTTTTTCTTGTGTATCATTTGTGTGCAGGCGTGGACATATATACACGAGGCAAAAGCTAATTTAGAATTTTAAATGAATAAGCGTTAACTACCTTATGCTGGTTATATGATAATAATGGTCCGAATTCAATATAACGCATTATTATTATTATTATTATTATTATTATTATTGTTAGAACTATTCAACTATAGATATTGATAGACCTAAAGTGATGATAAAATTAATCACGTCCATGGCACTTAACCAATTCATCGGCCACTAAAAGGCATGATATTCACTTGATTGTTTAGATGCTGCTTTTAAAAAAAAGTTTTTTAATGAATTGGCATGACAAAGGGCTGAATCTCGATGGATCGTGATAGCAACGCCACTTTGCCACTTATAGTATCACGTCGCGTATCTAAGTTGTCTACAAAGAATTCTACTCATTGCTCGATGAAACTATATTTCAAGGTTATTGTTGCCCTTCTGTCACAACGACTTAACCAACGATACGTGCCCTGAGGGCCAAAGGTTACTACTGTGCGTCGACAAGTGGACAATGGGAACATGCGTTGCTTCTAATCTATATTCTGACTTAGAGGTATTCAATCATAGTCCAGTGTATGGTAGCTTCATGCCACTAAATTTTCAAGCATCAATGATCAATTAGGTAGAACTAACTTGTGTCACAATGGTCTAATCAAATGCTTATTTCAAGCTTTTAATGAATGAGCGTAATTAAAGTCCCGAGGGAGGTTTTTTGGATTTGTTTGGAGGCTAGAGGGGTACTTTTAGCCTACATTAGGATAATTAAAGACATGTCTGAGGGAGCGAAGACCTGTGTGAGGACAATGGGAGGGGTCTCGGACCATTTTCCGGTCATAATGGGGTTGCATCAGGGGTCTGCACTCAGTACTTTTTTATTTGCCCTAGGGATGGATGTATTGACTCGCCACATCCAAGGGGAGGTGCCGTGATGCATGTTATTTGCAGACGACATTGTTTTGATTGACGAAAAGCGAGACGGTGTTAATGCGAGGTTAGAGGTGTGGAGACAGACCCTGGAGTCTAAATGTTTCAAGCCGAGCAGAACCAAGATAGAATATTTTGAGTGTAAGTTTAGTGGTGCTACTCAGGGAGTTGAAGGGGAGATGAGGCTAGATTCACAAGTCATCGCTAGAAGGGGAAGTTTTAAGTACCTTGGGTCTATTATACATGGGGATGGGGAGATTGATGAAGATGTTACACATCGTATTGGGGCGGGATGGATGAAATGAAGACTTGCTTCCGGTCTTTTGTGTGACAAGAAGGTACCACCAAAACTTAAAGGTATCTTTTATAAAGCGGTGGTCAGACCGGCTATGTTGTATGGGGCTAAGTGTTGGCCAGTCAAGAGCTCCCACGTCCAGAAGATGAAGGTAGCAGAGATGAGGATGTTGAGATGGATGTGCAGGCACACTAGATTAGATAGGATTCAGAATGAAGTTATTTGGGACAAGGTGGATGTGGCCCCTATTGAGGACAAGATGCCGAAGCACGACTCAGATGGTTTGGACATGTGAGGAGGAGAAGCACAGACGGTCCGGTAAGGAGGTGTGAGAGGTTGACATTGGAGGGCCTTAGGAGAGGTAGGCTGAAGAAGAGTTGGGGTGAGGTGATTAGGCATGACATGACACAACTACCGCTGACCGAGAACATGACCCGTGATAGAAAGATATGGAGGTCGAAGATTATGATAGCAGATTAGGTAGTCTAGATTATTCATACAGGCAGTGTTAGTACGTACTCTCGCATTTGGTTGGTAGAAGGCTTATTTGAATACCTATCGTTTTTTTTACATTCCGATCATCTTACTATCTTGTGGTGTATGCTACTTTTACATGGTTTTTCGGTATTGTCTCGTCTTATTTTCTTGTAATTATTATGGTACCTATATTTGCTTGAGCCGGGGGACTACTGGAAACAACATCTCTACTTCCACAAATGTAGGGGTAAGATTTGTTTATACACTACCCTTTCCAGATCGCACTATATAGAATTATACTTGGTATGTTGTTGTTGTTGTAATGAATGAGCGTAATGTGCTGAACAGACTGTAGCTAAACTTTGGGTACAAGAAGCAGGAGAGGAACCCGAACCACAAAATGTGATCCTAATCAAAAGCACCATCAACAACTAGATATTTTTCTTCAGAAATCTATTAGGTCACTCTTTATCTTTTGACAAGTATTTGATCATAGTCGCAGGATTTTCACCTCCGTTCTCCAAATCTGTGGCATTGTAAAATTAAATTGCTCTAAATTCCTATTATCTCTTTCTCTTCTGTTATTGTTATAGTAAAACCGCATCTTCGCCCAGAAAAAGATATCGAAACCGGAAAAAGAAGAAGGAAAAAACAGATTATATATGTAGATTTCTAAAACCTTACATCAAGTTCTCCCTCAGACCAAGAAAATCAAGGGACAAATGAGAAATGTTTCATGGTTTATTCATTAAAAGAAAGAGAGTAAACGCTGTAGAAACTGGAATAAGCTGGCTTTGTCCGCTCAATAATTGCTTATAGTTAACCACTTGAACAGGGTGTATTGTACGCATCCGCCTTACCCTACATTAAGAGGCTATTTCCACGACTTGAACCCGTGATCTCATGGTCACATGACAACAACTTTATCAGTTACGCCAATACTCCCCTTCAAAAGATTTTCACCTCTTATTTTCAATCAGAAATTATTTCAGGTCTACGGAAATTAACATTTTCATATCAAATTGCCTTGAATCTAGATGTGCAAATATTGTAGTAGTTCAAAATTTTCTTTTTCTGCCTTTCCTACCAATTGAAAGTCTGCAGTTCAATTAACTGCGTGACGTTTATGAGATATTAATTGTGTGGTAATAAGATGAACCATTTCATTAAACAGTATATAACGAAACCACCCATAAGGGGGAGTAATTCTGATAGATCATCAGAAATTGGGCATAAGATATAACAACTTTGCAAAACTAAAGCCAAATCTTCAACAATTGATTCACCAACATAGGATCCAAAATAGATATATATTTTACCAAAGAATTGTCTAACAACAACAACAACTAAATCAAGCAAATGCATAATCGGTTCAATTTTTGCATACCACATTAAGCAGCAAGAATTTATTCAAGCCTAAAATTAATACTGATAATCTATTAATTTACCCCAACAATTCTCTTTCCAGTACTACCAAACACGTTCCAAAGACTCGAATTCAACTATCAATAGCTGAAAAGCAACTCTGTGATCGAACCAGACCTTGTCTGCTTGACCGCGGCGAATCCAAGCTCCGCAGTAACAACTGCTTCACGGCCGATATTAATTCGTCCGTCGGATTTTTTGGCAGACTTTTTGCTCTGAACTTCTTACAAAATGTCATATGCCGATTTAAAGCTTCTTCTCTACCGATCCTTCTCTCCGACGACGATCTCACCATCTCATCCTTCACCGCCTCCGCGCATAGTCCGCATATCCACCGCCCTTGATTTCGTTCCCGCACTCTCGCTATGTACGCCTCCGTACACTCCTCCGTCAATCCGCAGCACTCGCACTTCGCGAATTGCACTTCATTTTTCATCTTCGTCGCCGCCGCAGATGACTGAGATTCAATTCCAGTCACATTCGCCGCCTCTTTCCTCATCATCGTTGCCGACATTGCCTCAATTCTCTCACCTGAAACAATACTCTTTTCTTCAACAAAATATATATACACTCACAGAGAGAACATAACCGTTTCGGAAATTCAAAATTGAAAAATAATTCAGTATCTCACGAATAATTTCAGAATCAAATATTGTATAACAGAAACTATAAATCTAGAAAGAATTTTACCGTAAGCTGGAATCTCGCTGCTGAATCTTCTAGATACTTTCAAAATCTTCTGTGAAAAAAAAAATTTGAATAATCCTACGAATATTTAGCTAGAGTCGTATTCTATTTGAATTCTTTATCTTTCTTTTTCCCACTCGCCTTCTTCTTCAACAATCTCTCCACCAATGATCAATCGCTTGAATATCATATACATTTCAGAGCCTTGTATTTAGTGTTCAACCAAACACGGCCTTAACAGAGAGAGGAAATTGAGTACTTCATCTCTTTTGATTTTCTTTTAAACTCCAATGAAGTGTATATATATAGAGAGAGGGGAGAGATTATGGTAATATTGCAAAATTAGCTAAAAATTAAATTGAGATTTTTACTGAATATTTTGCTTAATATGGACAAAAGAAAAATAGTAAAATAATAATGTGTGATCCAATGATTGTTTGGCAGTTATAGAAACATAGTAAAAGTTGTCTATGTCAGAGTTTTGGTGGCTGCCTCAAGTGATAGATATCGTGTACACTACGGACCACAAAAAACTGGTGAGGTCTCTTCTTATCAAATGTCAGCAGAGTCCAAAATCAATTGGAACTCTCGAATTCGGACAAAATGGAACCAAGGAAAATTCCAAAAAAGAAAAGAAAAAAGTTGGATTTAAGTTGATCTGTTTTCATGCTTAGTTTTGATCCAATAATTAGAGGTTTGAATCAATGGAAACCTAAAAGTATATGTTTAGAAGTCATTATACATTCACAAAATTATCGAGCTTACAATTTAGTGATATTAAAAGGAATTGCATAATAATTGCAAGCTCAATTATTATTGATTTATAATTAATTATATTCTTTCTGGTTCGCGTATGCAATTAATAAAAAGCTTTCAGAAAGTATTTGTATTAATTTTAGGTTGTGACAGCAAGTTATTTGTAGTGTCAAAATTGATAATGTCTAATTAATGTATATGTTTTGATGAAACATATATGGAAAATAAGGCAGTGTTAAGTTATTTGAAAATAAGTTAGAGCAAGATTTTTAAACGTGTGGTGTGCTTAACCAGTCACATCATTTTTCAGATTTCCTTAATGTCTTTTCACAAGAACAAACACATTTTGTTTAGCTTGATTAATTTATTGAGGATATGACATTTGTCTCCTTTTTTTTCTACTCTCAATTAAGTTCTTTTTCCACAAACTAATTGAGTTAACTTCATCTTCATGTTACTTGGCCTACTTGACTTAAATTTCTAGAATATGCTAATCAGGAACTAGGGAAGAATATCATGTAAGTTGTTAAAATTTGACTTGTCCAATCATATATGAATAATGAATTGTCTTATTTTATTGTATGGACATTAAAGGACAAAATATAAGTCATATAGCTAATTTTAGTAATTCTAAAAATTGCGTAGCTAGATGCTAGGTTTGCTTTAATTCATTAGTTTTTATTAAAGGATGATATCATATATTTAATTAGAAAACCTAGAATATATATAATTAAGGATGATATTCAATTAAAACTATCTTACATAGGATGAAATAATCATACGAAATATAAAATTTTCACTTTTTATTTTTAAAAAGCCGTGGTCTGCGCCAGCTGGCATAAGTGGCGCCTTTTGGCGGGTCGTCCAAGCCAACGTGACATATAAAGCACATCCACATGCATTTTGCGACGCGTGGGGTACCACCACTCTTTATCAATACACGAACGTCTCTTTCTTAACTCTTGAGCTTTTCATTCTTTTTCTTGTGGTTTCAAAAGATTTTAGGATTTTTTTTATTTTTAATCTGTGCCAAAAATTATTTATATTTAATAGCTAATAAAGCATTAATACGCATTCATACCATAATAAAATGAATCTTATTATAGAAATAGAACAAAAAATCAAGAGCTTCGAGCCAATAAAGACTGAGAAGATTGACTCAAGAACCAATTTCATTCTGAACTCCATTGAAGAATTCGAACCTAACCATTAAGTAAGAAGTGATGGGAACGACGGAACTTGTGAATGCAAAAGATTCTATTGAAAAAGGAATCTTAATGATTCACTGGTCGGGATGGCGGAACAAACCAGAGATTAATTCATGTATTCGGAGATCTGAGAAGTCACGAGTTAACCCTACAAATGAAATAGGGATTGAAAGAGTCAATATTCGCCCGCGAAAACTTTTTTTATTGCAAAATTTAGGACAATACAATAAAGGACAAAATAAGGATTTGGTATAATAATACAATTTTTTTTTTAGATTTCTATTTATAAAACTCAAAAGTTTAGTTATCTATTCAAACAAGATATACAAATTACTAATAGATTGAATGAAATCTCAAAGAATCCCACGTTCAAGGTATTACTCAGTAAATACATATATATCTTAACTTAAGATTGACTATTCTAGCTTAATTCAAATTAAATTTTTTGGAATCCTTTTATTCGCGAGGAGCTGGATGAGAAGAAACTCTCACGTCCGGTTCTGTAGTAGAGATGGAATTCAGAAACAACCATCAACTATAACCACCAAAAGAACCAGATTCCGTAAACAACACAGAGGACGAATGAAGGGAATATCTTATCGAGGTAATCATATTTCTTTCGATAAATATGCTCTTCAGGCACTTGAACCTGCTTGGAGAGGGGTTGATCTTTATCAGCAATTGATGTATCATCCTTTAAATAATTTTTATATATATAACTGCACAAAAAGGGTAAAGTGTACAAAAGATTAAGCTTTGAATAGGTAAAGTCGAAAGGAGAATGAACGATAGCTGATGCGAACAGAAGCAAGTATTTCGCTATAAAAGCAAAACAGAAAGTAGTGATAGCTTCTTTTGTTTATTTATTTTTAGCCAAACTACTAGCTTATGGAAGGAGGATTATACTCTCATTAAGGTTGAGACGAACTTCTTAGTTTTTATACAGAAGTTGTACAATGGCTTGGGCTGAAGATCCGTATTTCAATATTATTCTGAGAATCAGAGAATTGATGAGAAGGGATTGGATGTATGAAGTTATTCTTGTCGGAATGTATTTTACCTCCAATGTAAATTTTTCCTTCGTTAATCAAATTAGTCGGGTTTCGGTCAATATGGAAAGGAAAACCAAAAAAGAAAAGTTAAATTGCATAGTAGGAATCCTAAACCACAAACGTCATATAATGATCATGACAATGATGACGTTTTATTAGATAAAGACTAGCAATGCTAACATCTTAAGTTAAGCAAAGAATCATGAGTACATTTTTTTCTGTGATTTCGGCTGACAACATACCTTTTTTCTTAGTTTTAAATATATGTAAACTTAATAGACTTCTGTATGTTTAAACTTTATGCTTCAAATTTTTGTGTAAGTGCAACGATATATATATATTTTTATATTGAATTGGATTACAAATCTAATTCTCTCAACCTCCACATGTTCATATTATTTTTATACACTTAACAGAATAAGTAAGAAAATAAAACCATAAATACAGCTAAATGTTATTGAAAAATAAAAGGAAGACAAGCCTAAAGGAGAGTTGAGAGATAACATCAGCAATTTTATTGTCACCCGTTTTACTTATTTTTACAAATTTCATATATCATTTTTAAGGTATATGAAATCTAAAGAACTTGAGTGGCATCTAAGGATGAAGAATTAACATAAAAATGCGGAAACTTTCTCACACATAAGAGAGTGAAAATTAAAATAATACACAAGGAGCAAACTAGCGTAGGTATGCCTTTAGACACCCCTTTAGCCAGATGCAGAGTTAGGATTTAAAGTTTATGGGTTTAGATTTATCACCAAACACATAGCTTGTCTTAATTACTGATTTGTTAGTTTCAAAACAGAAAGATGGCAAATTAAAGGGAACTCTATTACACATGATCAAAATAATATAATAATGATTATACAACAACAATTATATCTCAACCTTCTTTTTTCTAATAAAGATACTTATTAATTCTAAATAACGGTAATACAAGCATTAATTTGGGATCGTTTGTAGGAACTCATAAATTTTAAATCCTGGATCTGCCTCTGTCTCACACACAAAATAAATATTGTTCATTTGAAGATTCCCATACAGTATTTTTACAAAACGATTAAAAAACGAAAGTTTGTTAAGCATAATGAGGTATGTATTAGAAGGCGTAACCCCACACGAGGGGAAGTGCACAGTTAGCCAGTAATAAGATATGTATTTACTTTTAAACCACTATTTAAAATGTCTTTAGTATTTAGCCACGACTTTATTAAACTTTTACCCTTCCGGACGAAAATACCCTTCTGCTCATAAAGTTCAGGACCAAGTGTCCTTAACTTATGAGCTTGTTACTGTAAGTTCAGGGCTAGCTGTCCTTAATTTGTGAGTTTGTAAGTCTAAGTTTAGAACTACATGTACTTAACTTTTGAACTTGTAACTAGGACTGCATGTCCGTAACTTTTGAACTTGAAACTCGAAGTTCAGGATTATCTGTCCTTAATTTCTGTGCTTGTAACTCTAAGTTAATGACTACATGTTCTTAATTTCTGTGCCTGTAACTCTAAGTTAAGGACCAAGTGTCTTTAATTTTGAATTTCCAACTCTAAGTTAAGGACCAAGTGTCCTTAACTTATAAGCTTGTTACTGTAAGTTCAGGACTAGCTGTCCTTAATTTATGAGCTTGTAAGTCTAAGTTAAGGATTACCTCTCCTTAACTATTCCGATAACCACCCTACTTCGACGACCCTCCTCCATTTTTTCAGATAACTTGCAGCTCCCACTCTCTCTTCTTCACACTCACCTTTTTAAGCTACATACTTACTTTTCCTCAATCTTTATCCTAACAAGAAAAGTCCTAAAGATCGAGCATAACAGTAGCTTGCAGGAATTTTATGTGGGATGGAAGACTGCTGACAAAGAATAGACTATAGCCAAGTTACAACTCATGAAAATCCGACGCCTTCACTCACACCATTTGTGAAGGAAAAGAGATAGAAGAAGAAATGGTAAAATCGTCTTTTCATATTAATTTTAATAGACTAGTGGCTATTTTTGCTCAGCATTAAAAATGCTGAATAAAAAGTAAATACCACTTTAAAAAGTGGCTACCCCACGCAATTTTTACCCCACATGAGGTATGTACAATAAGGGTCCGTTTGTCACTTAAATACAAAGAATTAATTTATGCATAAAATTTAGCATATTTGACTCTTACTTGGTTTGGTTACCATCTTATTCATTATAAATAATATATGCTCCAAAGTGAAGGGTCTGCCAGAAACAGTCTTTCTGTCTTTTAAAAATAGGGGCAAGGTTTATGTATACATCATCCCCCTCAGATCTCATTTATAAGAATGCACTGAGTTTATTATTGTTATTGTTGTATAAATAATATATGCAATAAATTATGCTTGAATTTGCGTATTATTTTATGTCAAATAAAATTTGAAATAAGAATACGAATTCTATTAGTAAATATATTAAAACTACTAAAATAACATAGATGCCATCATCTCTTCAAACTTCTATAATATATTTTCGTTTTCTTCAAATAATTCGAACTTTTGGATTAAAAAGAAAAAAGTTTGAAATTTCCTTCTGTTATACTCTGCCAATATGATCTTTTCACCTATTATGGGTTGGACTAATTTGCCGCCCTCATTGCCCCCTTTTCTTCTTCATTGCTTATTTACATAATAATTAGGCAAAATATATAGTTTACTTATCAATTTTGCAGTGAAATTCTTTTTTCACAGAAAACTTTTCACACACTCAACTTTTTAAAAGTGTGTCTAAGATATACTGCTTTTGTGCTTGATTATTTTTTCAGATAACGAGAAAGTCACGTCCTAATAGGATCGTGACACGTATCATTGACTTTAAAAAGGAAAAAAATATTATAAATTAAAATTAAAATCCATCTTCTTCATCTTTCCATTTTTTATCTTAAGCACCGATGTTGCTACCACGTTGTTTGTGAGAAAGTTTTCAATTATACCAAAACTCAACCACACTATCTAAACAACTAACCGAAAATAATCGAGCAACAAATTGAGTTCAATAACCCAATAATCAATAAGATCAATTGAATTTTAAAGCTTTTTTCGATAGCCCAACAACGGTGGACTCTAGATTTTTTCACCAAATCTTCAATACTACTATTTAAGCTTTTAAATTTATCACAAATAAATAGTTTTCATAATATTTGGACAATAAACCAACAAAATCCGCTCGATTTTAGATCTAAAATTGACATGTTCTTTCAAAAATTCTATTTGGAGAAGAAAATGAGAGGGAGGGTGGTGGGGAAGAAGACCAGGGGGAGGGGTTCCTGTGGGGAGGGGAGATAAAAAATGGAATTTTTACGGGCTTCACGCGCTTTTTTTGTGTGTAAACACGCAAGTGTTATCTGGTCAAAAGTAGTGTGTCTTAGACACTTTTGAAAGATTAAATATGTAAAAGATCTCCGTAAAAAAGAGATGTGTAACCAAAATTTCGCTACAAGGTTAATGAGTAAACTATATATATTTTGCCTAATAATTACTATCTGATTTTGCCCTTGAGGAAGAAGAAAATAACATCACAGAATTTCAAATTAAAGAACTGGCTGTTGCTTTGTTGGTGCAACAGGTTTGGATAGGTTGAGTTTGGAGAAGATATATGTTATCTCTATATGATTTTGGGGTAAATTTCACAAATGGTCATATAACTATAACACTTTTTCATTAAAGTCATATAACTTTGTTTTCTCACACAAAAATCATAAAACTTTCACTACTTTAGTTAACCGGCAAAGACAGTTCTTCAGTAATTTTTTTGTATTTTACCATTTTTTATTTTTTAAATTCAATCTAATAAATTATGACTCAATTAAAATAGAAAATTTTACCTCCTATAGCAAAGGCATATACTCTATTCAGAGGCGGATCCGGGATTTGATTTTATGAGTTCCTACCGTAATTTCAAATTTATATGCAATAATAACTGGGTTCACAGTTAGATATTTAATTATAAAAAGAGTAGAGAGGTTGTTTTTCCGAAAGACCCTCGGCTCAACATAATAAAAGGACAAAAGGAGAGAATATTAGTTTCGCCACAGAGTATATTAGGATTTGTAATATAATTCAAATAATTAAGAAAAAATTTAATAATCAAAATTTTAGTTGATTTTATATCCTAAATATTATAAATATAATTAAATTATAACCTTGTCTAGTATGTAATCCTTTTATAAAGGGTAAAAAAAGGTGAACGTTATTTAGCATGCTTTGTGTGTGTACCTCGTCCGAATAAGTAGATTTTCTTTATAAATCTTATATTTATTACATTAAAAATTGTATGAGACTCATAAATAGAAGTACGTAAAAGTAAAAAGTATAAATTTCTAAAATTTATCATTGTTGATTTTATTTATTTAACTCAATGAAGGAAGATGTTAAGTGACTTCAAAAGCCTAAATGTTATGAAACTGATTAAATTTATAATTTTTTCTAATATAAAATTTATATTTAAAAGATATGATAGAAAGACTTTTATTGAATCAAATTTTCTAGCTAAAAATATAAATTATCAGTGAAGTTCTTATTGAAGTATTTACGAATTAAATTTTATGAATAACGAAATATACTTCAAAACCTAGTAGTAAATATACTTCTAAATCTTATGATTTTTATTTATTAGATTGAATTTAAAAAATAAAAAATATCGAAGAATTATTTTTACCGGTTAACTATGACTTTTTGAGTAAAGTGGTGAAAGTTTTATGACTTTTGTGTGGGTAAACAAAGTTATATGACTTTAGTGAAAAAATATCATAGTTATATGACTATTTGTGAAATTTACCCTATGATTTTGAGAGCTTTGTCTTTACTGGATTCGTTTTTCATATACTAAAAAGGTTCACTTTTGGGGTTTGTGCGGCTTATGAAGATCAGTTTTGCTAAACCTTTTTTTTTTTTCTTCTTCTATAGCAACTTTAAAATGTACTTTCAGTTTGGAAATACAAGATATCTTGTATATATATATTTATATTAGGAAATTTATTAAATATGTCTAAATATTTAATGTAACCTAGTAACTAAGAGGAATAGTTATGAATTTGACGGCATGTTTGGAACTTATAAACTTTAAATTCTGACTCCGACTCTAATAAAAGAATGATGAACAATCATACTGATTTAAAGTTGCCATGACTATTCACTTTAACAATGTTTATCTTAACTCTCATAGGCATTCGTTGCTTTTTAGTTTTATATAAATTGTATGATAAGTTATTAAATTCTATACAGGAAAATAATTTAATTGAAAATAGTTTAAGTTTGTAAAATCGTAGATACAAAGTTAAAGAGAGGTCATCTATTCAGTTTAAAAAATAAACATTGATTTCATATATACCCTACATATTAATTTTTCATTACAACCAATCAAACCTTCCAACGTAACAAAATCAGTTAATTTATTTAGTTGAATGCACATGAAAGCAGTATTAAATCTTGTGGTACGCACTCATACTTTTAATGCAACTGAGTTGAATGCACATGAACACTATACTTATTTAGGTTACATAAAAAACAGGTTCATAGTTGATGAACTTTAATTACTTTGACTTAAAGGTGAATACTAATTTTACCAATTAAAGAGAAAGAAACCATTAATTAGTATACTAGTATCGGATAAATATGAGATCTGATAACATATAACTTTATCTAATAGTCCATAAACCCTATAACAAAGGCATTTGAATGTGCTATTACTCTTGGATGGAAAAGTGTGAAGATTTTATCTGATGCTAAGTATATTGTTGATATGATCCAAAAATAGGTGGCTACTTCATGGGAGATAGAAGTGTTGTGTGAATCCCGCAGTATCCACGGCGAATGAATGTATCTTCATTCCGATTGGGCATATAGATAGGGGAGTTTTCTTGATCGTAATAGCAAGAGCGAAAGATGACATTTGGAAGCTATTAAGCATGTTTGATCACGTGGAGTTTCTTTATATTCCAAGGAAGTTAAACAAAGTAGCTCATAGTTTATCTAAATTTTCTATTTCTTTGTTGAAAGACATCTCCGGGGAGAAGTTTTTCCCAACTTGGGTTGTCCAGGATGCAAAGAGTAAATTTGAACCTTGTCGTTCGTTGATGCAGTAATATGAAGTCTTTGTTTTACGGAAAAAAAAAACCTATACCACAACTACTATTCTTCAGTCATAAAATAGTTAGGGTCGGCTACGTAAATCTTTACTAACACCGTCTTCATTTAATTTAAAATTATCTCAGAAGGGTCGGCTATATGAATCCTCACTAATAACGTTTTCATTTAAAATCATCTCAGAAGGGTCGATTATATAAATCCTTACTAACAATATTTTCATTTAAAATCATCCCAGGAGGGTAGGCAAAAGAAATCTTCACTAACAACATTTTTCATTTAAAATCATCTCAGGTCACCATTATTATAATAAAAAAATTAAAAGTTTTTTTTATATATTCCCTTCCTCTTTGATCTCTTTTGTCGGAGTTATTGCTCATTGATAACTCAAACACACGATCCTCGAGGTGTAAGTTGGGGGTGTTGATCATCTAAGCAACCCCGCTTGTCAATTAAAAATAAAAACTAGAAATGAGCCAATAAAGTACATTGAATAATGAGTCATTAAAACTAAAATAATTATATTGAGATTGAAATGTGATAAATGTGAGGGAAATGGGCGAGTGTATATTGAAAGAAGTAATAGGTCATAAGAAGAGAGGACAATTATAGTTGTACTAAATTGTAAATGTAGTTATAAATATGGGGTTGGTGAAAGCAAAATGATAAAAGAGAGGGGGCACAGATAAAGGTAGCCACAACTCCTGATAACACACGTTCCTTATCGCCCTTATTTTTTTTTTTCTTTTTTGTCTTTTAATTCAAAATTTCATTATCACCACGTCTGATTGTTTATCATCTGTTGTACATGACCATTCCTTAGTGACCTTGTGGGCCTTTGGGTCTCTTCATTTTCTGTCCTTTCTATTATTGATGATAATAAGCACGGATCTTTTCTGGGGGAAAATTATATTGTATAGCCGCTCCGAAAAATATTAATAATTTTTCATATAATTTTTTTTATATTTATCTATAAATTATAATGTTCATATTTTATACATAATTTAGTATATTATTTTTATATTTAATAGTGAATCTAATTATTTTTGACCGACTGGCCATATATATAACTTGCCCATTGACATTTCGACCAAGTACATATGGCCCCTCCAACTTGGCATTTAGGCACTTCAACTATATAGCAATAGCAATGGTTTATCGAATACTTCAAATTGTCAAATCAATGAAGTACCTTTTATTTGAATCAACTTAACTCATTATTTTACGCGGAAAAGGGCTAGATGTGTCCCTGTACTATCGAAAATTAGTTATTAGTATCCTCCGTTATACTATCCTTCACTATCTATCCATGTCGTTACCCATTCCAACATTTTTGCCCCCATATCTAACAGACTCTTATTTTAAGACACGTGGCACGATCTTAAACGATATAATTATCTACCCTTTTACCCTAGTCGTTCAGCCCCGACCCAATATCCAAACTCACCCCAAGAAAACGATTTTAACCCATAGATATGGACATATGGTTCTTCTCCTTCGTTTATATGGAGGAACTATTTCAGCCCATTTGAGGCTGTTGGATTCAAAAACAAAAATCAGAAAATTCTTTAACTTCGCTATTTGGGTTTGAGATATGTAGTAGGAATTTCAAGTTTGAGTTTTAAGAGTTTTTGTGTTTTAAATCAGGAGCTTAAAACTTAAACTCAAATATTCGATACTCCGGAGGTATCACAGTGACCCGTCACACGTGTTGGATTTCAGTTCAGTCCAGTTGGACAAGGATCTAACCTATGTTGAGGAGCCAGTGGCAATATTGGACAGGCAGGTTAGAAAGCTGAGGTCAAAGAACATTGCATTCGTGAAGATTTAGTGGTAGGGTCAGCAGGTCGAGGAGGCGACCTGGGAGACCGAGTAGGATATGCGCAGCCGTTACCCTCATCTTTTCACTACTTCAGGTATGTCTTTATGCTCGTTCGAGAACGAACGAATGTTTAAGTATAAGAGGATATGACGACCCAGCCGGTCGTCTTAAGAATTAACGCCCCGATCCCCTATTAACTTCTTTCCCCAAGTTTAATTCTGCAATTTTGATTTGCCGGGATGTTCGGCGTTGAGTTTCGGAGAGTTTTGGGACACTTAGTCCCTAAATGAGAGCTTAAGTGTTGGAAAGTTGGTCGTAGTCGGAACAGTGTGAAGACGGACTTGGAATGGAAATCCGATGGTTCTGTTAGCTCCGTTAGGTGATTTCGGACTTAAGGGCGTGTTCGGATTGTGTTTTGAAGGTCCGTAGCTAAATTAGGCTTGAAATGTCGAAAGTTGGATTCTTTGAAGTTCCCTAAATTAGGCTTGAAATGCTGAAAGTTGGATTTTTTGAAGTTCCGGTCCAATAGTGAGATTTTGATCCGAGGGTCAGAATGGAATTCCGGAATGTTGGAGTAGCTCCGAAGTGTTGAATGTGACATGTGTGCAAAATTTCAGGTCATTCGAACGCGGTTTGATAGACTTTTTGATTGAAAGCGTATTTTGAGAATTTTGAAGTTCTTAGGCTTGAATCCATGGTTAATTAGAGGTTTCGATGTTGTTTTAGGTGTTTTAAGGATAGGTACAAGTTTGGACAATGGTTTGTGACTTGTTGGTGCCTTTGGCTGAGGTCCCGGAGGCCTCTGGATGATTTCGGATGGTTGACGGAAAGATTTTGGAATTTAAGTTGCAGCTTCAGCTGCTGGCTCTGTCATAACCGCACCTGCAGTTTGGGTTCCGCAGGTGCGGCACCGCAGAAGCGGCTCAGTGGCCGCAGAAACGGAAATTGGGAACTTCTTCAGGAACCGCAGAAACGGTGGTAATTCCGCATCTGCGGATTTGGAGTCGCAGATGCGAAAATTGGCCATTAAGTGAAAAGTCGCAGATGCGACATTAGTTCCACAGAAGCGGGACTGCAGAAGCGGTCCCAGGGACGCAAATGCGTAATCGCTAGGCAGAACATATAAATTCTTGCCTTCGCGAAATTTATCCATTTTTCATCTTTTTCAAAACGGGAAGAAGCTTGGGGAGTACTTTTCAAGAGGGATTCTCAGAGGAATTCATTGGGGTAAGGTCTTTGGTCCCTAAACTCATTATTGGAGTGATTTTATCAATTTAAGCATGAAAAATTAAGGAAATTCAGTGGTAATTGGGGGTTTAGGGCTTGACTAATTGGAGGCCTTTGAGTGATGATTTGAGGGACAATTTGAGGTCCGACTTTGATGCTTTTGGTATGACTAAACTCGTGAGAGTGTGGGAATTCTGTAAATATAAATTTTACCCTATTCCGAGGCATGGGCCCGGGGGACATTTTGGTCATTTTACCTAATTTCGCGTATTAGCTTAGAATTTAATTGTATAATCAGCTACTTGAAGTGTTATTTAAATTATGAAATTGAATTGAATAGATTTGGTCCATTTGGAGTCGAGTACTCATGGCAAGAGCGTGGTTTCGGATTGATTTTGAGCCGGTTCGAGGTAAGTGGCTTGTCTAACCTTGTGTGGGGGACCTTCCCTTTAGGATATGATATATTTGATAATTGAAATGCCTTGTACGTGAGGTGAAGAGTGCGTACTTGAGATAATTGTTGAAAATTAGGTTTTTCTTTAAGTATTTCAATTGAGTTCCTTTTTCCTGTTTTATTCTACTTGCGAATTTAGCCTGTTGTTAGTTAGAAAAGCTTGTTTAGTTAACTTAATTGCCTATTTGCTTAAACTGCCTCAATTGTATTTCGTGAAGCATGTTAGACTAGAATTAACTGTTTACTTAGTACGAAATTTAGCAATTATTGAGTATTCTTGCGTTGTTGCTGTGTGTTTTTAATTTGGGACTACGAGACGGCATCCCAGGAGATCCCCTGTACGTATTTATGATCTGGACTGAGGTGCGGGATACCAAGAGATCCCTGGCACGTATATTGAGGATACCAAGAGATCCTCAGGATACCAAGAGATCCCCAACATATATTGAGGATACCAAGAGATTCTCGGGATACCAAGAGATCCCCAACATATATTGAGGATACCAAGAGATCCTCGGGATACCAAGAGATCTCTTGTATACATAGAGGATACCAAGAGATCCCCGGTTATCATCCTTGCTATGAGTGGTACTTCCTTGTGGTTTGCCTTCATCTCTGTTTTGGTTATTGTACTCTTATTATCCTGTATAAATTCTTACTGTAGATTCTCAATTGTACTGTTTATCTTATTCTGTCATATGTATATTTATTTAATCTCAGTAGGGCCCTGGCCTTCCTCGTCACTACCCAACCAAGGTTAGGCTTGACACTTACTGAGTACCACTGTGGTGTACTCATGCCCCTTCTGCGCATGTTTTTCATGTGCAGATCCAGGTACCACTACTCAAGCCTATCATCTTTGAGGAGACGACTGCTCTAGAGACTTTGAGTTACATTTGTCGCGTCTGCAGACCGTGAAGTCCCTCTTTATTCCTGCTTTTAGTATTTAGCCCTTTTGTGTTTTTCTGTTCTTATTAGACATTCCGGAGTTAGAGCTATATAGTATTGATCTTAGCTTGTGATTCGTGGGTTTCCGGGTCTTGGATTTACGTATTGGTATTGAGAGTTAAACATGGTGTATGCCGAGCTGCACATTTAAACACTATTATTACTTTATTCCTGTTTCAAATTGTTTTACTTCTGCAAATTTTGGTTTTCTTTCACAATTTAGGCTTACCTAGTCGTAGAGACTAGGTGCCATCACGATGGTTCACGGAGGACGGACCAGGGTCGAGACAAAAATCAACACTAAAATAAATTACCAAACTAGTTAATTACCTTAACAGTGTTCTTAACATGTTTAATATTTTTCTTCATATTTGTTTTAAAATTAACATGATCTGCACGTACAACGTCTTCAACTTTGGCAGATGCCCTCTGAAAAGAAAAGAAAAATGGTAAGAATTTCAGCATCATAACACATAAACATTCTTATCGAGTCTAAACACAATTCAAGAAGGGTAGCATATAATTTTGTATAGTAAATTATTAGAACTGAAAAATATAATGAAATGAAATATATTATGCTTATCCAGTATAATTTACTGGACAAAACATCATATAGATGGTAGTCTTCCAGTATAATATACTGGATGAAATGAATAAGAAGGTGTGAAACTCCTGAAACAAATAATGGGGTATAAAGAAGAAAAATAATCAAAGGGCATATTATAAAACAATAAGACAAGTAATCATTAAAAAAAATTAATCACAAAAAAAAAAATAGTCTAAACAGAATTCATCCAGTATAACTTACTGGACAACATGCTTACATTCAAAAAACTTCCTGTAAAATATACTGGAATCAAAAACCACACAGTATAAAAAACTGGGAAATAAGCCTTCAGAAAATAGCTTTCCCGTATAATATAAGCCTTCAGAACATACTGGACAACAAGCTTAAACACGGAAGACTTCGATTAAAAGGTACTGAAATCAAGCAAAAGTCAAGTATATAAGCATATTAAAAAAAAGACAAATAATCACTCAAAAAAAGTAATGACAAATAAAGTAAAATTCTATACTAAACATAACTCGTCCAGTATAACTTATTGGAGAAAAGGCTTACTTACGGTAGAAATTCAGTAAAATATAATGGAGTCAAACATAACTCAACTATATTTGTTACGACCTCGGTTCGCCCTCCGTGAACCATCGTGACGACACCTAGTCTCTACGACTAGGTAAGCCTAAATTGCGGAAGAAAACCAAAATTTGCAAAAGTAAAACAATTTGAAACATGAATAAAGTAATAATAGTGTTTAAATGTGCAGCTCGGCATACACCATGTTTAACTCTCAATACCAATACGTAAATCCAAGACCCGAAAACCCACGAATCACAAGCTAAGATCAATACTACATAGCTCTAACTCTGGAATATCTAATAGGAACAGAAAAGCACAGAAGGGCTAAGTACTAAAAGCAGGAATAGAGAGGGACTTCACGGTCTGCAGACGCGACAGATGTAACTCAAAGTCTCTAGAGTAGTCGCCTCCTCAAGGATGATAGGCCTGAGTAGCGGTATCTAAATCTGCACATGAAAAACATGCGTACAAAAGGCATGAATACACCACAGCGGTACTCAGTAAGTGCCAAGTCTAACTTCGGTTGGGTAGTGACAAGGAAGGTCAAGGCCCTACTGAGATTAAATAAGATATAAGGATTAATAGTGTGGAATAAAACAGTATAAATAAGTGCAACAACAAGAAATAACATAGATTGAAATAACAACAACAACTAGAACAGAGACAGAATAAATCACGGAAGGGAAATACAGCTCAACACAGAGATAACAATCGAGCATCTTCCAGGATACTGTCCTGTAGTCCCAATTACAACTGTCCAGTGGATCTTCCGGGATACCGTCCCGTAGTCCATCATATATATGTCCAAAGGATCTCCCGGGATCCCGTCCCGCAGTCCAACTATCAATGCGCGTGGATCTACCGGAATCCCAATCCGTAGTCCCAAATATAAATACCCAGTACTGGGGGAATCCATAGGGTGCCTTCCCGTAGTTCCATATAACTGTGCAGGGGGATCTATCGGGAATCTAACCCGCAGTCTCAAAGTAAATGTGCAGGGGATCTATCGGGAATCTAACCTGTAGTCCTAAAGTAAATATGCAGGGAGATCTATCGGGAATCTAACCCACAATCCCAAAGTAAACAGACAAGGGGGAGCTACCGGAATCCCACATCCGTAGTCCCAATGTAAATACACAGCAGCAGCAAGAAAATATTCAGAGAGGGGAAATTTCATATTAAGGCAACAAATAATTCTAGCCTAGCATGCTGCACAGAGTTCAGGTAAACAGATTGAACAATTAATGCAATTAAATCACTTAGACATGCTTTCCTAAGCTAACAACGGGCTTAATAGTACAAGTAATAAAAGCAAGAGAAGGAACATACTAATAAGTACTTAAAAAACCCGGATTTCTAACAATTTGCACAAGTATGCACTCGTAACCTCTCGTACAAGGCATTTCAATTACCAAATATATCAATCCTAAGGGGAAGGTCCCCCCACAAGGTTAGACAAGCCACTTACCTTGAACCGGCTCAAAAATCAATCTGAAACTACGCTCTTGCCACGAGTACCCGACTCCAAATGACCCAAATCTATTCAATTCAATTTCGTAATGTAAATAACACTTCATGATTCTACAATTAAAGTCTAAGCTAATACATGGAATTATGTAAAATTACCAAAATTCCCTCAGGCCCACATCTCGGAATCGGGTGAAATTTACATTTTCAGAAACCTCGTACTCTCACGAGTCTATACATAACAAGAACACCGAAATCGGAGTTAAAGGCCTCTTAAACTCAAGCCCTAATTACCCATTTTCCCAAATTTTACACCACTAATTAGGTCTTTAATAACATAAAAACGAGTTAAGAAGTAAAAAAATGTTACCTCCAAGTGTTTCCCCTTGAATCCCTTTTCAACCCTCTTCAAAAAGCTTCAAAATCGCCTAACAATGGAGGAACCTAGGCTAAAATTCGCGAAATAAACGTTTTAAAACATTCTGCCCAGCCATTTAATTCCTTCTTCGCGAACGCGGTCAAAGCCTCGCGTTCGCGAAGCACAAAAATGACGTTGACCAAAAGTTCTCTTATGCGAACGCGATAAGTCCCTCGCGAACGCAATGCTTTACCCGTTTAACCTTCGCGGACGCGTTCCACTCATCGCGAACACGATGAGTAAATTCTACTCGGCCAAATTTCCTTATTCGCGAACGCGAAGCCGAGTCGCGAACGCGGTTCACAAGTATCTAGCCCTTCGCGAACGTGAAGGCTTAATATTTGCCTTCCTCAAATGACTCTTCGCGAACGCGAGGTTCCACCCGCGAACGCGAAGGGTAAAATTCCTCTGCAACAACTGAACAAAATCTGCAACTTTTTAACAACTTAAAATGATCCGTTGAGCATCCGAAACACAGTCGAGGACACCGGGACCTCAACCAATGGCACCAACATATCCTAAAACCTTATTCAAACTTGTACGAATCTTCAAACACCTCAAACAACATCAATTCAGCCAAAACACATCGGATTCAAGCCTAAGTCTTCCAAAATCTTCCGAATCATGCTTTAGATCAAAAACCCAACCAAATCACCTCCGAATGACCTGAAATTTTGCACACACCTTCCAACTAACATAACGGAACTACTGCAACTCTCAAAATTCCATTCCGACCCTCGTATCGATCTTACTATCGAACTGGAAACTTCAAAAATTCAACCTTCGGCATTTCAAGCCTAAATTAGCTACGGACCTTCAAAACACAATCCGAACACGCCCATAAGCCCAAAATCACGTAACGGAGCTAACAGAACCATCGTATTTCCATTCTGAGGTTGTCTTCACACTGTCCTGACTACGGTCAACTTTCCAACACTTAAGCTCTCATTTAGTGACTAAGTGTCCCAAAACTCTCCGAAACTTAAAATCGAACATCCCGGCAAATCAAAATTGCAGAAATAAACCGGTCGAGTCGTCACATCCTCCTATATTTAAACATTCGTTCGTCCTCGAACGAACATAGAGACATACCTGATGTAGTGAAAAGATGAGGGTAACGGTTGTGCATATCCTGCTCGGTCTCCCAGGTCGCCTCCTCGACTGGCTGACACCGCCACTGAACCTTTACTGATGCAATATTCTTTGACCTCAGCGTTCTAACCTGCCTGTTCAATATTGCCACTAGCCCCTCAACATAGGATAGATCCTTGACCAACTAGACTGAACTAAAATCCAACATGTGCGACGGATCACCGTGGTACCTCCAGAGCATCGAAACATGAAATACCAGATGAACTCCTGCCAAGCTGGGAGGTAAGGCAAGCTCATAAGCAACCTCCCCAACATGCCTCAATATCTCAAAAGGGCCAATAAACCTCAGACTCAACTTCCCTTTCTTCCTAAATCTCATAACGCCCTTCATAGGCGAAACCTGAAGCAGAACCCGCTCTCCAACCATATAGAAAACATCATGAACCTTCCGATCCGCGTAACTCTTCTGTCTAGACTGAGCTGTACGGAGTCTATCCTGAATCACCTTAACCTTCTCCAAAGCATCCTGAACCAAGTCTATGCCCAATAGTCTAGCCTCATCCGGCTCAAACCACCCCACCGGGGATCTACACCGCCTTCCATATAAAGCCTCATACGGTGCCATCTGAATGTTAGACTGATAGTTGTTATTGTAAGCAAACTCCACCAATGAAGAACTGATCCCAAGACCCTCCAAACTCAATTACACACGCACGGAGCATATCCTCAAGAATTTAAATTGTGCTGTCGGATTGTCCGTCCGTCTAAGGGTAAAATGTTGTACTTAACTCTACCCAAGTACACAACTCATGCTGAACGACCCTCCAAAACCGTGATGTGAACTAAGTACCTCCATCTGAAATGATGGACACTCGAATACCATGCAGATGAACAATCTCCCGGATATAAATCTCCGCCAACCGCTCCGAGGAATAAGTAGTAGACAAAGGAATAAATTGAGCGGACTTGGTCAGCCAATACACAATCACCCAAATAGCATCGAACTTTCTCAAAGTCCGTGGGAGCCCAACTACAAAGTCCATGGTGATCCGCTCCCACTTCCACTTCGGAATCTCTATCTGCTGAAACGACCCACCCGGTCTCTGGTGCTTATACTTCACCTGCTGACAGTTGAGACACCGAGCTACGAACCCAACTATATCTTTCTTCATCCGCCTCCACCAAAGTGCTACCTCAAATCCTGATACATCTTCGCGGCACCCGGATGGATGAAATACCACGAACTATGGGCCTCCTTTAGAATCAACTCTCGCAGCCCATCAACATTGGGAACACAAATTTGACCCTGCATCCTCAATACCCCATCATCACCAATAGTCACATCTCTGGCATCACCGTGCTGAACCTTGTCCTTGAGGACAAGCAAATGGGGGTCATTATACTGTCGCTCCCTGATACGGTCAAATAAGGAAGACCGAGAAACCGTGCAAGCTAGAACTCGGCTGGGCTCCGAAAGATCCAATCTCATAAATTGGTTGGCTGAGGCCTGAACATCTATCGTCAAAGGCCTATCCGATGCTTAATAAGCCAAACTCCCCAAACTCTCTGCCCGACAACTCAAAGCATCGACCACCACATTGGCCTTGCTCGGGTGATACAAAATAGTGATATCATAGTCCCTCAGCAACTATAACCACCTCCTTTGGCGCAAATTTAGATCTTTTTGTTTGAACAAGTGTTGCAAGCTCCGATGGCCAATTTAAATCTCATAGGGAACCCCGTATAAATAATGGCGCTAAATTTTCAAAGCGTGAACAACGGCAGCTAACTCAAAGTCGTGAACAAGATAGTTCTTCTCATGTATCTTCAATTGTCTGGATGCGTAGGCAATCACCCTACCGTCCTGCATCAACACCGCTTTGAGACCAACCCTCTAGGCATCACAATAGACCGTATAAGACCCCGAACCTAAAGGCAAAATCAAAACTGGGGTTGTAGTCAAAGCTATCTTGAGCTTCTGAAAGCTCGCTTCACACTCCTCCGTCCACTGAAACGGAGCACCCTTCTGGGTCAACCTGGTCATAGGGGCTGCAATCGATGAAAGTCCCTCCACAAAACAACGGTAGTAGCCCGCCAAGCTAAGGAAATTGCGGATCTCTGTAGCTAAGGATGGTCTGGGCCAACTCTGCACGACCTCTATCTTCTTTGGATCTACCTGAATACACTCACTCGATACCACGTTGCCTAAGAATGCAACTGAATCCAACCACAACTCTCATTTCGAGAACTTAGCATATAACTTCTTCTCTCTCAGATTCTAAAGCACAACCCTCAGGTGCTGCTTATGATCTTCCCGACTCCGGGAATACACCAGAATATCATCAATAAAGACAATGATGAACGAGTCAAGATACGGCCGGAACACACTATGCATCAAATGTATAAAGGCTGCTGGGGCATTAGTTAACCCCAAATGACATAATAAGGAACTCGTAATGACCATGCCGAGTCCTAAAAGCAGTCTTTGGGATATCTAGCTCCTGAATCTTCAATTGATGGTAACCTGAGCGCAAATCAATCTTAGAAAACACCCGTGCAACCTGAAGCTGGTCAAACAGATCATCAATACGAGGCAAAGGATAACGGTTCTTCACTATAACCTTGTTTAATTGGCGATAATCAACACACATACGCATAGAACCATCCTTTTTCTTCACAAACAAGACAGGAGCACCCCAAGGTGATACAATGGGCCGAATAAAACCCTTCTCAAGCAATTCCTGTAACTGATCCTTCAACTCCTTCAACTCAGGAGGAGCCATACGATTCAGGGGAATAGAAATGGGCTGAGTGCCTGGCAACAGATCAATGCCAAAATCAATATTTCTATTAGGCAGCATACCCGGAAGATCAGTTGGAAACACATCAGGAAAATCACGTACTACTAGAACTAAATCAACTGAAGGGGTATCAATACTGACATCTCTCACATAAGTTAAATATGCGTCACACCCATTCTCAACCATACACTGAGCTTTAAAAAAAGAAATGACTCTATTGGGAGTGTGATCTAAAGTACCTCTTCACTCAACACGCGGTACATTGGCATAGCCAACGTCACGGTTTTGGCGTGACAATCAAGAATAACATAATGGGGCGATAACCAACCCATGCCCAAGATAATGTCGAAATCTACCATGCTGAGCAACAATAGATCGGCTCTGGTCTCAAAACCACTAAGAGCAACCAAACAAGACCGATAAATGCCATCACAATAAGAGAATCTCTCACTGGAGTAGAAATATAAATAGGGGAACTCAAAGAATCCCGAGATACACCCAAATACGGAGCAAAATAAGAAGACACACAAGAATAAGTGGAGCCTGGATCGAATAGAACCGATGCATCTTTGTGACAAACCAGAATAATACCTGTGATTAAAGAATTAGAGGCAACAACCTCGGTACGGGCAGGAAAGGCATAATATTTGGCATGGCCTTTCCCTCTAACTGGCTGAGCAAGTGGGGTAGCAACTGGTGCTGTGATCATAGCTTGAGAACTCTGCAGAGCGCGCTGTGGCTGAGAAGTCTGTAGAGGTGCACTCCTCCCAAGTCTAGGGCAATAACTCACTACATGGCGTATGTCACCACACTCAAAGCAACCTCGCGGTTGACGTGGCAGTGGGAACTTTGCAGTACAGGTACTGCAAGACCCCTGAACACCTGAAACACTATGTAAACTCTAAGATGCAAACTGAGCTGGCTGACCCACAAAATCTCTACCATGTCGTACTCTTCCTCCAAAATAAGGACCAATGGGTCTTCCCAGTCTACGAGGTCTACTCATTCCCCTATACTCTCCCTCCTGACCTCGTCTGCCCTCTCTCTCCTGGACCCACCTGTCCTCTACTCGGCGAGGGGTCCTCACTATCCCCTGAATTAGGACCATAGGCTGTGTCGTTATGACACCTGGAACTTGACCAACAGGAACTCGCTGCTCTGGAGAGGGGGCGGCGGGAGTCTGGGTCCCTCCCTCGATCTGTGAAGTAGTTGGTACAACCTGAATCAACCCCGCCTGAACTAATGTACCAAACATGCTCAAGAACTGTGCTAATGTCTCCTGAAGTGCTGGAGTAGTAGTAACAGTAGGCGTATCCGATGATTGGGCTCTGACTGGAACTGTTGGTGACTCTTCGGTGGCAGCTCGCGGGGGTGCTCTGGTTGTACCACGTGCGTGTCCTCGGCCTCTACCCCAGTCCCAACCTCTGATGGCTCTCGCAAGGGGCGTGGGTGTCTGAACATCTCTGGTAGCACGTGTCCTCACCATCTGTGAGAGAATAGAAGACAGAAGTTTAGGATTGCGATGTCAAAAATCTCGCACGATAGGGAAATCAAATGAAGTAGAATTTCCCTCACATAGCCTCCCGTAGATAAGTGCGTACGTCTCCGTACTGATCAGCAAGACTCTAATAAACCGACTTATGATCCATGAATCCTATGAACTTAGAGCTCTGATACCAACTAATCACGACCCCGGTTTGCTCTCCGTGAACCATCGTGACGGTACCTAGTCTTTATGACTAGGTAAGCCTAAATTATGGAAGAAAACCAAAATTTGCAGAAGTAAAACAACTTTAAACAGTAATAAAGTAATAACAGTGTTTAAATGTGCCACTCGACATACACCATATTCAACTCTCAATACCAAAACATAAATCCAAGACCCGGAAACCCACGAATCACAAGCTAAGATCAATACTACATAACTCTAACTCCGGAATGTCTAATAAGAATAGAAAAATACAAAAGGTCTAAATACTAAAGCAGGAATAGAGAGGGACTTCTCGGTCTGTGGACGCGGCAGATGTACCTCGAAGTCTCTAGAGCAGTCGCCTCCTCAAGGATGATAGGCCTGAGTAGCGGTACCTGGATCTGCACATGAAAAACATGCGCAGAAGAGGCATAAATACACCACATCGGTACTCAGTAAGTGCCAAGCCTAACCTCGGTTGGGTAGTGACGAGGAAGGTCAGGGTCTACTGAGATTAAATAAGATATAAGGGTTAACAATGTGGAATAAAACAGTATAAATAAGTGCAACAACAAGAAATAACATAGGATTGAAAGAACAACAACAATTAGAACAGAGACAGAATAAATCACGGAAGGGAAATACAGCTCAACACAGAGATAACAATCGAGCATCTTCTAGGATACCGTCCTGTAGTCCCAATTACAACTGTCTAGTAGATCTCCCAGGATACCGTCCTATAGTCCATCATATATATGTCCGAAGGATCTCCCGGAATCCCGTCCCTTAGTCTAACTATCAATGCGCGGGGATCTACCGGAATCCCGATCCGTAGTCCCAAATATAAATACCAATACTAGGAGAATCTACCAGGTGCATTCCCGTAGTTCCATATAACTGTGCATGGGGATCTATTGGGAATCTAACCCGCAGTCCCAAAGTAAATGTGCAGGGGGATCTATCGGAAATCTAACCCGCAGTCCCAAAGTAAACAGACAAGGGAGAGCTACCGGAATCCCACATTCGTAGTCCCAATATAAATACGCAGCAGCAGTAAGAAAATATTCAGAGAAGGGAAATTTCATATTAAGGCAACAAATAATTCTAGCCTAGCATGCTGCACAGAGTTCAGGTAAACATATCGAATAATTAAAGCAATTAAATCACTTAGACATCCTTTCTTAAGCTAACAACGGGCTTAATAGTACAAGTAATAAAAGTAGGAGAAGGAACATACTAATAAGTACTTAAAGAAAACCGGATTTTCAATAATTTGCACAAGTATGCACTCGTTACCTCACGTACAAGACATTTCAATTATCAAATATACCAATCCAAAGGGGAAGGTCCCCCACACAAGGTTAGACAAGTCACTTACCTCGAACCGGCTCAAAAATCAATCCGAAACCATGCTCTTGCCACGAGTACTCGACTCCAAATGGCCCAAATCTATTCAATTCAATTTCGTAATGTAAATAACACTTCAAGTAACTGATTCTACAATTAAAGTCTAAGCTAATACGCGAAATTATGTAAAATAACCAAAATGCCCCTCGAGCCCACATCTCGGAATCGGGTGTAATTTACATTTTCAGAAACCTCGTACTCTCATGAGTCTATACATAACAAGAACACTAAAATCGGAGTCCAAATGACTCTTGAAATCCTCATTTAAAGGCCTCTTAAACTCAAGCCCTAATTACCCATTTTTTCCCAAATTTCACACCACTAATTAGGTCTTTAATCACATAAAAATGAGTTATGAAGTCAAATTTCTTTACCTCCAAGTGTTTCCCCTTGAATCTCTCTTCAACCCTCTTCAAAAAGCTTTAAAATCTACTAACAATGGAGGAACCTAGGCTAAAATTCGCGAAATAAACCTTTTAAAACATTCTGCCCAGGCATTTAATTCCTTCTTCGCGAACGCGGTCAAAGCCTCGCGTTCGCGAAACACAAAAATGACGTTGACCAAAAGTTCTCTTACGCGAACGCGACAAGGCCCTCGCAAACGCAATGCTTTACCCGTCTAACCTTCGCGAACACGTTCCTCTCATCGCGAACGCAATGAGTAAATTCTACTAGGCCAAATTTCCTTCTTTGTGAATGCGAAGCCCAGTTGCGAACGCGGTTCACAAGTATCCATACCTTCACGAATCCGGATCTCCCATCGCAAACGCAAAGGCTTAATATTTGCCTTTCTCAAATGTCTCTTCGCGAATGCGAGGTTCCACTCGTGAACGCGAAGGGTAAAATTCCTCTGCAACAGCTGAATAAAATCTGCAACTTTTTAACAACTTAAAATGATCCGTTGAGCATTCGAAACACACCCGAGGCCCCCCAGACCTCAACCAAAGGAACCAACATATCCTAAAACCTTATTCAAACTTGTACGAATCTTCAAACACCTCAAACAACATCAATTCAACCAAAACACATTGGATTCAAGCCTAAGTCTTCCAAAATCTTCTGAATCACGCTTTTGATAAGAAACCCAATCAAACCACCTCCGAATGACCTGAAATTTTGCACACACCTCCCAACTGACATAATGGAACTATTGCAACTCTCGAAATTCCATTCCGACCCTCGTATCAAGATCTTACTATCGAACTGGAAACTTCAAAAATTCAATTTTCGGCATTTCAAGCCCAAATTAGCTACGGACCTCCAAAACACAATCCGAACACGCCCCTAAGCCCAAAATCACCTAACAGAGCTAACAGAACCATCGTATTTCCATTCCGAGGCCGTCTTCACACTGTCCCGACTACGGTCAACTTTCCAACACTTAAGCTCTCATTTAGGGACTAAGTGTCCCAAAACTCTCCGAAACTTAAAACCGAACTTCCCGGCAAATCAAAATGGCAGAAATAAACTCAGAGAAAGCAGTTAATAGGGGATCGAGGCATTAATTCTTAAGACGACCGGTCGGGTCATCACAATATTATAATAATCATGCAATATAATATACTGGAAGACAATCACTCACAGGATAAACTTCAACTATAATATGCTTGCTTCAAGTATAGTATTATACTATAGAAGTATACTGTATGACTATATTAAACTCATAAATATATTATAAAGATTGAGTTTTATAATCATCCAGTCATTATACTGCTATAGTAAATCATACTAATTAACTATATTCCACTTCCAGTAGAAAACCCTAGAAAATAATACTTTTGAGAAATGACTCCTAGAATAATTTACAGCAAACATAATTTTAAATGCAAGTTATTAGAACATAAATCTAGTATACGATATTAGAGATTAATGAAAATCAAGACTAAATAAAATCGAAGAAACAACTGCTTACATTGACAATGTCGCTAACATTAACTTTTGATGAAGGTTGATTCACCCTGAAAAGCTTAAAATTCTATAAGTTAAACATAAAGATCAATAATTAGACTAAAACAAAATATATGAGCACAAGTATATATTAAAAATTCACATACTATTAACTTACACTTGCTTTAGTAAAGAAATCATTGAAAAATGTGTCATATTTTGGACATCCAATGCTGGAGTAAGACAACATCCTAATTGGCCCCCGATCCTCATATTTTGAATATTGACGGAAATCATTAAAGACTTCCATTGTCCATACATTAAACAAAAATGGGAGTCCAAGTGCCATATAAGATGCGATCCTACCAATTGGTTTCTTTTTCACCGAATCAGTTTATAGAAGATGAGACAAATATTCAATAAACTCTTCAAAGTAGTAACTACCCCATGGAAAAGAAGCACCAAGTTCTGCGTCGTCTATGATTTTCGTAAAACGATCACTTATATTTCTACTATGCTCACCCAAAAGAACAACTTCTAATATATAAATCTCAGCAAGCTTTACTGCATCTGCATCGCAGACCTCGACATCAACACTTACATCATCTGCTGCACCAAGCACGGAGTCTAGAACGTTTTTTCATAAACTCATACAAATTATCTACCTTCAAACCCTTCTTAACATCAGAGAAATATCGTTCCTTCAAACGGTTCTCTCCATCATCAATGAAACTATAATTAGATGCCTCAATCTTCAGCCCGATAATAGAATGGAAATCATCTTCTGTAAATTCTACGTCGTTCCCAAAAACTCTAAAAATCATTTTGATTTTATCCTTGTAAAATGCTTGGGAAAGCAACATACAGTGAGCCAACTTCTCAAAATAACCCACCTCATTCAATTCTAAAAATTTCTAAAATACACCGTTCTTTAATTGATCCATTTGAGTTCCACACAAAAACGACGAAATAGTTTTCTTAAAATTTCGATCGCCTTTCCAATAACAATCAGCAGGAAACCACTTCTTAAAATCATAAAATCTATCTCCCTCCTAAAATCAAAATACAATACATATAAGCAACATTTCATACAATTTTAAGATAAAAACTTCAACATTTCAGAAATACGTACCTTCAATATCCTACTTGAAGATTCCATTTCTATAAAATCATGAAAAAAAATATAAAAAATTAGATAAGTAAACACAATCATAATCCAGTATATATATGAGAAATAAATTATAAACAGAACTCATCCACTAAAATGAACAGGACAACAAAGTCTACAGATTGCAGTCTTTCAGCATAACATACTGGATCACAATAAATTACAAGATATGAAACTCCAGAAACAAATACTGGGGCATACAGAAGAAACATAATCAAAAAACAAAGTATAATAATCATCCAGTATAACATACTAGAGAAAAAGCTTAAGGATTATATACCGGAACAAAGAGCATAATATAAAACAAGAAGATAAATAAATACTCAAAAAAGTAATGACAAATAAAATAAAATTTTAGTCTAAATAGAACTCATCCAGTATAATATACTGGTGAAAAAGCTTATACACTGCAGCGTCCCGTAAAATATACTGGAATGAAACAAAACTCAACTATATTATAATATTCTTCCAATATGTTATACTGGAAGATAAACATTCACATGACAGACTTCCAGTATAATATACTAGACAAAATTTTACTAAATTTAATAAACAAAAATTATAATCAAAACCCACACAGTAGACGTCTACTATTCACACACAACAGACGTCACGTAAAATATACTGGGATGAAACAAAACTCAACTATATTATAATATTCATCCAGTATAACATACTGGAAGATAAACATTCACATGAAAGACTTCCAGTATACTATACTGGGCAGAATTTTACTAAATTTAATAAACAAAAAACATAATCAAAACCCACTCACTAGACGTCTACTATTCACACACAACAGACATCCCGTAAAATATACTGGGATGAAACAAAACTCAACTATATTATAATATTCTTCCAGTATGTTATACTGGAAGATAAACATTCACATGACAGACTTCCAGTATAATATACTGGACAAAATGTTACTAAATTTAATAAACAAAAAACATAATCAAAACCCACATAGTAGACGTTTACTATTCACACACAACAGACGTCCCGTAAAATATACTGGGATTAAACAAAACTCAACTATATTATAATATTCATCCAGTATAACACACTGGAAGATAAATATTCACACGACAGACTTTCAGTATAATATATTGGACAAAATTTTACTAAATTTAATAAACAAAAACATAATCAAAACCAACACACTAGACGTCTACTATTCACACACAGCAGACATCCCGTAAAATATACTGGAATGAAACAAAACTCAACTATATTATAATATTCTTCGTTATACTGGAAGATAAACATTCACATGACAGACTTTCAGTATAATATACTAGACAAAAAACATAATCAAAATGCAAATGAAGCAAGAAAATACTTGAAAATTAACTCTAATATACAGAGACTAGAAAAAATTTGAAAAACTTATAAAAACAAATTACACAATGATTACAACATTACAACATAAAACTAATAACAAAGTGACAAAATTACCAGAAATAAGACAAACTAATGAACAGAGAAAAAATCGTAAAAGTTAATACAACAAATATTTAAACCCTAACGGTACGGAAATCAAAATGAAACCTAAAGAACCATTAATAACAACGAAAATTCAAACACATTATCGTAAAAAACAAAAGTCAGCCTAATTTTGAAGAAAATTTGATGAAAGCCAGACAAGATTCGAAGAAAAGTGCCCTCTCAGGAAATCAAAATCCGTACAACTGCTGTAAAAACAAAGAGAAAGGCGATAAAAAGTAACTAAACAATATGTTAGAAAGGTCAAGGGCAATTATGTCATTTATCAATATATTTTAAGTTAAAATGGCTAGAAATCGATTACATTTGGATCGGTGGCTATTTTTCGATAGCCGCGAGTAAAACTGGCTACGCCGTACAATTTTAATTAATTTTTTAGCCTTATATTAGGTTTGACAAAGATAACCCCAAACAATTGGCATTACATAGCCAAATCTTAAAAAAAATTACTCTCTTATATATTCTCTCTAAAAAAAACTACTCGCTTATTTTGGCTTCCCTCCTCCTTTCTCTCCTTGTATTTCTTCTTCTATCTCTTTTCTTTTGCTCTCATAGTTTAGAAATATTTCTTGAAAATTATGTAAAATAATCAGTGGGATGAAAAGGTAAGGTTAATATCATAGCAGAGAAAATGAGAAGTAAAAACTAAGAGAGAAAAAATATATTTCAACTTTGTTTTTCTTCTCTCTTTTTTTTTTTGGGGGGGGGGGGGGGAGGGATTGGATTAAACGAGTGAGTGTGATTGAAAGTGGTTGAAAGTAACTAAACAAGGCTATATACAAAATTTGAGCAAGATTAGAAGTGATTTAGATTGGTTTCAGGTAAAAATAATCAGACCTAAAAATCCAACTGCGACATGTGTATATCACATTGTATATCGTGTATATCACACATAGGTTTTTAAGGACGTCTGTGTATATCACTTTGTATATCATGTATACAACACATTTTTTTATGGACGCTCATGTATATCACATTGTATATCGTATATATAACACAAATTTTTATGGATATACATAGATACACGTGATATACCTGAGATATCACTGATGTACATAGAGATATACATGTGATACAATAGGGGATACACTTGTGGAGTCGTTTTGAACTTGAGTTTTCAATCTGAAATATGTTATACAAAAAAGGAAAATAAAATTTTAATATGTTTTTTTGAAATATACATTATTATTATGTTATACACTATGATATACAAATAATATGATTATTGATGTGTTATAACTAGAAAAATAATTTCAAAAAATATTTGAAAGTTTTTTCGGATACTCTTGAAGGAAATGGAACCTAATTTCTAGGATGATGGTTGCTATGAGAGAAGTGCGAGAGGTGGATTTTAAATATTTTTTGCTATTTTTAAGGAAAATAATTTTGATGGGGCTTATTTTTAGGATGATGATTGAACTATTAGAAGAGAGAGAATAACTTTAGGCTATTATATGCCAAATCCTAAAATGTTGGTTTTTTATGTCAATTATTGGACCTAGTTATCATACCATGCCAAATCCCCTTTTTAAATAGCAGACCTTTAGAATGACTATCCAGGGAGCCCAAATTTGAAATTTTCCAAAGTCCAAACGACCAAGGGGAGGCCAAAACTGTCTATTGGGTCGCTGGAGCTTAAGGGCCATAACATAACACAAACTGAATATGGGGTGAAATTAAAAAGTATCCAGATTTACAAATGGTAATTGAAAAAGAGAAAACTATCCTCTATAACCCCTCAAAATTTTAATAGTCTATGTTTTGTCCCACTTACACGAAATTATCTTTTGGCCCAAATATATTGCATCTAGTAACCCGAAATGTCTATTTGGTATATTTTTTGTATAGTGACAGTCTATTTTGTATAGTGATAGTCTATTTTGTATATATTTTATATAATGACAGTCTAGTGTATATAAATTGTATAATAACAGTCTATTTAGTATATTTCTATTTTTGTATATTTTTTGTATAATAACAGACTATTTTTGTATATTTTTTGCATAGTGATAGTCTATTTTGTATATTTTTTGTATAGTGACAGTCTATTTTGTATAATGACATTTTATTTAGTGGTTATTTTATATAGTAACGGTCTATTTTGTATAATAACAGTCTATTTATTATACATATAAATATTTAATTAACAACAGAATAATTAAAATGAATTGACACCCCACTTAATACTTGCCACATTGTTCCAGCATAGTTACAGATCTTTCACACGTGTTGTAAACACATGGCATTTTCACTTATGGCTTTTCTTTGTTTTGTTTTTTGCTTCTTCTTCTAGAGGGAAACACTAATTCTTTCACATTTAGTGGTTAATTTGTCTCTCTGAAGAACCCCTTCTTTCTATATCCTACGATAAAGCAAAAGGTAAGACTCTCTGTCAAAAAGAATCTCAATTTTGTATTGTTACAGCAAGGCAGGCTTGCTGATTTGTCACAAGTGGGATCTGAAGAAATGTTCAGAAAAGTGAGCGACAGGCTTGATTCAAACTTGCTAGAACCTAAGTTGCAAGTTCGAAACCTTTGAGGAGGAACAAATGGAAACCTGAAGAGCCAATAATCAGATCCTAAATCTATGTCTCCGCATCCATTGAAAGCAGTACCACTGACTCAATAGGCCAAGAATTAACACCAGAGCAAGGGGAAAAATTGAAGACGCAAAAATCAGAGATGAAAAGAGGTGGATTGCTTGTTGATGGGGAAGCTTCAGAATTCGGAAACAATAATTGGTGGGTTGAAACAGCTATGATGGCGGTGATTGAAGCGGCGGAGCATCTACGACGATCGGCGGTGAGGTCTGTGTTTGCAGTCATGGCGTGGTCGCCTCTCTTTCCGCATCTGTTTTTGCAGATCTCAGCCTCTTAGTTAAGTACTTTTGGGCTATAAAATGTATATTGTAATTTTTTATAAAATTGCAGGGGAATCCTATTTGGTCGCCCCCATTTAACTTATACCCATTTTTAAAATTTTTTTTAACATGTATCCACTTGTTAAAAAACTTCACCTCGCTTTCTCCTTCTTCATTTTCTTTTTTCTTCTTCTACGATCTGATTCCATCGTATCCGTACCTGTAAAGGTTTTTACTTCTTAAACTCATCAAAGCCTCTGTTATTTTATGACCACTTGAATTTACGTGTTGTTTCAACTGCACATCTATTTAAATTATCAATGGATTGACTTAAGCACGGAAATACAGTACATTTTCATACATTAATATAAAGAGTACGTAGCTTATTTTTTCGAAATATGAAATAGGGAGGAACTTTACAGTGTTTGCATACTAGACTAGATATTGCAGGGCATACGTAAAAGTGAGGGAAAAAGAAAAAACAAAAAAAGGAAGGCAAATCCCTATGAGCTGAAGTTAAACTTCAGCTCTAGAGCTGAAGTTTCCGGGTTACTAAACAAAAACTTATAAAATAAAACTTCAGCTCTAGAGCTGAAGTTACCAGTTGCAACACAAAAACTTCAGCTCTAGAGCTGAATTTCAGGGCCGGCTACTAGAATGCTGAAGTTTTGCGTGATTGCTTTTGTTACTTCAGCCCCGTATGCTGAAGTAATGTGAAAAAGCGGGTACACTTACAATTTTTTTGCAAAGCGGACACAAGTTAAAATGTGACACAAAAAGCGGGTATAGATGCAAATTCTCCAATTTTAAAAGTAATCGAAATTTAACCACTTTTCATGTAAAAATGAAAATCTGGAAAATATTCCAGCATAATATACGGGAGGTCCAGCATAATATACTGAAGGTCCATCATAATATACTGAAGGTCCAACATAATATACTGGTCCAATATAATATGCTGGAAGTTCATACACATGTGTTTCAATCTCCAATATATTATGCTGAAATTTTCCGTATTGCAGCAAACTAGTGGTTATTTTTCAATAAATTTACAAACGTTGATTATTTTTTAATTATCAGTCCGAAAACTGAGCTATTTTCACACTGAATATGTAGATGCCCTCGAGAAGACTTTGCTATCATAGTCAATAACATAGTAGGCAAGGTCCAATTAGATCGTAATAAGCAAGAGACCATTAAAATTCGAACTGTGTCAGTTGCAATTTGAATTGTGATCTCTTAGCCAATGGGTCGTCACCTTGGAACACTCAATATAGTTTTGTGATCCTTGATCAAGTTTGAGTGTATTTAAAACCATGCCAAAAGGGAAATAATAACAAATTATAAAATAGACAATTTTTTTCAATTAATAAATCAAGACAGAGACGATGAGCAAAATTTAAACTGGAAAAGCACGAAACGATCTTTAGCAAATTGAAGAAAAAACGAAGCCCATCTTTTCTTGGCCCATTTATTCATTGTGAAGCCGTATCCAAAACAAAGTAGGCTACTTTCATGGGATTTTTTCGTTTCTATACACTATTTAAAATTTTATTATTAAAAGTATTCATGTTTTGTTATTTATCCGACCTATACAAATTTTAACTACAAAATATACATATTTGTTTAAACTAGAATCCTTTCTGCGCTACTCTTCCTTATTTAAACTCGGGATTTTGGGATCGTGTATATTTCAATTGGATATTTTACTTATGCAATCATCGTACCTTAATAAAGCCAACGTTTTTGTAGAATCTTGCTATTACGCCATTTTCTCTGATTATTATCGCACCATAATCAAGTTCTTTTCTCTGTTTCCTCTAGTTTTCCATAAACGAAGGTTTGAAAAAAATAACTGCAAACAATTAGTTACAATTGTATTGAATTTTGCGACATAATGTCAAAATTAGCGATCATGCTTTAGCTAAAATGGTCACTGGGATAGCATTGGGAGATACAAAGATTTTGATGTTGATGGAATTGTAGTCAATGAAGATTCAAATTATAGTCAATTGAATTCCGAATTCCGGAGCATCTAATGATTGATACCTCCGCAAAAATCATTGAAATCAAATACACTGTCAATGAACATTGTCCTCCAATGAAAATTCGGAACGATATGGGAGTTCGAGTGTATGTGGAGATGAAAAAGAAAAACAAAAACATAAAAATGTATCCGCCGTGTATAACAGTGCGTGATTTCGATTTTGAATGCAGTATCTCTAATTCGAGCACAATTGCAAGTTTGCTCTGTTTTTCAGTGCTGATGTTTTTTGCAATTTCTGGTGTTCTATAATTTTACTACAACTTATCTACAATAATACTACATAACAAATGTAGTTCAATTATTATGTCTCTAAAAGTATTCTGTCACATACTGAACACATGAATATACAGAGGTCTGAATTACTATACTTTTAATTGAGTGTATGTTCATCTGATTATCGTATGTCTAACGTGGTACAATTGTCAAGCAATTGTAACACAATTGGAAAAGTATCAGGAACATTGAATTTGATTGATAGGCCAACATCTCCGGCAATTGTGGAATATGAAAGTATCATCATAACAGAACATATGCCAAATGTTATTGAAATACGCCAAGTGTACCCAGACAAGCAAACAACTGTCAGTGCAATGAAGCACTATTCTATCATGAATAAGTTTTAATTTAGGGTGAAAAGGTCTAGTGCAAGAAGGTAGGAACATTATATTTGTTAAATTCGTGTACAAGTTGTAGTTTATTTGTATATAAATTATTTAGTATAAGTTTTTGTGCATAAACAACCTCGCATTTTGTAGCTACAATTTGCATAATATTTTTTGAATTGTTTTTATTCTGTAGCTACTGCCTCATATATGTTGGAGACAATTGTACGTGGCACGTCAAGTCCACCAGCATAAACTAATCAACATTATTCAAGGTTCGAAAATTCAACAGTTTGCACACATGCACTTTGATGGACAACACATACATACAACACAAATCTTTTGTCATGGTAGTTGGCAACATGGTGATGCTAAAATATGCGGACCCTAAGACAATATACACACTAAAAGACATACAAACTGACATGTTGTCGGATCATGGTGTGATATTAACATACATGCAAGCTTGGAGAGCAAATGAAAAGGCTTTGGAATTTTTGAGAGGTCATCCTGCTGATTCCTACAGTCGCTTGCTGAGTTATTTGTATATTCTGGAGAAGACTTATTCGGAGTCGGTAGTGAAATTGCAGAAGACTAAAGATGACTGTTTCTTGTATGCATTTGTTGCACTTAGTACATCCACCAAGGGAGCATTGTAGGCCAGTTGTAGTAGTTGATGGCACCTTCTTGAAGCCGGCATATAAGGGAATCATGCTAACAACTAGCACAATGGATGCAACATGTAATGTAGATAAATTGTAAAAATATTGTTGCAAAGTTGTTTTTGAGACTGTATTTTTTCTATTCTAAAGGTTTATTACAGAAATTGAATTTCTTTTTGCCACCTGTGATAGGTAGCATATTACCAATAGCATACACCATTGTTGATTCAAAAAATGACACATCATGGAGGTGGTTTTTTGAGCAATTCAAAAATGCATATGGTGAAAAACTAAATATGTGTGTTGTTTCGAACTGGAATGAGAGTATCTTGAAGGCAACATCTACTATTTATACTGGCATGCTATATTATGCTTGCATGTGGCATATTTGGACAAATGTAAGGACAAATTTTAAGAAGGGTCATCTAAAGTTAAGCGAGTTGTACTTTGCCATGACACGATCATATACGCTTGATGAATTTAATGAAAGAATGTCAAATTGAAGAGATTGACATGCGTGTTAAAGCACACCTATACGATATTGGCTATCACAGATGGTCTCGGGTACATGCTACAGTGAATAGAACGTGGACAATGACATCAAACCTTATAGAGTCATTGAATGCAGTAACCAAAGATGCAAGAGAGCTGCCCGTAGTAGAACTATTAGAGTATATGAGGACTTTTCTTGAATGTTGGACTAATGAAAAGTTATTGAATGCAAAGGGTACGTTCACATATCTTGGGAAAAAATACAACAAAGAGTTGGAGGACAACAAAATATTATCGCAGAAGATGAGAGTAAGCTATAGCCAATAAACATCAGATCATTTTTTCGTGCAAACTATATATATATACTGTTAATTGTGGAAATGTTGTTATATAATTGTAGTTATTTTATTTTGTATCTGTTTCTGACAACTAGTTGTGTATTTGTAATAAAATTGTAGGTGAGGATTTCAACAGATTACATCCATACTGTGATAGATGGTGTGAAGCTAGTTCTTCTTTTTCCGGACTTGTGTTTTCTCGTTCACAGCTGGTGCACTTTTTCGTCTTGCTAATCTACCATTCACCTCACTTTCACTAATTGCACCATGCTCTTATTTTTTCCTAGCATAATCCCAAAGTAGCTCTCCATAGCATCTACGGTGTTGATTAATATCAAAAAGGTCTTCCTTTGAAATCGATAGCTCTCCAATGCTGACATATTCTGCAAATGCCGCCACGTATACACCACAGTCAGTGCAAAAAATAATACAGGAAAAGATTTAGCATTCAATGAAAATACAATTGGTTAAATAGATAGAAGGAAAAGCAGCATATACAGTGATCACTCTTTTTGCTGGGGTATCTCATCAACCAACCATTGAATGTCAAGAGGGTTAGTAACACCTTTTTCAATGTATTCCTTTGTGTTCTTGTAGTTGATATCCGAACGCTTGCCATAGAAGCCGGTACATGACAAGTAGATGATGATCATAATAACAAACTTTTTGACAACATATTCAACAAGTTTTTGATTGTGTGGAGATCATAAAATCATAAACATATAGAACCCTATCAGTAATGTCAAATACAACCAACAACTAATGAAATGTTTTTGCAATATTTATGGGCATAATCACAAAATTAACTTTGTCTCATGCAATATTTGCAAGTAATTGGTACCCCAATATGTATTCTGATAGGACGTCCTGGGGTTTGACAACTGCAAGCTTCTTATCGGCAGGAGCATTAATGTACTTCTCATAAATTTGTTCAATTCTAGTCTTGAACAAATAGTTAGTGCTTGTAAACCGTATTTTCTTATGAGGACCATACTTTCCTCTCTCCCTCAAATAGTATAAAATAACATCAATATGCTACAAAAAATAGATTTCATTATTTCTCAATGCTTCATACAATTTAACTATATTTTTCAAATAAAAAATCTACAGATTTCTAAAATAACAAAATACTACAGCTAGAACTAAGTTCTGCCATGGTATGTGTGTACCATGTTGTTGATGACTTGCCCGGAATGTGCCAAAGTATAAAACCACTCCTTTTTATCAACTTTCTCCACTCCAAGATCAAACCACAGCTTGAGCTGATTATCTTTTAAAGAATAAGGCACCTTCCTCCTATTTAAACACATAGCAAGTACAATTATTATGTAGATTCAATTGGAAATCCATAAATTCTATGCCCTCGATAATATAAAAAAGTGTAGAATCTAACCTCTTTGAAACATTGTCGGTACCTAAATATAACCATTTATTGAATTCTAACAACAAGTCAGGATCAACATTATCGCCAATAACCCCATTAAATGGATGCTTGATGATAAAAATTGGAGGAGGTCCAATAGAAGTTTTTCCCCCAGAACTATAATAAGGGAGAAAGGGGGATCTGGCTTGCTTTCTAGCTTCCTTGTTCTTCCTTGATGCACATGAGTTGTTTTATCTTCCTTAAACTCGCCGTACTTAACAATCTGTGAGAAGTTCTCTGGCAACCCATAATCATCAAGTGTTACTTCCCTTTTTCCAGAACTGGAGTCATTGTCTGAATCACCTACATTGATGTACTTGGCTGGTTCACCTACAAAATTTGAACAAAAGAACAACATTGGAAGTTGGTTGCATAAGTTATTTTGGGAAAGCTACATCTTATATGAAACATGTTATTTTTTTTCAATTATATTGTAACATATAATACCACAGAAATCTTTACAGCAATCGTCTTCTTGTTGTATAATGTTTGCTTGTTGAATGGGAGATTGAAAATGCATGGTTTCCTTCTCCTCATCTGACTACTCTTCTTGTATGCCAACCTTTGCATCCTGTTTTGGATTTTCAAAACACCCATTCGGTCAAAATCGGTCATCATTTCTTTACTCGAAAATTCTTTCATCCTTTCCGGATAAAGAGGGGCAGCTATTGATACCTAATTTTTCCCTCATATATTTTTAAATATGCATAAATACGTTCAAAATATTATACATGCATTTACAAACATGCACAAGTATTTTTACAATTTTTCTATAATTTTTAAAGGCCCTTAATCAATTTATTTATGCATTTTTAATTATATAAATATTTAATAATTATCCCATATATTATTTTACAATGATTCAGTCATCTAAATTCATCATTTATGTTCATATGGGTGTTTATATATTTTAATTACATTACAATTACATTTGCATTTTTTAAGTCTATAATTGCATATTTTGTAAAAATAGCCCCAACATATGCATAACTACATTATGTATACAAAAATGGCTTTTTATATTTGTATAAAATTAAGTAATTATTTTAAATCATCTTCATGCATAAAAATTATTTTTATCATTTAATTAGCCATTTATACAAATTATTTTATTAATTAATTGGGTATTTAACAAATAGCCCTTTTTATTCAGTTCAATTTCGGACCCCCAAGCTCAAATCAAATTAAAATTTATCCCAATTAAGTCCAACCCGCCCCAACCCAGAACCAATCATGACCGTTGATCTCTAAGATCAACGGTCCATATCACCCCTTTCCATTTTTAATCCAAACGACCCCTAACTTTATTCATTTGTTACCACCCGCCACCCTTGAATCCCCCTTCTTCTCCGGTTCTCTCTGAAACTAACCCTAATCCTAGTGTCGTCACCTAAATTTTCCCCAAAACCCTTCGATTATTACCCGTTCCATGAGGTTCCCTGGTGATTTGAGACCCCTACCGGCCTGTTACATCTTCTGGTTGTTCGACTTCATTGATTTACTTTGAGATTCAACCAAGTTTTGTCGAAATCTGACTCATAGGCCTGTCTTTGGCCATTCTCGTTTGTGAGTATTATTTTTGGTTTGAATGTATGGTTTTAGACCGAGCTTCTTTCATCTCTGCTATTTTCGAAAACCCTAGTCTCATAACTACTTGGGTCTGTGCAGATCCTTGTAGATCTGGAAGGTTTAAGTGTTGTTTGATATTCTCCTAAATTTTTTTATACTTTTGTCACTACTATTTCAATTTTAGTGCTTCTCTAAAATTAGGGTTCTTATCCCAGATTTCTTCAAAAGGTTTTCTTTCCTTCAAGTGTTTAACTTGACTATTCTCTCTCGTTTGGGTAATTTTTGTGTATATTCTTTAAACCCTAGGTCTTGTTCTGTTATGGCACTGATTTCTTCAATTTTCTTCCCTTTATTTGTTTATCCCTATCAACCCAATATACTGATTGATTTTATTAGGGATTCGAATCCTATTTTCCTATTAAAATCAGTATTTTATGTGATTTTACTTATTTCCTTATTTGTGACCTTGATTAGTTGTATCTGCCTTAGTTAAACTGTTAGCATGGGTTGAGGATTTGAATGACTCCTATGTGATATGAGATTGATTTTTGGCCTTATTTGAACCACAGTTCTGTACCGTTAATTGACTCTCCCCAATTCAAGGGGTCTCTTCCGGATTTTTCTATAGGAATTGATTCTCTAATTGGCTGATTGATTTTATTTAATTACCCTTGTTTTACGAACTGTGATTTTCTCTTTACCTTATTCATTTTACCCTACTAAGTGCTATATATAATCTCATTACTGATTCCTACACACCCGAACATAGTTCAAAAATACATAGACACACACAAAAGCTTTGCTCTCAAAACCTCTCTGCTACTTGTGCTCAATGCATTGCCTAGCCGGCTGAAAGCTAAGGCTAGACCACTGAGTTCTGTACATCTCATCTTATGTTTATCATTTGTAACTGGTATGCCTCCACTTTACTATCATTCAAACCTCCGTATGATTTAACTTGTGTACTTCCTGTTCTCAGCATGTCTACTTTCATGTTACTAAATCAGTATGATCTTTTTTATCAGCCTACCTATTTCTAACTAGACCTATGTTCTTCATGCTAATACTCTTAATCAGCATGCCTACTTACATATGATTAGACCAAGAGGGTTTCTATTTCCATCATGTCAGCATGCCTGCTTCTATTAACTAGACCTATGTGTTTTCCTACTTTCAACATGTCTACATGTATGCCTCTATGCCATTAAACCTATGTCTACTTGCCCTGTTCTAAGTGTTCATCCTTAATGAGCTTCTGATTAAGTCTCTATGCCCTCAACTCTGCTTGCTTTTCTGTGTGATCCTAAGCATTCTGTCCTATAATTAATACATGCCTGTGTGTTAACCTAGTAATAGCTAAGGGATCAAGACCATGAGAAACCTTGTTAAACCAATTGATCCTATCTGTTGTTGATTGATGGAGTTAAGGGCTAAGCTCCTTCTGTTAAATCTGGTCAATATGGGCCTTTGCTTTGTGACTATGAGCCCATTTGGATTGGCTTATTTTAAGTATTTTTAAGCCAAAATAGCTTTTAAGCCATTTTATAATGTTTGGATAAAGTAAAAAAGTGCTTTTAAGCACTTGTTTTAAGCTAAAATGACAAAAACTAGCCAAAAGCCAAAAGCTAGAAATCCTAACTTATGGATTAAAAGCTATTTTGGTTTAAAAGCTACTTAAAATAAACCCATCCAAACGGGCTCTATGTTTCTGCGGAGACCCTTTGTTTCAAAATGCTTCTAACATTTTACTCCTGAACTGTTTTACTTCTGGACTGTTTTACTTCTGAACTGTTTTACTTCTGAACTATTTTCTCAAAACTATTTCTAAACTTTCAAGCACTACCTTCCACTCCTACTCTTAGAATATCTAGGACCTTACCCCTCCAGTGTGAGCACTGCTTAGGAATCCATGAGACTCCTTTGAACTCTAACACACTGGGGCTGGCCCTTCCACACTGCACAAAGATTGTTTCTCTTTAAAGAGAGTCTGGGTGTGAGCATTGCTCGGGGTCCCTGAGGCCCTTGGGAACTTTGACGCACCAGGGTACTCTCTTGGATACTATGAGTTTTAGGGGTACTGTATATTTGGTTGAAGGCCTTATTTTTCAGGTTTACTTTGGGCCTATCCAGGCTCCCTATAGTTTTAACAGTCTCACTTCTGTAATTCATTATTTATGTTTGGTTTGTAATAATAATATTCTTGTAAAACAAATATTGGGGATATTAGTAAAAATGGGAGGGGTTCTTATATATATTTTGTTGGGAAATGATAGATACCATGCCTATAGGGTTTAAAATCAGTCATGCATTCTAGATACCATGCCTATAGGTTGCTGCGATGTTTGTTTGCTTACGTACATCTAGATACTATGCCTATAGGGTTTAAAACCAGTCATGCATTCTAGATACCATGCCTATAGGATTTAAACCAGTCCTGCATTCTAGATACCATGCCTATATGTTGCTGCGATATTTGTTTTCTTAAGTACATTCAGATACTATACTTATGAATTTAAAATCAGTCCTGCATTCTAGACACTATGCCTATAGGGTTAAAATCAATCCTGCATTTAGAAACTATGTCTATAGGTTGCTGCGATATTTGTTTACTTATGCGTATTTAGATACCATGCCTATAAGTTTAAAATCAATCCTGCATTCTAGATACCATGCAAACAAGGTTCGAATCAGATTCTGAATGCAAATAAGGTTCGAATCAACTTCTGCATTCAAATGCCATGTCTATAAGGGTTTAAAATCAACTTCTGCATTTAGATACCATGTCTATAAGGTTTTAAAACCAATTTCTACATTTAGATACCATGTCTATAAGTTTAAATCAGTTTCTACACCTAGGCAACATGCATATAGGACCTAATGAACCAAACTGCCTGTTTAAAATTGTTTACTGGTTTATTGCGGTTCTGATTAACGGTTAGATATCATGTTAGGACATCCCTGATCCATGCCTAGGCAAGCCTGTAGGGCGATTGAAATCTGGAAATGATAAAACTGTGATTTGTTTGTGAACTGCGCAGATTCAGTTAAGTCCTAAAATCAGTAGGCAACTAATTAAGTACCTTCTGCCTCGCTTTAATAAAAACACTGCATATGTTCTACTTTGTGCTCACCTAGATATCCTGCTATAGAATTTCTAAAGTGTCTGAAATACTGTTGTTTGAGACATGCAATTGCCTGCTTTTTTGTGGAGGTAAAATGTGTGCCTTTAGTTGTTCCTTTATCTGTCAGTCCTATTTGTTTTGCCTGTCGCTTAGATTTTCTCCTTTTAAAACACTATAGGAGAGTCTAGATCCACATTAATTAGAAGTCCTAAACACCTCTAGGATCATAAGTAAGGGACGGGTAATGCACGCATAGAGTACGTTTAGTTAGAATCACTTAGATAACCACTAAGGGAAGGGTAATTGGGTAGTAAAGGATATGATGATTTGTGCGCTAATGCTACATGTAGCACTCCAACTTGGGGATGATTACCAAGCATTGTACAGAAGTGATCCCATAGGCTAAAAAACCTAGGACCTCCTTTACTCCTCGTTTTAAATGTAATATCCATTTGTCTAAATCGCTTTACTTGTTTATAAGACTAATTAACCTAATTCGAGTTTGGCCGGGACCCACCGTTGTGGACTTCGAGGGGTGCCTAACACCTTTCCCTCAAGGTTATTTCGAGCCCTTACCCAATCTCTGGTAATGCAAACCAGTTTTATAAGTTATTTGCTTTAGGTGCCCTAACGCACCTTAAATCTGTTAGGTGGCGACTCTTCAAATTCCATACCAAATTCCCAAAAGGAAATGAGTTGTTCCCAAATAAATGTTGAAACCCGGGCTTCCGCGAGGAAAAAAGGGGCGCGACAACATGACGACTCTGTTGGGGATATTTTAGGCTCTTACCATAACGAACTTGTTTTTGTGAATTTGTCTTAAACATGTTTTATTCTGTTAATACATGTGCACCCTTTTCCCTTCCCCCTTATTTGGATTTAATTGCCTATTTTTTCAATCATTTATGATTTCCTTTATTTTCTGAAACTGACTTGTCTCCTTATTTTCTTTCTTACTGTCTTTCAATTATTTAAATACCGCATTTATCATTTTTAACGTGCAAATACGCAACAACATGCTATTATTGCTGCATAAATCATGCTCAACATCATTTTCCACTCGTGGGTAATCAATCCTATAGCAACGCTTGATAAGTGTTTGCGCTCTTCCTATATATCACCCTTTAAATTCAGAAAGGCGTATTTGCAGTAAAACTAGTCGATCAGTGGTGAAGTCGACGGTTCCGTGCCTTTCCCCCTCAAGTTGTCCGCTTGAGGGTACCAATCTAGACCTCTATAGAAACCTTACTCTAATTAATTATACATGTATCATGGACAAACCTAGCCGGGTTAATATGTTGTCCACATAATAACCCTTTAAGACAAGACTCATCCAAAGTCCATCGGGTTTTTCATAATTCCAACAGACGCAAACACGATTGTGTGCATTAATTTTGGAGAAATAAGTGCCATTATGCTAATCATTGTTGTATAAATAGACGAACCTGGAGGGATAAATGGCCTAACCATATTTGTTTTGCAGAAATAAGGCACGAAGTCCCCAGGTTCGACATGGTCGGTAACATACCATCACTTTTGCTAGATTGGTGGAGGGCTTCCATCAAGTGACCAAAATCATGTGAAAAGGGTATTAGGAAATTTGCCTTCTTTGTTGGACCTGCAGCTAAACAAAATGTCGATCGAGGCTGCCACCATATTCTGGACAAAGAAAGGGCTGTGTTCCGCTTTGGAGACATAGAAATGACCCATTTCTTGGAAGAAATAAGGGGATTCACTAGGTTGCTTGGGATAGCCCTGGTCTATTGGCACCAGAAAATCGCACCACTAGGGGGTTTCTGAAGATGATGGGGTTAAAGAAGAATGATGACTTGGAGTGCCTGAAAAACTCCTACATACCTTTTGACTTCCTCTATGAACGATACGGTCACAGTAGCTCCTACCGTATTTTTGATGATGAATTCTCCATCACCTCCTTGGGTTGGATTCACCGCAGGGTCTTCATGTTCATTGTATGTTTCTTGGGTATGCTAGTGTTCCTGATCCAAGGGGATAGAATCCACACCAGCCTGGCCATGGTGGCCAAAACTTTGATGGACAGGATCGAGGGGAAGACATATACCATTATCCCTATGACCATTTCTGATATGTACCGGGCCTTGGAACGCTGTCAAAGGGGGTTCAGCTACTTCGAGGGTTGCAATTTGCTGTTGCAAGTTTGGTTGTTAGAACATCTCCAAAAGGGTTAATACCGTCAGGAATTTCCGTGAAGGCTGTGGAATGATCATATAGCCTTCCATAATCCCAAGAAAATGACCTATATCCCAGATAAGTTTTCTTAACCAGAGGATCCTGTAGGATGGGTGTAGTTTTTCAACAATTTGACCGAGGACCAGGTTCAATGGATGTTCGAGTGGTTCCCTACCGACGAGTTCATCATCAGATCCAGGGATGTTCCACACTTCGTATTGATTGGGTTTAGGGCATATACCCTTATGTTCCCCTCAGGGTTATGAGATAGGCAGGAAGGAGGTAGGTTATACCGCGAGTTACTAAAATGAGTCAATACAGGGTAGATTTTCAGGATGACGACGTCCCATACAAATGTGAAGCTCACCACATGTGGGCATTTGAAAATTAACGTGGAAAAGGATACCATCGAGCCAGATCGATATCATACTGGTCATGTGTATTTTTACCCTCATGGTTAGAGGATAACATAGCAGGAATATTCGAGCCAAGGGTTGGTCCAGGAAACAGGGTCATAGGCGAAGTTACCGAAGCGCGGGTGAAGTATAACAAATTGTGCAAAAGAGTTCGCGAGTAAAAAACCGAGCATATGTAGAAACATAAGGCCGATATGGAGATGATCAATGAGTGGAAAGAGAGGGATGTTAAATCCGGTGAAAGGCTAGAATATCTAAAGTACAGTCTGATGGAATTGGAAGGAAGAATGAGGAAGAGAGTCATTGATTGCCAGAACGCTGAGGGAAACGAATGAGGACATTTTGCAAGGGCCTTCTTACTGCTGAACCTACGCGAACTGGGGGAACTGATCGACAAGAGCATCCAGCCTGGAGAGGGTCCTTCTAGGACCAAATAGATTAGGTTTACTTGCTTTTCAAATGTAATAAGTCCAAGTGCCATTAGTGACATTATATTTTTTAGTGTCGTTTTGGGTCGTCTATCTTTACATTAATGAAATGAGGCAATTATTGGCACTGAATTTCTCCAAGTCTATTTGTTGCTAGGCTTACCTCGGGCATAACGAGGCTCCCAAATTAGGATGCAAATTTACATTCCCGCAATATGTGTTTAAATACTGCAAATTTTTCAGAACCCTCACTAACTTGTTTACCTTTTATTTTTCTTTATTTTTATTATTATTCCCATCCCCTAGGGTTGGTTCGCACATACTGGCATCTCAGCATATCACACAAGATCTAGAGGACCTCCACCTCTTCCTCCTCTAAGTAATACAAAAGGTAGAGGAAAAGCTAAGATGGATGACTTGAGTGGTATTCGAAAAGAAAACGCTGAGAATGTGGAAACTTCAGACGGTCGGAGTACTCCGGCACAAACTGACTTGGTTTTGCGATTGGAACAAAAGATACTGGAGTTACAAGGAGAACTTGAGCAGGTTCAGAACTTAGCAAACCTCTCCCTCACTCTGAACTTCACAGACGTTAACCAACAAACTACCAAAAATCTAGCACCTCCCCAAAATACACCAAACCAGCATCCACAAAATCCTCCTGCACCCCATCAATATGCAACTCCACCTCAAAACTCCAATCCATTACCAACCCCTCCACAACACCACCATTAACCAATCCAGTACCCATAAACCACTACCTATCGTACTCCTCATAACACACCACAACCCATCCCCGATCCTCAAAACTCAACCAACGACCACCACTACACCCAAATCCCTGGGACTCACCAAAACAACACCACATACATGGAAACCGTGCCTCACTCCACTCAACCAATCTCCTATACACCAGAATCCGCTGAGAAGGACATGCTCATCAAGAATATGGTAGAGGAGCTCAAGAAATTGACAAGTTGAGTTCAGGGTATTGAAGTAGGTAAAGGGATAGAAGGTCTGAATTATGAGGATCTATGCATACAACCAGACGTGGAACTACCGGAGGGTTACAAACCTCCCAAGTTCGAAATGTTTGACGGAACAGGTGATCCCAAGGTTCATTTGAGAACTTACTGTGACAAGCTCATGGGGGTTAGCAAAGATGAAAGGATCCAAATGAAGCTCTTCATGCGAAGCTTTATTGGAGATGCCCTGTCCTAGTACATAAGCCAGAACCCTAAGAAGTGGGCCAATTGGGTGAGTATGGCATCAGAATTTATGGACCGGTTTAGGTTCAATACGGAGAATTCACCAGATGTCTTTTACATCCAAAGCCTAAAGAAGAAGCCAACCGAGACTTTCCTCGAGTATGCTACTCGGTGGAGGTCGAAAGTAGCCAAAATCAGACCTGCAGTAGAAAAAGAACAAATGAACAAGTTCTTTGTTAGGGCACAGAACCCACAGTATTATGAAAGGCTAATGGTCATTGAGAATCACAAGTTCTCTGATATCATTAAACTCGGGGAAAGGATTGAAGAGGGTATCAAAAGCGGGATGGTGACAAATTTCGAAGCACTGCAGGACACTAACAAAGCATTGCAATCAGGGGCATATCAAAGAAGAAAGAAGTGGGGGTAGTAATGGTGCCCCAAAGCCCAAAATCTCCACTCACATACCAATCACCTCCACCCACACACCAACCCTCATCTTCCAGATACTCGCAACCCGCCACCGCCTAACACACTTATAACACCCAGCCAGCCTATTATCATTCACCTCCAACTCATCCAAATTACTAGAAACCCCGACCTAACTTTGATCGCAAACCACCCAGACAATACACCGCTATTGCTGAACCCATTGACCAACTGTACGAAAGATTGAAGGCCGCCGGCTATGTCACCCCCATTCCCGCTGTGGCAATGGAGAACTCATCTCAATGGGTCAACCCAAACAAAACCTGTACATATCATTCCGGTATGAAGGGGCACACCATTGACGAGTGCCGAACATTGAAAGATAAAATCCAGACATTGATTGATAACAAGGTTATACAAGCAAAGGAAGCTGTGACCAACGTCCGCAACCACCCTCTCCCAGATCATAGGGATTATAAGGTACATGTGATAGAGACGAATGAAGAATGGGATCCTGAGGGGCCAATCGGGCTTATTCGAGAAGGCGATGACTTTAAACCTGTAGTCACATTCACTCCTATTATGGTGCAGATGCAGCCGTCAGTCGAGGTTGAGGCGACCACATCGATTCCATTTGAGGTAGATGTAGCTCCACCTACAGCCACACCTGTTCCATTTGAGGTAGAAGTGCCACACCTTTCACAGTGACAGTAACAACCATACCTCCTTTCAACTCCAATGCCATACCTTGGGATTATGCTGTCAAAGCTAGGCGAAAAGTAAAAGCAAAGATGGAAGAGTCTGATGCCACACAAGGAATGACCAGAACGGGAAGGATTTATACACCCGGACATTTGGGAAGATCGAGCAAGGAGGCTACTACCAAGCAACCTAGCATTGAAATAGGTCTGGATGATCTTTGGAGGAAAGTACAGGCGAGGTAATACTCCGTCGTTGATCATTTGAACAAGACCCCCGCCCAGATCTCCATCCTGTCACTATTGCAAAATTCAGAGGCGTATAAGAATGCTCTGATGAAGGTGTTAAATGAAGCTTATGTGCCCAACAATATCACATGCGGAGAAATGGCCAACATGGTAGGGCAAGTGCTAGAGAGTCATAAGATCACCTTCCACGAGGATGAATTACTGCCTGAAGGGTTAAGTCACAACCGGGCACTGCATATCATGGTACAGTTTGAAGATAAATTCATTGCCAGGGTCCTAATATATGGGGGTTCTAGCCTCAACATTTGCCCATTGACTACCCTGAAAAGGTTGGGCAAAGATTTCCATGAAATACGAGCAAGGAGTATGAATGTGAAACCATTCGATGGGTCTCAAAAGGCCACGATTAGGGAAATTTACCTTTGCCTACAGATGGGGCCAACTTGGTTCGATATTGAATTCCAAGTGCTTTACATATCAGCCACGTACAATATCCTGTTAGGTCGACCTTGGATACATGCCGCTGGAGCCGTGGCTTCCACGATACAACAGGCTATGAAGTTCAAATGGAATCATCAGGAGGTGATCATTCACGGAGACGAGAGTAACCCCATTTACACCAATCAAACTATCCCGATTATCGAGAACAAAAGAAGGTTAGGAGGGGAAACTTATCACCACATTGAACACGTCAATGCCGTTGAGAAAGATAAATGGTGGAGTAACAAAATAGAAAGCATACTAGCATGGTCTGGGTATGAACCCAGCAAAGGGCTGGGGAAGAAACTTCAGGGTATTACCAAGCCGATACAGTTGAAACGTCACGACATAACTTTTGGGCTGGGATACCCATACACCTGGCAGGAGTACAATGATTGGTCGCCACCATGGCGTGGTCCTTATTACCACCATGGCGTGGTCGCCACCATGGAGTACAATGATTGGTCGCCATATCTGGGTCAGACCTTTCACCAGGCTAATACAATATGGGGAACTACAGAGGAAGAAGCTTTAGATAGGATGAGAAATTTGTTCCTAGAGGACGAGGATATGGATTTCAGTGTGATAATTGAGGAGGAGGAGGAAGAAGGCCTCTCCATTCAGACTGTAGAGAAGGGAGCTGTTCTTAGGAACTGGACTGCCACACCATCCCGGGACCGCCGAGTCCCTGGGTAGCTTGGCATTTAGCCTAATTTATTTCTATAGCCATATTAGGCATTTTAGATGTTTTTAGTAATTTTGTTTTAAAGACGCATTTTGTTTCAAAATAATTGCTCGATTCATCGAGCCGTACTTGTTTTGGATATTTTCAAAATTTAATCAATGCATTGCTATTTATTATTCATTATTATCTTTCACATTTTCTTTCTACAACGTTATTATTACTTTTCCTGATAAGTCGATGACTGTGACATGTAATGAGACATTGCAACATAAGGATAGCGACTCAGAGGAAGAGGATGAATACCTGAGGAAATTGTTAGGGAGGTTGAGAACTTTGAGAATAAACCTAAGTACAACCTGGAAGAGACCGAAGCAATAAATTTGGGAGATGCCGAAACCGTCAAGAAGACTCGCATAAGCATTCACTTATCACCGTTAGAGAAGGAAGAATACACTCGTTTCCTATGAGGATATTTTTGCATGGTCATATGATGACATGACCGATCTAAGCACATCTATAGTGGCTCATAAGTTGCCCACCAATCCAATATGTCCGCCGGTGAAGCAGAAACTCAGAAAATTCAAACCAGATATGAGCCTAAAGATCAAGGAAGAGGTCACTAAGCAAATCAAAGCCAAAGTCCTCAGGGTAGTTGAATACCTAACCTGGTTAGCCAACATCATACTGGTTTCGAAGAAAGACGTGAAGGTTAGGGTATGTGTCGACTATCAAGATTTAAACAGAGCAAGTCCCAAGAACGATTTTCCACTGCCAAATATACACATTCTGATCGATAATTGTGCCAAGCATGAACTCCAATCCTTTGTAGATTGCTTCGCGGGTTATCACCAGACCTGGACGGACGAAGAAGACGCAGAGAAAACAGCTTTCATTACACCGTGGGAGGTGTACTGCTACAAGATGATGTCATTCAGTCTAAAGAATGCTGAGGCTACTTACATGAGAGCCATGACAACCATCTTCCATGATATTATACACAAGGAAATAGAGGTGTATGTTGACGATGTCATCATCAAATCCAAGAGGGCCACGGATCACATAGCAGACCTAAGAAAGTTCTTTGACAAGTTAAGGAAGTATAATCTAAAATTGAACCCCGTAAAATGTGCATTCGGGGTTCCCGTAGGGAAGTTATTTGGATTCATTGTCAACCACTAGGGAATCGAGTTGGACCCATCCAAAGTTAAGGCTATTCAAGAGTTACCACCACCAAAGAACAAGAAGGACGTGATGAGCTTCCTAGGACGTATCAACTACATCAACTGCTTCATAGCACAATCCACAGTTATATGGGAATCCATCTTCAAAATGTTGAGGAAAGATGCTGAAACGAGTTGGACCGAAGATTGTCAGAAGGCTTTTGACAAAATCAAGGAATACCTATCTACATCACCAGTCCTAGTCCCGCCAGAACCTGGGAGACCTATGCTATTCTATCTATCTGTATTAGATATAGCTTTTAGATGTGTTTTGGGACAACATGACGAGATAGGAAGAAAAGAGCAAGCCATATACTACTTGAGTGAGAAATTCACACCTTATGAAGCACGATACTCTCTGCTGCAATGCTCTTGCTATGCTCTAACCTGGACATCACAAAAATTGAGGCATTACTTCTATGCCTATACCACATACCTCATATCCAGGATGGACCCTCTGAAGTATATCTTTCAGAAGCCCATGCCAATAGAAAGTTAGCCAAGTGGCAAATACTGTTAAATGAGTTCAATATCATCTATGTAACTCAGAAGGCGGTCAAAGGAAAAGCATTGGCAGACCATCTTGCTGAAAATCCTATGGGAGGAGAATACGAACCCTTGAAAACGTATTTTCCTGATGAAGAAGTATCATTTGTAGGAGAGGACATTGCTGAAACTTACGATGGTTGGAGAATGTTCTTCGATGGAGCTGCAAACTTTAAAGGAGTGGGCATCAGAGTAGTTTGGTATTAGAAACGGGTTAATATTACCCTGTATCCGCGAAGCTTAGGTTTCCTTGCACCAATAACATGGCAGAATACGAAGCTTCCATCATCGGGCTCAATTTGGCCATCGATATGAATATACAAGAGCTTCTGGTAATTGGTGATTTGGATCTTCTGGTATACCAGGTCAAGGGGAATGGGCTACGAAGAACACCAAGATACTGCCATACTTGTATCATATGCAGGAGTTAATGAAGAGATTCACAAAGATAGAATTCAAACATGTGCCCAGAATTCAAAAATGAGTTCACAGATGCACTGGCCACTTTATCATCAATGATACAACACCTAGACAAGAATTTCATCGATCCCATCACGGTGAAAATCCATAACCAGCCAGCTTACTATGCTCATGTTGAAGAAGAAACGGATGGAAAACCTTGGTTCCATGACATCAAAGAATATTTGGCGAGAGGAGAATATGCAGAGCAGGCAAACCATACTCAGAAATGCACGCTGCGGAGGTTGTCTAATCACTTCTTCGAAAGCGGAGGGACCTTGTATAAAAGAACTCCTGATCTGGGGTTGTTAAGATGTGTTGACGCAAAAGAAGCTTCCAAATTGCTCGAGGAGATACATGCCGGAACTTGTGGACAACATATGAACGGTTTTGTCCTATCCAAGAAAATACTTAGAGCCGAATACTTTTGGATGACCAAGGAAATGGATTGCATCCAGTATGTACAGAAATGCCACCAGTGCCAGGTGCATGCAGACATGATAAAGGTACCACCAAACAAGCTCAATGCAACAAGTGAACCTTGGCCTGTTGCTACCTGGGGTATGGATGTCATCGGTCCAATCGAGCCCACTGCTTCAAACGGGTACCTGTTCATTTTGGTGGCTATCGACTATTTCACTAAATGGGTTGAAACTACATCTTATAAAGTTGTGACCAAGAAAGTCATTGCAGATTTTGTCAAGGATCGTATTATTTGCCAATTCGGGGTTCCCGAGTCCATTATCACTGATAATGCTGCCAATCTCAATAGTGACCTAATGAATTCCATGTGTGGAACCTTCAAAATCAAGCATAAAAACTCTACAACATATAGGTCTCAAATGAATGGAGCTGTGGAAGCTACCAATAAAAACATCAAGAAGATACTAAGGAAGATGGTAGAAAATCACAAACAATGGCACGAGAAGTTACCCTTTGTCCTGTTGGGGTACCGCACTACGGTCCTCATATCAACTGGGGCAACTCCCTATTTACTGGTTTATGGTACCGAAGCTGTCATTCCAGCCGAGGTAAAGATTCCTTCTTTAAGAATCATACATGAAGCCAAACTCAGTAATGCAGAATAGATAAGGAGCCATTATGAGCAACTGACCCTTATAGACGGAAAGAGAATGAACGCAGTGTGTCACGGTCAGCTTTACCAGAATAGAATGTCCATAGCTTTCAACAAAAGGGTCAAACTAAGGCAATTCGCACCGGGACAGTTGGTGCTGAAGAAGATCTTCCCACTTCAAGATGAAGCCAAAGGGAAATTCTCTCCCAACTAGCAAGGTCCTTACATGATTCACCGGGTGCTAACAGGAGGAGCACTCACACTTACAGAAATGGACGGAGAAGTCTGGCCAAAACCAATCAATTCAGACGTAGTCAATAGATACTATGTTTAGACTGTTTATATTTCTTTATCTGATGTAACTGAATTACGCTTGACCTGATTCCTGCTTAAGAGGGAATACGTAGGCAGCCCTGTGGGTTCGGTCATATCTTAATAAAGGATTTTTCATGTCCCTCAGCACCAGATACTATGGCAGAATTTTAAGGATGACTCTCAAAATTCCGGAGCATGTCCGGCCAATGCCATTATATGCCAGACAATCAGAAATTAGTTAAGAAACTGGGGCAGAATTTTGAGAAGGTTCAGCAAGTTTTATCGCATGCAAAACGGTCAAAGGATCATTTACCAAACTGGGGCAGAACCCTCAAAATTCTAATATAAGGAAGTTGCAATGTCTCTGAAATGTGTTACAGTCACTAGTTCATCTAAAATTACTCGATATTTCACTATGTTTTCTAAAACAACTCCATTTTCATCAACAAATGCATATTTTTGAAAACTCTATTTTCATGACAGCCAGGTGCTACCCAGGGCAACTTAAATAGGACCTCCAGAACGGAGCAAAGCACCACCTACCAGCAGACAAAGGCATGAACCAACCTCCCCTTACAAAACTCACGACTTTTCTTTTGGTGCAGGCGTGGTGGACATAACAGGAGTATTCGCAAACATACACATATCAAAGTCACTATCAATCAAGACACCAAAGGCAAATATATCTCCAGCTAAGAAACATTATACTCCTATTTGCTACATGTTCATTTTCATAAGGCTAAGCATTTCCTTCTCCTTGCATGAGACTAAGCCTTGTCTTAATCTTGCATGAGGCTAAGCCCTGCCTCCACATCTACATAAGGCTAAGCATTGCCTTCTCCTTGCATGAGACTAAGCCTTGTCTCAAATCTTGTATGAGGCTAAGCCTTGCCTCCAAATTTGCATAAGGCTAATCTTTGCCTTCTCTTAGCATGAGATTAAGCCTTGTCTCAATCTTGCATTAGGCTAAGCCCTGCCTCCATATCTGCATAAGGCTAAGCACTGCCTTCTCCTTGCATGAGGCTAAGCCATGCCTCCACATTTTGCATGAGGCCAAGCATTGCCTTCTCTTTGCATGAGACTAAGCCTTGTCTCTAATCTTGCATGAGGCTAAGCCCTGCCTCCATATTTGCATTAGGCTAAGCATTGCCTTCTCTTTGCATGAGACTAAGCTCTGTCTCAAATCTCGCATAAGGCTAAGCATTGCCTTCTCTTTGCATGGGACTAAGCTCTGTGTCAAATCTTGCAAGAGGCTAAGCCCTGCCTCCATATTTGCATAAGGTTAAGCGTTGCCTTCTCTTTGCATGAGACTAAGCTCTATCTCAAATCTTGCATGAGGCTAAGCTATGCCTATATTTTTATATAAGGCTAAGCATTTCCTTCTCTTTGCATGAGACTGAGCCTTGTCTCAAATCTTGCATGAGGCTAAGCCCTGCCTCCATGTTTGCATAAGGCTAAGCACTGCCTTCTCTTTGCATGAGACTAAGCATTATCTCAAATCTTGCATGAGGCTAAGCCCTGCTTCCCACATTTGTATAAGGCTAAGCATTGCCTTCTCTTTGCATGAGACTAAGCTCTATCTCAAATCTTGCATGAGGCTAAGCCTTGCCTTCATTTTTATATAAAGCTCAGCATTGCCTTCTCCTTGTATGAGACTAAGCTCTATCTCCAATCTCGCACGAGGCTAAGCCTTACCTCCGTATTTACATAAGGCTAAGCACTGCCTTCTCATGGGACTAAGCATTGTCCCTCCCTGCATAAATGTTGCTCTATTCTAAACTTGACACTATCTTCTTCCCTCGGGCTAAGCTCTACCCCCAAACTCTACACAAGACTAAGCTTTGTCTTGCTATCTCTTTTGGTATCATGTCTCTGCATTTCATGGGCTGATGTATATCCAATCGTCCAAAGGCATCATAGTCCGAAGACGTCATCCCCATAGCCTGAAGACACCATGCCATGGCCTGAGGATCCCTCAAACTTGCACATCATTATTCAAAGACGTAATGGTTCAGAGGCACCATCCTCATAGCCCGAGAATATCATTTCATGGCATGCGAATCTCCTATCTCATAATTCATAGCCCAGGACATCATAGTCTAAGGACGTCATATGCATCGTCCAAAGACAATCTTTCATGGTCTAATGAGAATTTGCATCATGTTTAAATTCTCGCAGTAACCTATATACTTGCATGCATCGTATTTTGAGTTTTGCAGGTAATCCAGGAGGTAACCGTTCTTCAAATAGGAGTAACCTTGGCTCCGATCCCCGTTCATACTATTTTCACTTTTCCATTATAACTGATTCCCATCAATTACCCACCTTACTCTGTGACCATTCAGATATTGGCCCTATAACACATCCGTTACACTCCAAACTCACAATCATAACTCCATCCGACATTACCCTTCACAAAGGAACCGTTTCCATCGGCTTTATTCACCGTTGGGTCCAGAACTACACATGGCCTAATTCCTGTAAACTAGGGATATGTAGGCAACTCAGATATCAGGGTTTGGCCTCTATTTTTTCAAAACACACATTCGATCAAAATCGGTCATTATTTCTTTACCCGAAAGCTCTTTCATCTTTTCCGGGTAAAGAGGGGCAGCTGTTGATACCCAATTTTTTCCTCATATATATTTTCAAATATGCATGTATACTTTCAAAATATTTTACATGCATTTAAAAACATGCACAAGTATTTTTTCAATTTTTCTATAATTTTTAAAGGTCCTAAATCAATTTATTTCTGCACTTTTAAATATATAAATATTTAAAGTATAATCCCATATATTACTTTAAAATTATTTAATCATCTAAATTCATAATTTATGTTCATATGGGTATTCAAATATTTTAATTGCATTTTTACAATTACATTTGCATTTTTTTAGTGTATAATTGCATATTTTGCAAAAATAGCCCCTACATATGCATAAATACATTATCTATATAAAAATAACTTTTATAATTTTATAACATTAAGTAATTATTTTAAATCATCTTCATGCATAAAAATTATTTTTATCATTTAATTAGCCATTTTTACAAATTAGTTTATTAATTAATTGGGTATTTAACGAATAACCCTTTTTATTAAGTTCAATTTAGGACCCTCAAGCCCAAATAAAATTAAAATTTAGCCCAATTAAGTCCAACCCGCCCCAACCCAGAACCAATCGCGACTGTTGATCTCTAAGATCAACGGTCCATATCACCCCTTTCCATTTTTAATCAAAACGACCCCTAACCCTATTCATTTGTTACCACTAGCCGCGCTTGAATCCCCCTTCTTCTCCGGTTCTCTCTGAAACTAACCCTAACCATAGTGCCGTCACCTAAATTTTCCCCGAAACCCTTCGATTATTACCCATTCCATGGGGTTTCCTGGTGATTTGAGGCCCCTACTGGCCTGTTACATCTTCTGCTTGTTCGACTTCATTGACTTATGAGAGAATCTCAAAGGGATTCAATCGAGTTTTGTCGAAATCTGACTCACAGGACTGTCTTTGGCCATTCTCGTTTATGAGTATTGTTCCTTGCCTATTTTTGGTTTGAATCTATGGTCTTGGACCGAGCTTCTTTCATCTCTGCTATTTTCGAAAATCCTAGTCTTGTAACTACTTGGGTCTATCCGGATCCTTGTAGATATGGAAGGTTTAAGTGCTGTTTGATATTCTCCTCAAAAATCTTATACTTTTGTCACTACTATTTCAATTGTAGTGCTTCTCTGAAATTAGGGTTCTTATCCCAGATTTCTTCAAAAGGTTTTCTTTCTTTCAAGTGTTTAAATTGACTATTCTCTCTCGTTTGGGTAAGTTTTATGTATGTTCTTTAAATCCTAGGTCTTGTTCTGTTATGACACTGATTTCTTCAATTTTGCTTCCCATTATTTGTTTATCCCTGTCAACCCAATATACTGATTGATTTTATTAGGGATTCGAATCCTATTTTCCTATTAAAATCAGTATTTTCTGTGATTTTACTTATTTCCTTATTTGTGACCTTGATTAGTTGTATCTGCCTTGATTAAACTGTTAGTGTGGGTTGAGGATCTGAATGACTCCTATAGGAATTGATTCTGTAATTGACTGATTGATTTTATTTAATTACCCTTGTTTTACGAACTGTGATCCTAAGCATGTTGTCCTATGATTAATACATGCCCGTGTGTTAACCTAGTAATAGCTAAGGGATCAAGACCATGAGAAACCTTGTTAAACTAATTGATCCTATTTGTTGTTGAATGATGGAGTTCAGGGGTAAGCTCCTTCTGTTAAATCTGGGCAATATGGTCCTTTGCTTTGTGACTATATTTCTGCTGAGTCCCTTTAATTAAGAATGCTTCTAACCTTTTACTCCTGTACTGTTTTCACTCTTGAACTATTTTACTTTTGGACTATTTTATTTCTGAACTGTTTTCTCAAAACTATTTCTAAACTTTCAAGCATTACCTTCCACTCCTACTCTTAGAATATCTAGGACCTTGCCCCTCCAGTGTGAGGACTGCTTAAGAGTACATGAGACTCCTCTGAACTCTGACACACTGGGGTTGGCCCTTCCATACTGCACAAAGACTGTTTCTCTTTAAAGAGAGTCTGGGTGTGAGCATTGCCCGGGGTCCCTGAGGCCCTTGGGAACTTTGATGCACCAGGATACTCTCTTGAATACTATGAGTTGTTGGTGTACTGCATATTTGGTTGAAGGTCTGGTTTTCCAGGTTTAATTTTTTTGGGCCTATCCAGGCTCCCTATAGTTCTAGCAGTTTCACTTTTGTAATTCATTAGTTATGTTTGGTTTGTAATAATAATATTCTTATAAAACAGATATTGGGGATATTAGTAAAACTGGGAGGGGTTCTTATATATATTTTGTTGGGAAAGGGTAGATACCATGCCTATAGGGTTTAAAATCAGTCTTCCATTCTAGATACCATGCATATAGGTTGTTGCGATGTTTGTTTGCTATGTACATTTAGATGACATGCCTATAGGGTTTAAAATTAGTCATGTATTCTAGATACCATGCCAATAGGTTGTTGCGATGTACTGCATTCTAGATACCATGCCTATAGGTTGCTGCGATATTTGTTTGCTTAAGTATATTCAGAGACTATGCCTATGAATTTAAAATCAGTCCTGCATTCTAGACACCATGCCTATAGGGTTAAAATCAGTCCTGCATTTAGAAACTATGCCTATAGGTTGCTGCGATATTCGTTTACTTATGTGTATTTAGATACCATTCCTATAAGTTTAAAATCTGTCCTGCATTCTAGATACCATGCAAACAAGGTTTAAATCAGTTTCTGCATACAAATAAGGTTCGAATCAACTTCTGCATTCAGATGCCATGTCTATAAGGTTTTAAAACCAATTTCTGCATTTAGATACCATGTCTATAAGGTTTTAAAACCAATTTCTGCATTTAGACACCATGTCTATAAGTTTAAATCAGATTCTACACCGAGACAACATGCATATAGGACCTAATGAACCAAACTGCCTATTTAAAATTGTTTACTGGTTTATTACGGTTCTGATTAACGATTAGATATCATGTTAGGACATCCGTGATCCACACCTAGGCAAGCCTGTAGAGCGATTAAAATCTGGAAATGATAAAACAGTACTTTGTTTGTGAACTGCCTAGATTCAGCTAAGTCCTAAAATCAGTAGGCAACTAATTAAGTACCTTCTGCCTCGCTTTAATAAAAGCATTGCATATGTTCTGCTTTGTGCTCATCTAGATATCCTACTATAGGACTTCTAAAGTATCTGAAATACTGTTTTTTGAGACGTGCAATTGCCTGCTTATTTATGGAGGTAAAATGTGAGCCTTTAGTTGTTCCTTTTTCTGACAGTCCTATTTGTTTTGCCTGTCGCTTAGATTTTCTCCTTTTAAAACACTATAGGAGAGTCTAGATCCACCTTAATTAGAAGTCCTAATGTCACGACCCCAACCCCGGCCGTGATGGTGCCCAACACAATGCTAGGCAAGCCCGACCAACTAGCATCTCACAATCTCTTTCTTTATAATTCAATGCCAATTTACGATATTTAATACCGATTTAATATAAATAGAAGTATGAATTTAACAGATGGAATGTGCGGAAACCATAATCACAAAAAATCTCTATAAAACAGCCCACTGATCCGGTGTCACAAGTCTGAGCCTCTAATACAAGGTTTCAACAATCTAATACAGAAATATGCCTAAAATGCGGAAATATAAGTGGAGATAGAAGGAGAAATCGGGTCTGCGAACGCCATGCAGCTACCTCGATAACTCCGATGAAAACAGAACGGCAGGAAAGCTCGCTCTATTTCTTAGGAATACCTGTACCTGCACACATGGTGCAGGGAGTAATGTGAGTACTCCGACCCAGTGAGTAATAACAATAAATAATGGCTGACAGTATGAAATCACGTAAAGGCACTAAGCAGTTCTATATCAAAACAGTAAAAACATTTAAACATCAGTGAATAAGGAAATCATGTGAAATTCTTTTAACCAGGTAAAACAGATATAACCAGAATAAATCAGCTCCTCAAGCATTTTAGTTCATCTATTCATTCTTATACTCAGTTCTCAATTCATATACTTCTCACGATAACCGAGTCAATAAATATATATACCGCTGTGGCGTGCAGCCCGATCCGTATATCGCTGTGGCGTACAACCTGATCCGTAATAATAATAGTCGACTGCGCTCACTGGGGGTGTGCAGACTCCGAAGGGGCTCCTTCAGCCCAAGCGCTTTATAATTGCTGTGGCGTGCAACCCGATCCATATAAGTAATTGCTGCGGCGTGCAACCCGATCCATAATGTATATAATATATATATATATCTGCTGCGGCGCGCAGCCCGATCCATATCATATAAAATATCCTCACTATTGGGTCCTCGACCCCTCTCAGCCATTTAAAAATCACAGCCTCACGGGCATAATGTATGGTCGGGATCTCGGCCCTCATATCTCTTCCTATTTATGATTAACATTTCAAAAATTTGGTTCATATCTTTCTTAAACAATTGGAAACATGACTGAGGATATAAATTCTTTAACAAAGTAAGTGAGGAAAACCACTCAAAATCTCCTAAGGGTTCTACAGATCGGCACAAGGCCCCAAGCATGGCAACAAGCCCAATTCACAACAATAAAGTATATGTCTCAATCAAAAATATAGTAAAATATCATTCGGGATGGACCAAGTCCCAATCCCCATAGCATTGAACCTCACGCTCGTCACACAGCGTGTATCTCAACTTAGTATAGCACTACGTTGTGCAAATTCGGGGTTTCAAACCCTCAGGACATCATTTAAAATCATTACTCACCTCAAACTGGCCAAAACTCTAGCTCGCTATGCCTTTGCCCCTCGAGTTAACCTTTACGCGCGTCGAATCTATCCAAAATCAGAACGAATACGTCACAATATGCTAAGGGAACAAAGCCCAAGCGAAAACATTCGGAAAATATCAAAAATCTCGAAATTAGCAAAACAAGAGCCCCGGGCCCACATCTCAGAATCGGGTAAAATTTACATTTTCAGAATCCTCATACCCTCACGAGTCCAACCATACCAAAATTATCCAATTCCGATACCATTTGGTCCTTCAAATCATCATTTTACATTTTTGAAAGGTTCCACAATTTTCTTTCCAAATTCCATCTCAAATCACGAATTAAATGGTGAATTCAGTGATAGATTCATGTATTCTAGCCAAATCTGAGTTAAAATCACTTACCCTGATAAATTTCTTGAAAAACCTTCGAAAAATCGCCAAAATCCGAGCTCTCTAGGTCAAAATATTAAATAAAACCAGAAACCTCGTATTTATAGGTACCCCTCAGGTTTCAGCTCACGCGGGCCGCACCAAACCACACGCGGTCCGCGCAAGCCAGTGCGGTCCGCACAAAGGCAACGTGCGACCGCACAAGCCTCCCTCTGTAGTGACAGACTTTAGTATTTTGGCCATAACTTTTGCTACAGATGTCCATATTGTGATATCTTTATATTCTTGAAACTAGACACGAAGGGCTACAACTTTCGTTTTTGAATCACCTCCAAATTCCTTGTAGATTAAAAGATATGAGCTCCTGAAGTAGGACCAGCGGATCGTTCCCCACCGCGGCCGCACACCACTTTGTGCGGTCCGCATGACACCTACCGCGGCCGCATCCGACTTTGTGCGGTACGCACGGAACTCACCGCGGGCGCACTCATTTTTGTGCAGACCGCATGGTTGAGTTCTGGGGCCTGCAACCCCTGTAGGCCTGCTACAGCTATGATTTTTGCACTAAAACATCCCGGAACCTACCCGGAACTCCCGGAACTTCAAACCAATTGTACCAACACATCTCATGACATTGTTCAAACTTGATCAAAACTTCGGAACGCTCACAACAACATCAAATCACAAATTTAACATAGGATTCAAGCCTAAGAACTCCAAGAACTCTTAAATTATGCTTTCGATCAAAAGGTCTATCAAATCTTGTCCGAATGACCTGAAATTTTGCACACACATCCCAAATGACACAATGAAGCTACCGCAACTCTCGGAATTCCATTTCGACCCCTATATCAACATCTCACCTATCAACCGGAATTTGCCAAAATATCAATTTTGCCAATTCAAGCCTAAATCTTCTCTACAACTCCAAAACCCATTCCGATCGCGCTCCTAAGTCACAAATCACCTCCCGAAGCTAACCGAACCATCAGAACTCATTTCTGAGCCTTCTAACACATAAGTCAACATCCGGTTGACTTTTCCAACTTAAGCCTTCTTAAAAGAGACTAAGTGTCACATTTCTTACCAAATCCTCTCCGAACTCGAACTAATCAACTCGATCACATAAAACACGAATAACGAAGCGTAAAGAAGCTGAAATGGGGGAAATGGAGCGGTAACTCATGAGACGACTGACCGGGTCGTCACATCTTCCCCAACTTAAACCAACGTTCGTCCTCGAACGAGTCAAGAAACATACCTGAAGCCTCAAACAGATGAGGATATCTGCTCCGTATCTCAAGCTCAGTCTCCTAGGTAGCCTCCTCCACGGGCTGACCTCTCCACTGCACCTTCACTGAAGCTATATCCTTTGACCTCAACTTCCGAACCTGGCGACCCAAAGTAGCTACTGGCTCCACATCAAAGGTCAAATCGTCATCCAACTGAACCGTGCTGAAGTCCAAAACATGAGACGGATCCCCACTATACTTTCGGAGCATAGAAACATGAAATACCGGATGCACACTCGACAGGCTGGGTGGCAAAGCAAGCTCATAAGCCACCTCCCCAATCTTCCGAAGCACCTCAAAAGGCCCAATGAACCGAGGACTCAACTTGCCTTTCTTCCCAAATTTCATAACACCCTTCATGGGCGAAACCTTCAGCAAGACCTTCTCACCGACCATGTAGGACACATCTCAAACCTTCCGGTCCGTATAACTCTTCTGACGTGACTGCGCTGTATGAAGCCTCTCTTGAATCACCTTCACCTTCTCTAAGGTATCCTGAACCAAATCTGTCCCCAATAGTCTAGCCTCGCCGGGCTCGAACCAACCAACCGGAGACCTACACCGTCTCCCGTACAAAGCCTCATATGGAGCCATCTGAATACTCGACTAGTAGCTGTTGTTGTAAGCAAACTCTGCAAGTGGTAGAAACTTATCCCATGAACCTCAAAAGTCAATAACACAAGCACGTAACATGTCCTCCAATATTTGAATAGTACGCTCGGACTGTCCGCCCGTCTGAGGATGAAACACTGTGCTCAACTCTACCTGAGTACCCAACTCTCTCTGCATGGCTCTCCAAAACTGTGAAGTAAACTGAGTACCTCTATCTGAGATGATAGAAACAGGAACACCATGCAATCGAACAATCTCCCGGATATAAATCCCTGCCAACCGCTCTGAAGAATAGGTAGTACACACAGGAATGAAGTGCGCAGACTTGGTCAGCTGATCCACAAATCACCCAAATAGCATCGGACTTCTTCAAAGTCCGAGGAAGTCCAACCACAAAGTCCATAGTGATTCTCTCCCACTTCCACTCGGGAATAACCATCTGCTGAAATAAGCCACCCGGTCTCTGATGCTCATACTTCACCTGCTGACAGTTGAGCCACCGAGCTACAAATCCCACAATATCTTTCTTCATTCTTCTCCACCAATAGTGCTGCCTTAAATCCTGATACATCTTCGCGGCACCCGGATGAATGGAATACCGCGAGCTATGGGCCTCCTCCAGAATCATCTCTCTAAGCCCATCCACGTTGGGCACACAAATCCGGCCCTGCATCCTCAACACACCATCATCACCGACGGTCACATCTCTGACATCATCATGCTGGACTCTGTCCCTAAGGGCAAGCAAATGCGGATCATCATACTGGCGCTCTCTGATATGATCATATAAAGAAGATCGAGAAACCACACAAGCCAACACCCGACTAGGCTCCGAAATATCCAACCTCACGAACCGATTGGCCAAGGCCCGAACATCAACCGCAAGAGGTCTCTCCCCAACTGGAATATATGCCAAACTCCCCATACTCACTGCCTTTCAGCTCAAAGCATCGTCCACCATATTGGCCTTTCCCGAATGGTACAATATAGTGATATCATAATCCTTAAGCAACTCTAACCATCTCCGCTGCCTCAAATTAAGATCCTTTTGCTTGAACAAATGCTGAAGACTGCGATGATCAGTGAACACCTCACAAGATACGCCATACAAGTAATGCCTCCAAATCTTCAATGCGTGAACTATGACAGCCAACTCCAAATCATGAACGGGGTAGTTCTTCTCATGGGGCTTCAACTGAAGAGAAGCATAAGCAATAACTCTACCCTCCTGCATCAATACACACCCAATCCCAACTCTTGAAGCATCACAATACACAGTATATGAACCTGAAGCTGATGGCAAAACCAACACTGGAGCTGTGGTCAAGGCTGTCTTGAGCTTCTAAAAGCTATCCTCACACTCGTCCGACCATACGAATGGAGCACCCTTCTGAGTCAACTTGGTCAAGGGCGATGCAATGGAGGAAAATCCCTGAACAAACTGGCGATAATAGCCTGCTAACCCAAGAAAGCTACGAATCTCTGTGGTGAGGACGGTCTAGGCCAACTCTGAACCACCTCTATCTTCTTCAGATCAACCTGTATACCCTCGCTGGACACCACGTGTCCCAAGAAAGCCACTGAACTGAGCCAAAACTCACACTTGGAGAATTTTGCATAAAGCTTCTCCTCCCTCAGTCTCTGCAACACAACTCTCAAATGCTCTGCGTGCTCCTCCTGACTATGCGAGTACACCAGAATATCATCAATGAATACAATAACGAACGAATCCAGATAAGGCCGAAATACACTGTTCATCAAATGCATGAATGCTGCTGGGGCATTGGTTAGCCCGAAGGACATAACATGAAACTCATAATGACAATATCTGGTCCTGAAAGCAGTCTTAAGAATATCCGAATCCCTGATCTTCAACTGGCGATAGCTCGAACGGAGATCAATATTGGAGAACACCCTCACTCCCTGAAGCTGATCAAATAAATCATCAATGCGAAGGAAAGGATACTTGTTCTTGATTGTTACTTTATTCAATTGCCTATAATCAATGCACATTCTCATCGTGCCATCATTCTTCTTCGCAAGCAAAACCGGTGCACCCCAAGAGGACACACTAGGCCGAATGAACCCCTTATCTAGGAGTTCCTGAAGTTGTTCTTTCAATTCCTTCAACTCTCCTGGTGACATACGATATGGCGGAATAGAATGGGCTGAGTGCCCGGCACCAGGTCAATACCAAAATCAATATCCCTGTCCGGTGGCATGCCCGACAGGTCTGTAGGAAAAACATCGGGAAAATCCCTCACAACTGGGACAGAATCAATACTAGGAGTCTCAGCTCCAACATCTCTCACAAATGCTAGATATGAAAGGCAACCCTTCCCAACCATACGCTGGGCCTTCAAGAAAGAGATCACTCTACTAGGGATATAATCAGTCACACCACGCCACTCGATCCGCGGTACACCCGGCATAGCCAAAGTGATTGCCTTAGCATGACAATCTAGAATAGCACGACACGGAGATAGCCAATCCATGCCCAAAATGACATCAAAATCCACCATGCTCAATAGTAATAGATCCACTCGGGTCTCCAGACCCCTAATAGTCACCACACATGACCGGTACACACGGTTTACAACAACAGTGTTGCCCACTGGGGTAGATACATGAACAGGTAAAGCAAGAAACTCACGGGGCGTACCCAAATAACGAGCAAAGTATGATGACACATAAGAAAAGGTGGAACCAGGATCAAATAATATAGAGGCATCTCTGTGGCAGACTGAAACAATACCTGTAATGACAGCATCTGAAGCAATAGCATCTGGCCTACCAGGAAGTGCATAGAAACGAGCCTGACCACCCCTGATCGACCTCCCCCTCTAGGACGACCCCTGGCTGCTTGACCTCTACCCCTAGCTGGCTGGGCGGGTGGTGAAGTAACTGGAGCAGCAGTCGAGGGCTGACCCCTTTGCTGATACTGACCATCGCGAAGTCGAGGACACTGCCTCCTCATATGCCCAAACTCTTCGCACTCGTAACAACTACCCGGTGCTTGAGATGGGGACTAAAAGGAACCCCTAGCACCAGAATGGCCAGAAGAAGGACCTGCCCCGAAAGAACCCTGGATTGATGGGGCACGAGATGAACTCTGAGTTGGAAAGGCACTGAGTGATGACTGGCCCTGCTGTGACCCATGATAACCACGACCTGAGGATGCCACACGATACTCTGGACGGGCCGACTGAGCGGGCCTAAAAGAACAACCTCTACCCTGCTAGAACTGGACCCTCGAAGGAGCTCCACTGAAACTGCCAGAGCCTCGAGGCCTCTTGCCTCCCTCTCCTCTCTATCCTGACGGCGAACCATCTCAATCTCCTGAGCGATATCAACCACGTCCTCGAATGTGGCACCCAATGCCCTCTCTCTAGTCATCAAGATACGGAGATGGTAGTTAAGGCCATCCACAAATCTCCTGATCCTCTCCCGATCGGTTGGAACCATCTAAACGGCATGACGAGCCAACTCAGAATACCTCACCTCACACTGTGACACAGTCAAATCTCCCTGCTTTAGCCACTCAAACTGCCTATGCAGCTCCTCCCTGCGAGATTGCGGTACATACTGCTCCAAGAAGAGAGTGGAGAACTCCTGCCAAGTCAGGGGCGCTGTACCAACCGGCCTACGCCTCTCATACGCTTCCCACCAAGTGAAGGCAGCCCCAGTAAACTGAAAGGTGGTAAATGCCACACTACTAGTCTCAAGAATCCCTGCTGTACGGAGCATCCGTTGACACTTATCAAGAAAACCCTGGGCATCCTCGCCCTCGGCACCACTGAATGACGGAGGTTGGAGTCTACCAAACCTCTCAAGACGACGCTGCTCATCGTCCGGCATGACTGGCACAACAAACTCCCGAGCTGGTGCAACCGACTGAGCTGGAGGTGCCCCCGGTGTCTGTAGTCCCTGCACTACCTGCTCAGGTATGCGAGCAGCGGGGGTCTGATTGCCTCCCCCGGCCTGTGAAATAGCTGCTGCTATGGTGGCTGAAATTTCCTAAGCCAGGCCTGTGCAAACTGTCAAGATCTGTGCCAAGGCCTCCTGTAAACCCGGGATCATGATGGGCACTGCTGGTTCCTGAATCGGTGCTGCTACTGGAGCCCGATCTGGAGTTGGGGCAGCTAGTGGGTCAATAGGTGCTGCCCTCGCTACTTTGCCTCTACCACGGCCACGACTGCACCCACGACCTCTGGTGACCTCAGTGGGTGGGACTGGTGGTCGTCTGCCTCGTCCGGTAGCGCGAGTCCTCGCCATCTGCGAGAGAATAAAATAACAAAAGTTTAGCACTTGGATCAACAAGTTCGCATGACAAGAGTTTCAAGGATATGAAGTTTTCCTAAAGGTTCTGCAGCCTCTCGAGGGTAAATACAGACGTCTCCTTACCGATCCTCGAGACTCTACTAAACCTGCTCATGACTCGTGAGACCTAAGGAACCTAGGCTCTGATACCAACTTGTCACGGCCCAACCCCGGCCATGATGGCGCCTAACACAATGCTAGGCAAGCCCGACCAACTAACATCTCACAATCTCTTTCTTTATAATTCAATGCCAATTTTCGATATTTAATACCGATTTAATATAAATAGAAGTATGAATTTAACAAATAAAATGTGCGAAAACCATAATCACGAAAAATCTTTGTAAAACAGCCCACTGATCCGGTGTCACAAGTCTGAGCCTCTAATACAAGGTTTCAACAATCTAATACAAAAATATGCCTAAAATGAGGAATAATAAGTGGAGATAGAAGGAGAAATCGGGTCTGCGAACGCCATGCAGCTACCTCGATAACTCCGATGAAAACAGAACGGCAGGAAAGCTCGCTCTATGCCTCAGGAATACATGTACCTGCACACATGGTGCATGGAGTAATGTGAGTACTCTGACCCAGTGAGTAATAACAATAAATAATGGCTGACAGTATGAAATCACGTAAAGGCACTAAACAATTCTATATCAAAACAGTAAAATCATTTAAACATAAGTGAATAAGGAAATCATGTGAAATTCTTTTAACCAGGTAAAACAGATATAATCAGTATAAATCAGCTCCTCAAGCATTTTAGTTCATCTATTCGTTCTTATCCTCAGTTCTCAATTCATATACTTCTCACGATAATCGAGTCAATAAATATATATATGCCGCTGCAGCGTGCAACCCGATTCGTATATCGCTGTGGCGTACAGCCCGATCCATAATAATAATAGTCGACTGCGCTCACTAGGGGTGTGCAGACTCTGGAGGGGCTCCTTCAGCCCAAGCGCTTTATAATTGCAGCATCGTGCAGCCGATCCATATAAGTAGTTGCTGAGACGTGCAGCCCGATCCATAATGTATATAATATATATATATCTGCTGCGGCGCGCAGCCCAATCCGTATCATATAAAATATCCTCACTATTGGGTCCTCGACCCCTCTCAGTCATTTAAAAATCATAGCCTCTCGGGCATAATGTACGGTCGGGATCTCGGCCCTCATATCTCTTCCTATTTATGATTAACATTTCAAAAATTTGGTTCATATCATTCTTAAACAATTGGAAACATGACTGAGTATATAAATTCTTTAACAAAGTAAGTGAGGAAAACCAGTCAAAATCTCCTAAGGGTTCTACAGATCGGCACAAGGCCCCAAGCATGGCAACAAGCCCAATTCACAACAACAAAGTATATGTCTCAATCAAAAATGTAGTAAAATATCATTCGGGATGGACCAAGTCCCAATCCCCATAGCATTGAACCTCACGCTCGTCACACAGCGTGTATCTCAACTTAGTATAGCACTACGTTGTGCAAATCCGGGGTTTCAAACCCTCAGGACATCATTTAAAATCATTACTCACCTCAAACTAGCCAAAACTCTAGCTCGCTATGCCTTTGCCCCTCAAATTGACCTCCACGCGCATTGAATCTATCCAAAATCAGAACGAATACGTCACAATATGCTAAGGGAACAAAGCCCAAGCGAAAACATTCGAAAAATATCAAAAATCTCGAAATTAGCAAAACCCGAGCCCCGGGCCCACGTCTCGGAATCGGGTAAAATTTACATTTTCACAATCCTCATACCCTCACGAGTCCAACCATACCAAAATTATCCAATTCCGATACCATTTGGTCCTTCAAATCATCATTTTACATTTTTAAAAGGTTCCACAATTTTCTTCCCAAATTCCATCTCAAATCACGAATTAAATGGTGAATTCAGTGATAGATTCATGTATTCTAGCCAAATCTGAGTTAAAATCATTTACCCCGATGAATTTCTTGAAAAACCTTCAAAAAATCGCCAAAATCCGAGCTCTCTAGGTCAAAATATTAAATAAAACCCAAAACCTCGTATTTATAGGTACCCCTCAGGTTTCAGCTCACACGGGCTGCACCAAACCGCACGCGGTCCGCACAAGCCAGTGCGGTCCGCACTAAGGCAACGTGCGGCCGCACAGGCCTCCCTCTGTAGTGACAGACTTTAGTATTTTGGCCATAACATTTTATACAGATGTTCAAATTGCGATATATTTACGTTTATAGAAACTAGACACGAAGATCTACAACTTTCGATTTGAATCACCTCAAAATTCTATGTAGATTAAAAGATATGAGCTCCCGAAGTAGGACCAGCGGATCGTTCCCCACCGCGGCCGCACACCACTTTGTGCGGTCCGCATGACACCTACCGTGGCCGCATCCGACTTTGTGCGGTCCGTACGGAACTCACCGCGGGCGCACTCATTTTTGTGCGGACCGCATGGTTGAGTTCTGGGGCCTGCAACCCCTGTAGGCCTGCTACAACTATGATTTTTGCACTAAAACATCCCGGAACCTACCCGGAACTCCCAGAACTTCAAACCAATTATACCAACACATCTCATGACATCGTTCAAACTTGCTCAAAACTTCGGAACGCTCACAACAACATTAAATCACCAATTTAACATAGGATTCAAGCCTAAGAACTCCAAGAACTCTTAAATTATGCTTTCGATCAAAAGGTCTATCAAATCTCGTCCGAATGACCTGAAATTTTGCACACACATCCCAAATGATACAATGAAGCTACTGCAACTCTCGGAATTCCATTCCGACCCCTATATCAATATCTCTCCTATCAACCGGAATTTGCCAAAGTATCAATTTTGCCAATTCAAGCCTAAATCTTCTCTACAACTCCAAAACCCATTCCAATCGTGCTCCTAAGTCACAAATCACCTCCCGAAGCTAACCGAACTATCGGAACTCATTTTCGAGCCTTCTAACACATAAGTCAACATCCGGTTGACATTTCCAACTTAAGCCTTCTTAAAAGAGATTAAGTGTCTCATTTCTTACCAAATCCTCTCCGAACTCGAACTAATCAACTCGATCACATAAAACACGGATAACGAAGCATAAAGAAGCTGAAATGGGGGAAATGGAGCGGTAACTCATAAGATGACTGGTCGGGTCGTCACACCTAAACACCTCCAGGACCATAAGTAAGGGACGGGTAATGCACGTATTGAGTACGTTTAGTTAAAATCTCTTAGATAACCACTAAGGGAAGGGTAATTGGGTAGTAAAAGATATGATGACCTTTGCACTAATGCTATGTGTAGCACTCCAACTTGGGGACGATTACCAAGCATTGTACATAAGTGATCCTATAGGCTAAAAAACCTAGGACCCCCTTTACTCCTCGTTTTAAATGTAATATCCATTTGTCTAAATTGCTTTATTTGTTTATAAGACTAATTCACCTAATTCGAGTTTGGTCAAGACCCACCGTTGTGGACCTCGAGGGGTTCCTAACACCTTCCCCTCAAGGTTATTTCGAACCCTTACCCAATCTCTGGTAATGCAAATCGGTTTTATGAGTTATTTGCTTTAGGTGCCCTAACGCACCTTAAATCCGTTAGGTAACGACTCTTCAAATTTCATACCCAATTCCCAAAAGGAAATGAGTTGTTCCCAAATGAATGTCGAAACCCGGGCTTCCGTGAGGAAAAATGGGGGCGCGACAGTACTGTAGATAAATTGTAGTTTAATTATAGTAAATTTGTTGAAATGCTGTCCTGTAGCTGAGATGCAATATGTATTGTGAAATATGTTGATAAAATGTACTAAATCCTACATGCAGTTTCTTCATCCAATACCCCTTGAAATTGGGAAGATAAGTTCTCCTCATTTTGAATGTCATTCATGTGTCCTGTATCTAAGAAAACAATTGGAAATACAATTGTCACGACCCAAAATCTACTAGTCGTGATGGCACCTAACACAACCCGCTAGGTAAGCTAACTAACAACTATCTAATTCCAATAGTATTTAATAAGACAATTAAACAAAAGAAATTATCTAAATGTTATACACTTCCCAATAACTGGTAGTACAAATCACGAACTTCTAAGAATAGAGTTTACAAAGCTGGTATGAAGTAAATACATCATCTTTCTGAAAGGTACATAACAGAGTTTTATAAATCTAAGGCTACTATGAACAAGAGGCAGTTACAACCGGAATGGTACATCTTTAAATCCAGCTTGCATCGAACACAACAACATCAGTAACCAACATCTACACGCAAGGGGAAGAAGTGTAGTATGAGTACAACCGACCCCATGTACCCAATAAGTAACAAGCCTAATCTTATGTTGAAAGTAGTGACGAGCTGGAACCAAGGTCGAGTCCAACACCTATAACCAACAACAGTTCATAACAACGTAAAGCATATAAAAGAAGTAACTCACAGGTAAAATGCTTAGCTTTTTCATAGTTTTTTAAAAAATAGTTCTGCCTTTCAAGTATGTCAATGGAAACCCAAATGCTTTACCGAAATTGTTGAAAATATGAATAAGTTTGAAAACTTTGAAAAAAATCTTTTCCACAATAAGTAAAATGTTTCATTTTCTTTCCAGATAGCGTGTGTGAAATACCTCTCTATGATCATATATCAATATGTGTGAGAAATCATGAATGACGTGATACCGTACCGCATGAGGAAAATGCATCTCTATACATGTATGCCATGTATCTTAGAGATGAACTCATGTACTCACACACTCAGAGTAGTCAAACTCATTGTCTCATACATTCTACTCATCACACTCAATCACTCAGTACTGTATATGGCCAATCCGGCCCATGAAAGATCCATCCCGGAATATATACATCAACCGACCAATAGTCGCTCAGTACTGAGTAGGGCCAATCTAGCCCGTGGAGAAAATCCATCTCCAGGTATATAATACTTCGGACAAGATTCATGTCCAGGGAAGATCCATCCCTCAATATAATCAACCACGCTCACTGCGAGTGTGTACAGACTCCGGAGGGGCTCTTACAGCCCAAGCGCTATCATAAAATCAGTATAACTGTTGCGGTGTGCAATCCGTTCCCATAACTGTCACTTATAATCAGGCTCTCGGCCTCACTCAGTCATCAATCTCTCCAATATCACTCATGGGCTCACAATGTCATGAAACTAGCCCGACAACAATGATACGATGTATCAATAAATAACAACTGAGACTGAGATGTGATACGAATACATGAATATGATGAGTACGAAATGTCAATGAAATCAGTGAAATGACAACAAGAAACAACCACTATGGATCCCAACAGTACCGGCATAAAGACTAAACATGATATCTAGAATGATTGACAGCTCAATTACTTTATCACATGGTGAAGACATGGATATCAACAAAATAGGGCCACTATATTGTACCATAGAAATAACGGAGTCACAATTCACATGGTGCACGCCCACATGCCCGTCACTTAGCATGTGCGTCACCTTAATACCAATCACGTAACACGTATTTCGGGGTTTTATACCCTCAGTACTAAGTTTAGAAGAGTTACTTACCTCGAACAAGCAAATTCCAATACCGAGCAAACCAAGCAATGCTCCAAGAATGCCATCTCGTGCGTATCGACCTTCGAACGACTCAAAACTAGCCAAAACCAACTCAAATTTATCAAATAAATCCCAAGGAAACAATTCCAAATGATAAAGATCTAATCCTCAATCAAAACCCAAAATCGTCCAAAAGTCACACCCTGGGCCTGCGCCTCGAAACCCGACAAAACTCACAAAATCCGACAATCCATTCAATGACGAGTCCAACCATACTAGTTTTACTCAAATCCGACTCGGAATCGATGTTCAAAACTAAAAAAATCACATTATGAAACTTTAGGCCAAAACCCCCCAATTTCCTCTTTAAATTCATCAACCAAAAGCTTAAATAGAAGATAGATTCATGAAATATAACCAAAACTGAGTAGAGAACACTTACCCTAATTTATATGATGAAAATTGCTTCAAGAATCACCTCAATCTGAGCTCCATAGCTCTAAAAATGCAAAAATGGTCGAAACCCTCAAAATAGAGTACTTTATAGTCTGCTCGGATATCCTCTTATGCGAACGCGGGAAAACCATTGCGTTTGCGATGAACAAAAATGCACTTCCACAAGAAGGCCTTGTGCGAACGTGGACAAGACACCGGTAACGCGAAGAATAAATGTAGCCATCTCCTAGAATACACTACGCGATCGCAAAATAGACCACGTGAATGCGAGCAACACTACCTCATGCCTTCGCAAATGCGTCCACCTTACGCGAATGCGCTGAAGAATTACTCTAGTCCCAGCTCAGTCCAAACCACTAGGCGAACGCGTGCTCACCAACACGAACACGATGCTCAATCTACCACAACATATGCGAATGCGGACCCATGTTCACGAATGCGAAGGAGAAACACTCAACCTCAGATTTTTCTCTTACGCGATGAAGAAAAGTGGCACCAGATATCAGAATAGACCAGCACTGAAAACATGAAGAAATATAACCCAAAATCAATCCGAAACATGCCCGATCGCCTCAAGACCACGTCCGAACATCACAATAAGTCACATAGCATAACACAGACCTATTCGAGGTCTCAAAACACACATAACAACATCGAATTGATGAATCACACCTCAATTCAAAACCAATGAACTTTGAAAGTTCAAACTTCCACAACTGATGCCGAAACCTAACAAATCACGTCCGATTGACCTCAAATTTTGCACACATTTGACATTACGAACCTACTCCCACTTTCAGAATCGAAATCTGACCCAAATATCATAAAGTCCAGTACCGATCAAACTTTTTAAAATTTTAACTTTCATCATTTCAAACCTAATTCTACTACGAACCTCCAAATCACAATCCGGATGGGCTCCTAAATCTAAAATACCCAATGGAACTAATAGAACCATCAAAAATCCAATCCGAGGTCAAATATTAAAAAAGTCAAACTTGGTCAACTCTTTCAAATTTAAAGCTTCCTAGTTGAGAATCATTCTTCCAAATCCGTCCCGAATAACCTGAAAACCAAAACTGACGGTTCACATAAGTCAAAATACATCATACGGAGCTACTCGCGCTTGTAAACTATCAAGCGAAGTGCAAATGCTCAAAATGACCGATCGGGTCGTTACAATAATGTAGATTATTTGTTGATAATTTAGGTTATGTATAGATATATTGTAGATATAATGTTTATATAATGTAGAATATATTTTTAACAATTGTATTAAAATTGTTAAGATACTTGTTTTACTGTTGCTAGCCAACACTGGTTTAGCACTACTGCCCGGATTGTATTTATTGTTCTTTTGTTTGTAATTGTCACAATCCAAAATTCATTAAAGATCGTGATGGCGTCGGACACCACTGTCAGGCTAGCCAATACTAATTAGTTAATTAAATTCCCTTTTTATATTTTTGAAATCATAAAGTTTCCTTCAATTTCACTAGTAACAGATGAACTTTACAAAACAAATAATAATGTTTTCCAATTTCAAGATTGAATATCCCATAATCACCCTAGAACCCTGTGTCACAAGTGCATGAGCAATTACTAGGAAATAAAATAAAATACAACAACTGTCTGGAAAACAAATTTGGACAGAAAAGAAAATACAAATACTCTGAAGAAACTCTACTGGCTGCAGATCGTCTCAAGAGATGCAGCTCACCTAAGTATCCGTACCAACCATGCCGTTGCTCTCACTAGGCCGCTAGACATACATATGCCTGTACAATAAAAATGTACAGCAATTGTAGTATGAGTACGAAAATAACGCGTACCCAGTAAGTATCTAGTATAACCTCGAAGAAGTAGTGACGAGGGGTCGACTTTGACACTTACTATGGCTAACAATAATAGGTACAGTAAAGAAGTGAATAAATAGGAGACAGAATAAATATATGAAACAAACAAGTATAAAATATGTGGTATAATTCCCCTCTTTACACTTTTACTCAAGCTATCAACTTGCAAGTTCCCTCCGTAACAAGAGCATATATATAGACATAGTGGATCTCATCAGATAGATTGTCATAATTCAAATCAGGAAAACTCACAGATACATTGGCTTCTTGCCAAATATTATGCACGATTTCCATGAGGATATTTTTATCGAAATGACGAGGCGTATGGCAATGCCGAGGCGTACGGCTTGATCCAACATAAAAGTAAACTGTGCACTGCCGAGGGTCGAACGACGCGAACTATAGATGCATCTATTAACCTGCCGAGGCGAACGGCCCGCTCCCATGAGAATGTGGTACATAAATCCTGTCGAGGTGAATGGCCCGATCCCATAAGAGTAGTAGAAGGAAATACCCTGCTCGCGAATCATACGTGCGACGCGGTCAAATATAAATTTAACATTAAAATCATATCTCTTTCTTGAATCTTTTCAAAATAAGGGACATTCAACTCGTAGCCTTTTAAGGGAATTACCCTGCTCGCGAAACATACATGCGACGCGGTTACACATAGATTTCTTAAGCTATTATAATATTCCTCAATTCTTTTCGAAATTACGAAGTTCAAATGAAACCTTTTAAATATAAAATTCTTCGATTTCAACTCCTTTCAAAACGTTTAATAAGCAAACTAAATCTCGCTCCTTCTCAAGGCAGACAATAAACATAAATCAATAACAATATCACCAAGACATGATGTAAGCCTAAAACTACCGGGACATAGGCATAGCTAGTAGCTACGTACGGACTCTTGTCACTTCGTGCGTACGTAGACCCCACAAATAGAAGCACATAATAATTTGTATTCACTTATGGGGTTAATTCCCTCTTACAAGGTTAGAAATGAGACTTACCTCGCTCCGAAGTTCCATAACAGGCTCCAACGCCACTCTAGCACCTTAAACCGATGCCCAACACTCCAAAACTAGCTAAACAATGCGCAAACCAATGAAAATATACTCTAATACTCATAACAATTCAATTTACAACAATTCCCAACTCCGCTCGGAAAGTCGATAAAATCACCCTCGGGCCCACATGCCCGGATTCCAAAATTTTTCGAAGATAACCATTACCCATAACATTACGAAATCGAATATATGGTTTACTCTCAATTTCATGCCCAAATTTGTGGTCAAAATCCAAAAATATAAATTTCTAGGTTTTCTTCAAAATCCCATAATTTTTACAAATTTTCATGTCTAAATCCACATATAGACCATGTATTTAACTCACATTGGGACGAATTCACTTACTCCATAGAAGATGCTGAAAAAGACACTCCAAACTTGCTCCAAAATTGCCTCCCATGGAAGAAATGAAGTAAAAATGAGCTAGATCCCCGATTTTAAAAAAACACTGCTCAGGCAACCCTTCATCGCGGACACGGAGCATCCCTCGCGTTCGCGAAGCTCAGAAATCTCACGCCCAGAAATCCCTCTTCGCGTTCGCGACCCACTGATCGTTTCGCGAAGACCAGTTGCCTTGACCCTTCGCGCTCTCGTTCCCTTCTACGCGTTCGCGTAGGCCAAATGGCCATAGGCCGAGCTCCCCTTTTCCTTCTTCGCGTTCGCGTAGCCTTGGCCCGTGTTCGTGAAGGATTGACCATCTCTTGCCTCTCGTTCGCCAAGGCCAAACTCAGCAGCCCCATAAATTCCTCTTCGCGAATGCGGGACTTCCTTCGCGTTCGCGAAGAAGAAAACTAGACACCAGCAACAACAGTCCAAAACTTCGTTTGATCTGAAACCACCCCGAAACACACCCAAGGCCCCCCAGGACCCCGTCCAATCACACTAACCAGTTCCATAACATAACACGAACATGATCGAGGCCTCAAATCACATTAAACCAGGCTAAAACCATGAATCTCACTCCAATTCAAGCTTAATGAACTTTGGAACTTCAAACTTCTACATTTGATGCCGAAACCTATCAAATCACGTCCGATTGACCTCAAATTTTGCACACAAGTCATAATCCTCATTACAGACCTACTACAACTTTCCGAATCCAAATGCGACCCTGATATCAAAAGGTCCACTTCCGGTCAAACTCCTCAAAAACCTTCAAATTTCTAACTTTCGCCAAATGACTCCAAAATGACCTATAGACCTGCGAATCCACTTCCGGACGCACTCCTAATACCAGAATCACCATATAGAGCTATTCCCAGACTCGGAATCCCAAACAGATATCGATAACATTGAAATTCACTTCAACCCAAATTTATGAAATTCTTCCAAAATGCTAACTTAGACAATAAGCGCCGAAATGCTCCCCGGTCATCCAAAACCCGATACGAACATACGCCCAAGTCCGAAATCATCATACGAACCTGTTGTAACCTTCAAATCCCGATTTCGAGGTCATTTAGTCAAAAACTCCATCTTAGTCAATTCTTCCAACTTAAAGCTTCCGAAATGAGAATTTTCTTTCCAAATCATCTCCGAACTTCCCGAATTTCAATTCCTACCACGCGTACAAATCATAATACCTGAAGTGAAGCTGCCCATGGCCTCAAACCGCCAAATAACGTGCTAGAGCTCAAAATGACCGGTTAGGTCGTTACATTCTCTCCCACTTAAACATACGTTCATCCTCGAACGTGCTGAGAATTGCTCTGGAGTTGTCTGAAATCACTGTTTAACACCTCATGCACCTACCCATGCTATCACAACTCACTTGAGCACATTTGCTCGAGAAATTCTTAAGATTCCTCTTTTGTTTAGTCAAATTAGCCTTAGAGCCTAATTCTAACATCCGGAATACTCTGTTGGGCCTCTTTCCATCATATGAACATCGTATCAATCACCACATGATACATCGATACATGCTTGCGTACCTTTGCTGAATCCACACTATGCACTGCATAACTCGCATAACCATAATAACTTCCTCTGATAATAATAGCCAAAATATCACGAATCTGATGTTCCCAATGCATCTCATGACATATATAAGTCCTTTTCCAACTCCTGTAATATCGCCACGACAGAAGAGATACGTAGAAATTCATAACCGACTGCCAAGTCAATAATTCATTGAGCCTCTCCTCCTGATAATAACCATTGCCTCATCATGAACCAAATAACTATATTTGCTCTTTAATATACTTCATATAAATCTAACCGCACTGATCCCAGGTCCAATAATCTCGTCTCACCCAGTATAAGCTGCCTAGGCAATAAGCCACCTCAGACACTACCAAAATTCTCATATGATGCCATAACGTGACAATAAGCTACAACTCGAATGTGATACATAGAGAAAACGAACTCTGGAAAGAACTACTCAACCCACGTAACTAATTATACAACCGAAAAGGTGTCATGAACCTTCCTCAGAAAACTGAAAAAAATACACAAAAATAACCATAGGGGTTGTACTCAACATCATACTGTTGTGGCGTGCAACCCGATCCACACATAACACCCTATAAGGAAATACTTTACCGAGCTAAAATGCTCATAACTACGAAATACCCGAATATCGGCCACAAGCACGCGAAGTACATAGTTCCATCCCTGGGGGAGATAAATAGCGCCATACGCTAAAAAACTCAAGCACAACTAAGGTGCGATATATGATCTAAATCTCGATAGCCATCATGCTCACATAACACCATCGCTATGTGAAACCTCAACACACGTGAAATTTAATCAAGCCATTTCACAACCCACCTAGCACAATATGGTAACACATGAATTAGCCGACGACGAAATAATATCCAACATCCGAATACTCCTCCATAAGGAACGCTATGCTGAAATGAACACCTCCGGCCAGATATAGAGCCTACATTCACATCTAGATCCATCCACAGACCTCGAGCCTATTCTGATCGCACCGTATGAGTCTAATAACCTTTCAAAGGTTCATAATGACCCTGTTTCCCTATAACACACAACAACAACCATTATATCCGGAACAAACCCCCACAGTCCACAACCAAATGAACCAAGCGCACTCCAAGCATAAATTCTCACATGGACGATAGTACCACAATCTCCATACTTCGTTTGAATCTCCGATCAATCAAGTGAATATATGTCACACTTATACAATCTTCCTGTGGGACATGCTCCCACGACATTCCGCACCAGATAACAAGTCTGTACATCCATATCACCGGCCGCACAAATAATGTAAGTCAAATAAAAAATCCAAAATAAGTACTTAATGCCTCTTACACAAGACATCGATCTCAAGTGACGCTAAAGACAATACCAGCTTACTCTAACCATCTGAATCCTTTCCCGCTCACCCGAGCTCTTGACATTCTTGTCGACACCAAACTGTAACCTTGATCCTTAACTTCCGAATCCCATGCCGTTTACTACACTTAAATCATGCTAATACGCAAGAGTATAAGAATTCCATATTAACTTCTGAACTACTAATAGGGTAAACACTTCATCATATAAAAACCTTTTACTTAACTCATTTCAAGAGAACCATTGCAACATGTAACTGAATTCTCATATCCACAGAAGGACCAACCTTGAGTAGTGGTCTAAACCATCATAACTCTTCCGGGATCCATCTGCACATAACAAGCCATAATACACAAAAGCCTCCAAATAAAATCAGCTACAGCGACTGTCAAATCTCGCATGTACCATCATAAATCACATGAGTAACTCAACACGCTGAAGAAGTTGATCATTGCCATCATCATGCCGATTCAACCATTGCTAACCAAACCGACTTCTTCTAATTTACTCTGGGCTTGACTTAGGAATAATAGTAGCCCCATTCAAAACATCACGGACCCAAATCCACACTCATCCTGAGTGACTTTATTTCACGAGACCATGTTGTCTCAATTCCCACGAACCATCTCATACCCTCCTTATGCGCATACTCGTATACTCAACTGGTACACCCATTCTGATAATTCTTCTATAAATCCCAAGTTAGTTCCTCACATTCTTCTTATGCTACACCGTAGACCGAAGATAATGCAGAACACCCCAAGCTCTTTTATCATAATCTGCTGCAAAAGCTTGATACTCAACCATACTATGGACTCGATACTCAACCACACTATGGACTCGAAATCCTTAGGCTTCGTAAGTTAACTTTTGAATCCACTAGGACCGTTATTGAGAGTCACCCACTCTGGCTTGGTCCCGAATGTAATCGAACTCCAAGGCTTCGCTGACACATGAACACCATCTCAAAGAAGTTCCCGGCTGATTCACTTTACTAGCATATCACCTCTACACGAATCATACATCCTGAGTCTTTCCAAAACTTGAACATAAATTGATACGGCCAATTATTACACACATTCTTCAAATCCTTTTCTCAATCACCACTGATGTTCTCTTTGCTTAGTCATAATAACCCACCAATATACCGATAACCAGGAATCTCACAAATAGATAACCATGTAATCTAATCATGGGTGGTGAGCCTCTCTCACTTACCTCGAAGCCACCACCGCATAACTCTGAAACCCACCAAGGTTCATCCTTCCTCTCTAACATGACCTCGTGCTATCAACCCGCCAAATTCCTCAAAATCTTCCAGCGATGCTGCACTGAGCGCCATTACTATGAAACCAATAAACCATCCCGGGTTTGTGCCCATTCATCAGTTGTACAAGCCCGTTCACTCCCCATTTGACATCTACTAAAAGGTGTGACAATATATTCCAATCCAAAGTCATATTGTACCCTTCTTCATACTAAGCAACTCTTTTATGTTGTATCCAATCTCCCATGTATAATAGCCAATATTCCAAATTAAGTTCGTAGACCTAGTCACTATCCATCATGAATCCCAAATCACTCTAAACTTTTTTCAAGGCGTGTAGACATCCTACCACAGAACCCATATGCTACCCTGCCACTCTCCTACTTTGGTCAAACTCACTTATTTGAGCAACCGCTCGACTCCTGTTTCTCACACTTGGCCTTCCAGAAGTTTAACCATCGTATGACATTGCGACCTTTGATAGCCACTTCTCCAGCTCTATTTCACGCTACCCTATCCTAAAGGCGAATTGAAGAAAATTATAACACCGATAAACTTAACGTATTCAACAAGGTCAATGACATCGCATCACAGATGAAAATTCTACCACGCTCGAAAATACCAAATCTCGTTCTTCATCAATCCAAACTTGAACATTTGTAGTCCGATTGCCTTTTCCTCTGGCGGAAATAATATATCGAATCTCTGGATCATACACTGAGCAAACCTCTTCTTAAGTCATTCACTGCCCCGACACATAGGCAAGCATTTTACCATCACCTCAATATCGTGAGATAACAACTCATGAGCATCATAACAACCTGTGCATGGCCTCAAAGCTCTTAGAAGTATAGCTACTGAGCTGAAATAATGAAATGTCCTTCTGCAAGGCAACGACAATAGCCTAATCAACTACGCAGGGGGGAAACATCATGCACCACATTTGTGGTACCATTACAATTCCTCAATTCGATCGATAGCAAGCGCTTCACGTCGCATGAGATTGAGTAGGAAAGAAACAAAGGCATAAGCCTCAAAGAAATCAAACTACACGATGAGGAATCAAGAAGGGAAGTGCTCCTAATAGCCCTATAGCCTCTCGAAGATAAGTACAGACGTCTCCGTACTGATCCGCAAGACTCTACTAGACTCGCTCATGACTTGTGAGACCGAAGTGAACCTAGTGCTTTGATACTATATTGTCAAGACCCAAAATATATTAAAGGTCATAACGACATCGGACACCACTGTTAGGCTAGCCAACACTAATTAGTTAATTAAATTTCCTTTTTATATTTTTAAAATCATAAATTTTCCTTCAATTTCACTAGTAACAGATGAACTTCACAAAACAAATAATAATGTTTTTCAATTTCAAGATTGAATATCCCATAATCACCCAGAACCCAGTGTCACAAAAGCATGAGCAATTACTAGGAAATAAAATGAAATACAACAACTATCTAGAATACAAATTTGGATAGAAAAGAAAATACAAATGTTACGCCCCGCAATATTACGTCGATATTACGTCCCGCAGTATTATATTACGACGATGTTGCACCCTGTAGTATTGTATGTTGAATTTGTCATAAGGAAATTGACATCATTCCAAGAAAACGATTATTTGGGGATTATAAAGATCATAAGTGATGAGTAAATTCGTGAAGGTAATCGGGTAAGTAAAATCAAAGAAAACGAATTTTGTCAAAGTTTGGCATTTTGGGATAAAATACTACCCGAGCTAAAATATTCAATATTTATGGAGTAGTGCCATACAAGGTACTACATGGCTATGATAGTAAGGTGTACAAGGTATGTTAAAAGAGAGTAGTATTTAATTAAGTTGAGATAATTTTTAAATTATACGGGTAATTGATTAATTACCAGATAAAAAGATATTACCCAGTTAGCCAATAAGTGGATAGGAATTACACGTGACAAGAAGCCACAATTCAAAAAATGAATAAGGGTCTTATTTTCTTAGGTGACTACTTAAGGACACTTGGAATTATATAGGAAAAAACTTAATTTCCAAGTCTTATCCATTTCATTCTTGGACAAAGACAAGAAACGTTTCTGACAAAACAACTAAAACAAGGCTTGGTTAATTCATTCCAAGTTCAGATGCTTCATTAAGCAAAAGCATTCCATTAGGACAATCCTGATGAGAAGTTTTCTAATACCAAAAATACCTTGCTTCCTTCTTGTGCTTATGACCGATCCAGGGCAAGGTTTTGGGCTGACTTCATTGACAAAAAGGTTCATTTGGAGGAGATTGGATAATTCAAACAAGACTTCATACTGTATTAGCAACGTAGGTTCTTGGTTTAGCAAAGGAGTTCGTACAAAATTATTTTGTATAATCGCAACGGAATTTTGCGGTTCTAAATGAGTACGGTCCAATCTTTTCCAAGAATATTATACGGAGTTTTCCCTACTCCAGGTATTTTAAGGCTAAGCCCTTCCTTCATTTTGGCATGATCTTATAATTATAAAAGTTTGATAATGAGACATAAAGAAAAATTCATATCCCGGAATTTACGTATATTTTGCTAGTCTCGCAAGTTACGTATATTTTTCTAGTTTTATAATTTATGATATTCTCCTTATCGGGATTTTATATTCAATTGAGTATTTTCTTCTTCCAGTCAAAATAGCAGAGAATTTACATATATACAATATTAAAAGTATTTTCATTACCATCGAGATATAATCAATGGGCAGGCCCTTACTGGGCAACCTCTGATCAGATGGTAAGTTATATATATACCGAGCCTACTGTGGCCAAACACATATGAGCGAGCCCAGTTGGACGAGATACAGAACCTCATTTGGCCGAGCGCCTATGAGCGAGCCTACTACGGTAGAGCAACTATATATATACCGAGCCTTATAAGACCGTGCTTATGAGTGAGCCCAGTTGGTTGAGATACAAAGCCTAGTATAGCAGAGCGCATATGAGCGAGCCTACTACGGCAGAGCAGTTATATATATATATACCAAGCCTTATAGGGCCAGATAGCTATTTTACTTACTATATTGAGAGAATTGAGTCAGTATCGGCATGTAAGCATATCTTCAGATTATCTTTGACTTCCAGCTACTTGTAGTTATTATATTATTAGTTCAGTTTTAGCTTTTAGTATATTGCCTTACATACTCAGTACATTATTTCGTACTGACGTTCCTTTTGCCTGGGGACGTTGCGTTTCATGCCCGCAGGTCCCGATAGATAGGTCGAGAGCCCTCCAAGTAGGCTATCAGCTCAGCGGAAGATGTTGGTGCGCTCCATTTGCTTCAGAGTTTCTTGTTTGGTTAGTATGATTTAGACGTATATTGTTTGGTATGGCGGGACTCTGTCCCGATCTTTATGACATTTATGTACTCTTAGAGGCTTGTAGACATATGTCATGTATGTGAAAGATCGTACGGCCTTGTCGGCCTATGTTTTGAGTTTTTAAATGATCATGTTGGCCTATTAGGCCCATATGTCACGTGTATATGATGATGTAATAAGAAAGATAAGTTACGTTGGTACTCGGTTGATTAAGGTAACGGGTGCCCGTGTGGCCCATCGGTTTGGGTTACGACAAAAGTGGTATCAGAGCAATTCCGTCCTAGGGAGTCTACAAGCCGTGTCTAGTAGAGTCTTGTTTATGGGTGTGTCGTGCACCACACTTATAAGCAGGAGGCTACATGGCATTTAGGATTGTCACTCTTTCTTCTTACTCTAGATCGTGTGGTAGAGCTCACTTATAAGAATTCAAATTCTGAATTTTTTTATTCGTAATAAGACTATACCTACATCCGGAATGAAGGTTGGAAAGAGAGATAGTTGTGGACGAGCTGAGTCAGAGGAATTGGATTTTTGTATGATGCCTACGATAAGTAAATGTGAGGTCTTTAGCAGATCATAGGTGTACTGACGGATGTAAGCTTCCTGATAAGAAGTCTTAAGACAAGAATGCCTATCCATCTTTATGATGAAGGACAATGAGAGATTAAGAAGATAAATACAAGTTTCAGCAAGTAAAAGGAGCAAGGTGAAAAAGGGTACGAGGTACCCAGTTAATGAAGGTTAATAGCGTTTATAATTGAGACAGAGGAACATAAGCTTATTGAGTTATATTCAATAGTAACAAAGGTATATACAATTGGCCACACCCATTCCAGATATGCCCTATGGGGGTTAACAGAAGTAGTATAAGAAGATATGATGGATGAATTGTTTGCGTCAGTTAATATTTCCGAAGGATATTGCAAATGTGCTAATAGATCTCTTTATGAGACACCCAGATGGTGTACTCTAAAATAGTGCAGCCAGATATGAGTACTACAAAGACATGCACTATAAGCCTTGAAGGGATAAATATTACCTTAGTGTGGCTCGCATCCCTAGTAAAGTGAGAACGTTAAGCAACTTGAAGAGCCATTGGATGGAGCAAAGGGAAGCTAAAAGCAAAAGATGTCTTGTTTAACTTTTCAGAATAAAGTGATCGGCATAAATGTTAGCGGGAAATAAGAAAAGAGTTAATGAAGCATTATGAGTAAGATGTGGTACATGGATGACAACGGTAGATCAAAAGATGACAATATTAAAAAATCTATAGTCAAGTGAAGGAAGATACGAGAAGTGATAGGCCTTAGGACAACAAAAGAGTATAGGCCATACAGTCATGTCCTCATTTCGAGAAATAAGTTCGCAACTCTATCGCGATTACCAAGAGGAAAAGTTAGACCCAAGAATAATAGAACCAGTATGGATTGGTGAACAAGATAAACTAAATATGAATTAGGGACTGAGTGATTTGATAATAGTCAGCATCATGAGAATTTCAGATCGCGTTTCGGCAATAATAGGATGGACAATAGAAGAAGATTCATGAGAAATTCAGAGATTGGTCATTTAGGAAGACGCTTCCCTAAAATAAGCAATGTTAGTAAAGTTAAGCTTAAGGGACTGTATGTACCAGTTACATTAAGTGTCACCCTCGCGAGTAAGGGAATCTGTCATCCTTGGTACAGAAGAATTTCCGCAAGGCGAGTAAAGATCATTGATGTTGAGAAGTGACGCCAAAGATGAAGAGGTAAAACATCTATAGGTAGATCCTCGTGACTTCAGCTCTTAGTACACCCCTAAAGGGGAGGGGGGGAATATGGAGTGATGTGACATTAAGTCAGAATTAAGAGGTTCTAGTGACTATGGAATGGTAAAGGAAGAATGCAATAAATGAAAGAGGAATGAGATGTCACTTATCCAAATCTTACAGATACTCTACGATTCAAGAATATTGTGCTAGCACGATGTCAAGGAGAGGAAGTAAAGTTTCCTGTCCGAGCTGTTATTAATAAACAAGGAGCCAGTACGAGACGTAAGTTAAGACAAAGGAAATAACCCAAGAAAGATTACGGGGAATATTGATATGAGAATGGGCCAACGAGTAGTTAGTAATTGTTAGGAAGATCCTAGTTATGGCTAAACAGGAGGTTACAGACGAGTCATCAAATCGTGTAAGATAAAAATAGTAGAACCCAACGTGGAGAATTCAGCCTAAAAGAATATCATTATAATACTTGAGATATATTCAAACAAGAGTCGGGGTAGTTAAAGGTACCGTATGAGTGTTACGGGGATAAAAGAAAGTGCCATTGGGAAGGTAGTCAAAATATTAGTTCAGAAGCAACCATACAAGCACAAGGGCATAGGAGTAAGTAACTACGGATGATTATAGGCAAGTAAGGACATCAAAAAGGTCCGTAATAAGCTCACAGCTTTACGAGAGTCAAGGGTTCTCCCTAAACGAAAGACTAGCTGAGGAGATAAGAAAAAAGGCTTCAACCTAAGTGCAACAACCTAAAGAGGAAATGGCCGTGTAACAACAATCTCGCAGCAACATTGTAAGCATTCCAAAGGAAAGTGGCACCTACCATGGCTAATGAATGGGAAGTAAAGTTAAAAGTAAAAGTCGAGATCATAGGAGTTGTATGAAAACTCTGGCAAGTGTGGGCACTAAGATAAGCTAAGTATGGACGCATGAGGGCAAAAAGACTAGGAAAAGTAATAGCTTACATTGAAAGAAAGCTAAGATGGAACGAAAGAATTATTCGACCAATGATCCAGAGTTGGTTGCGTTAAGAACTCACTTAAAGGTTTGAAGTTTTATACATGCAACATATACAGCCGTACAAAATTCTGGTGTAAGTTAAAAGAAAGAATTGAGCGCAGGTCATAAATGAAGGATTAAATTATTAGCGGGTTGTATCATGCATATTTCTCAAGCCCATGAACGGCTAAACAGGATAACTAATACCATGAACCACAAATCGGAAGATAGCTTAAGCTTACATAAAGGTTGATCAGAGGGAAGAGGAAACTAAAGAGTGACATCAACTAAGTAATCAGGATACTGATTATTGGACCCAAAAGTTATAGGAATCATGATTGAGAACATAGCAAAATTACTCTTAATATTAGAGGTGAAAGAGAGATAGCACAATAACTATATTATATAACGGCTCTACGATAAAGCCAGTTAGAAGAAGTACCAACCTCATAAGAAGTCAGTATGGAGCTCCCACCAGATTATATATGAACCAAAGGTGCAAGTATTATAACAGAGCTTCAGGTTGTGAAGATAAATTATGCCTAATGGGAAGAGAGGTTATAACAGATATAGAAGAATGTGAGGCAATATTTTAAGGTATGTAAGGAAAAGGTGAACAACATACAAGATACTCAAATACAGAAGGTTATGAATAGTCCGTACTGCAGAAAAGAGACTATAAGCACGGGATTCAGTGTCCAGGAATGATAGCAGCGTCGTTAGTGGCATACCTTCCATCCTATGGTTTCTAAGTACCGAAAGGTCTAATTAGAGAGTAAAAGAAAAGTTAGAGACGATGTGATGTCTCGATGTTTCAGAAAAGCATAAGGAAATTGGTCGCAATCTAAAGTATGATGTAATGATAAGGTTTTAGAAAGACATGAGTAAGGATAAGAGAAGGGCAAGTGAGAAGATGACGAAAATGGATAAGTCCTCGGGATTAAGCCAGTGAAAACAAAGGATCTAATGGTTCCTCTAAATTATAGAAAGCTCAATATAGCCTGAATGAACTCAAAAGAGTCTAAGACTAGTAGCATTTAGAAATGATGGAATGCTGCCTGAGGCTGTAATTGTGATAGATAAAGGATGATGTTTGGTCCTTCGGTTGAGTAATGATTTCATGAGGTGTACAGAATTAAAATGCCCACATAAGGTAAACTACATTGGGATGCTATGAAAAATGTTATGGAAGTATTGTATAGTATCACTCCTAGGTGGATCAATCTAAATATTCCAGATATACCCAATGAGGCGCGAGCCCTAGCGGCAGTGTTACATAAAAGATCAAGTTATCAGTGGTCATTAAGGTAAATCAACAATAGATGGATAAAAGTTCAACAATATGAGATGATTAGGCTATCAGTTTTAAAGATAAGCAACGAGAGTAACCTAGAGTTAGTTGCAGACCCCGATAACGATAAATTAAAGTAAGAGTTATGACATAGTATGACCTATGTAGATGTAGTAAAGTCCTACAACGAGAGTAACCTGGAGTTTGTTGCAGACCCCGATAACGATAAATCAAAGTAAGAGTTATGACATAGTATGACCTATGTAGATGCAGTAAAGTCATACGAATGGATAACCAGATCTGTAAAATAAGATATGACCATATTCACAAGCTCTACAAAATACCAAGCAAAGAATTTCAGTATATCCATAGATGCCCAGAGAGTTATCTATTAAGCCTTGTATATGTTTACAAAGTAAGGCCTAGAGATTGCTAAAACTTGAAGGAAAAGGAGAGAAAAGACACTAGGCACACTTACAAAGTCAGTATCGTAAAGGCTGCATGATAGAAGGTAGAAATAGTTACGACATTGGAAGGAATTCGATCACAAGCCATGGCATGGGAAAGAGGCCTAAATGGTGGAATGCCCTGGCCTTTGGATTTATTCACAGAACAGCTGCCTAAATGGCAATGGGAGTATTAAGGTATTCACAAGAGCTATAAGATATGAAAATGATAAGAGTTTGAGGACAAATGTTCCAAAGGGCGGAATGATGTTACGCCCGCAATATTACGTCGATATTACGTCCCGCAGTATTATATTATGACGATGTTGCACCCTGTAGTATTGTATGTTGAATTTGTCATAAGGAAATTGACATCAGTCCAAGGAAAAGATTATTTGGGGATTATAAGGATCATAAATTATGAGTAAATCCGTGAAGGTAAAAGGGTAAGTAAAATCGAAGAAAACGAATTTTGTCAAAGTTTGGCATTTTGGGATAAAATACAGCCCGAGATAAAATAACCGGTATTTATGGAATAGTGCCATACAAGGTACTACATGGCCATGATAGTAAGGTGTACAAGGTATGTTAAAAGAGAGTAGTATTTAATTAAGTTGAGATAATTTTTAAATTATACAGGTAATTAATTAATTACCGGATAACAGGACATTACCCAGTTAACCAATAAGTGGATAAGAATTACACGTGGCAAGAAGCCACAATTCAAGAAATGACTAAGGGTCTTATTTGCTTAGGTGGCTACCTAAAGACACTTGGAATTATATAGGAAAAGACTTAATTTCCAAGTCTTATCCATTTCATTCTTGGACAAAGACAAAAAACATTTCTGAAAAAACAACTAAAACAAGGCTTGGTTAATTCATTCCAAGTTCAGATGCTTCATTAAGCAAAAGCATTCCATTAGGACAATCTTTTTGATGAGAAATTTGCTAATACCAAAAATACTTTGCTTCCCTTCTTGTGCTTATGGCCGATCCAGGGCAAGGTTTTGGGCTGACTTCATTGACAAAAAGGTTCATTTGGAGGAGATTGGATAATTCAAACAAGACTACATACTATATTAGCAATGTAGGTTCTTAGTTTAGCAGAGGAGTTCGTACAAAATTATACTGTATAATCGCAACGGAATTTTGCGGTTCTAAATGAGTACGATCCAATCTTTTCCAAGAATATTATACAGAGTTTTCCCTACTTGAAATATGTTAAGGCTAAGCCCTTCCTTCATTGGCATGATATCGTAATTACAAAAGTTTGATAATGAGTCATAAAGAAAAATTCATATCCCGAAATTTACGTATATTTTGCTAGTCCCGCAATTTACGTATATTTTCCTAGTTTTGTAAGTTACGATATTCTCCTTATCGGGACTTCATATTTAATTGAGTATTTTCTTCTTCCAGTCAAGAGAGCAGAGAGTTTACATATATACAGTATTAAAAGTAATTTCATTACCATCGAGCTATAATCGATGGGCAGGCCTCTATTGGGAAACCTCTGAACAAATGGTAAGTTATATATATACCGAGCCTACTATGGACGAGCGCGTATGAGCGAGCCCAGTTGGTCGAGATACAGAACCTAGTATGGCCGAGCGCCTATGAGCGAGCCTACTACGGTAGAGCAGTTATATATATACCGAGACTACTGTGGCCGAGTGCTTATGAGCGAGCCCAGTTGGTTGAGATACAGAGCCTAGTATGGCTGAGCACATATGAGCGAGCCTAATATATATATATATATATATATATATATATATATATATACCGAGCCTTATAGGGCCGAACAACTATTTTACTCACTATATTGAGAGAATTGAGTCAGTATCAGCAGGTAAGCATATCTTCAGATTATCTTTGACTTCTAGCAACTTGCAGTTATTATATTATCAGTTCAGTTTCAACTTTTAGTATATTGCCTTACATACTTAGTACATTATTTTGTATTGACATCCCTTTTGCCTGGGGATGCTACGTTTCATTCCCGCAGGTCCGATGGACAAGTCGAGAGCCCTCTAAGTAGGCTATCAGCTCAGCAGAAGATGTTGGTGCGCTCCATTTGCTTCGGAGTTGATTGTTTGGTTAGTATGATTTAGACGTATATTGTTTGGTATGGCGGGACTCTGTCCAGACCTTTATGACATTTATGTACTCTTAGAGGCTTGTAGACATATGTCGCATATGTGAAAGATTGTACGGCCTTGTCGGCCTATGTTTTGAGTTTATAAATGATCATGTTGGCCTATTAGGCCCGTATGTCTCGTGTATATGATGATGTAATAAGAAAGAGACGTTACATTGGTACTCGGTTGAGTAAGGTACAGGGCGCCCGTCGTGGCCCATCGGTTTGGGTCGTGACAACAAATACTCTGAAGGAGACTCTGCTGGCTGCAGATTGTATCAAAGACATGCCGCTGCGCCTACTAGGCCGCTAGACATACATGTGCCTATACAACAAAAATATACAGCAAGTGTATTATGAGTACAAAAACAACGCGTACCCAGTAAGTATCCAGTCTAACCTCGAAGAAGTAGTGATGAGGGGTCGACTTTGACACTTACTAGTAGTCTAATAATATCAGGTACAGTAAAGAAGTGAATAAATATGAGATAAAATAAATATATGAAACAAACAAGTATAAAATACATGGTATAATTCCCTTCTTTACAATTTTTACTCAAGATCTCAACTAGCAAGCTCCCTCCGTAACCGGAGTATATATATAGATATAGTGGATTTCATCAAGAGGTCGTCATAATTCAAATCAGGGGAAAACACTCAGTTACACTGGCTTCTTGCCAAATATTTTGCACGATTCCATGAGGATATTTTATAGAAATGCCGAGGCGTACGGCCCGATCCAACATAATTATTAAAAGTAAACTGTGTACTGCCGAGGGTGGAATGACGCGAACCATAGATGCATCTATCAACCTGCCGAGGCAAACGACCTGCTCCCATGAGAGTGTGGTACATAAATCTTGCCGAGGCGAATGGCCCGATATTATAATTGATTTAAGGGAATTACCCAGCTCGCGAAATATACATGCGACCTGGTTACACATAGATTTCTTAAGCTATTATAATATTCCTCAATTCTTTTCGAAATTACGAAGTTCAAATGAAACCTGTTAAAACTTAAATTCTTTGATTTCAACTAATTTAAAAATATTTAATAAGCAAACTAAATCTCGCTCCCTCGCAAGTCAGACAATAAACATAAATCAATAACAATATCACAAAGGCATGATATAAGCTTAAAACTACCTGGACACAGGCATAGCTAGTGTTGATACCCAATTTTTCCCTCATATATTTTTAAATATGAATACATACTTTCCAGAATATTGTACATGCATTTACAAACATGCACAAGTATTTTTACAATTTTTTCTGTAATTGTTAAAGACCTTAAATCAATTTATTTCAGTATTTTTAATTATATAAATATTCAATAATTATTCCTCAAACTATTTTACGATGATTTAATCATCTAAATTTATCATTTATACTCATATAATTGTTTAAATATTTTAATTGCATCTTTTTACAATTACATTTACATTTTTAAGACTATAATCGCACATTTTGTAATAATAGCCCATACATATGCATAACTACATTATCTATACAAAAAATGACTTTTTATATTTTTGTAATGTTAAGTAATTATTTTAAATTATTTTTATGTACAAATCACATTTTTATCATTTATAATTTATTTTATAAAATTATTTTATTAAATTAATTGAGTATTTAACATGTAGCCTCTTTTAAATTAAGACCCTAGCCCAATTTTCCACCCCATCCCAATTAACCTAACCTATAACCCGTTTCCTTAAACCCGTCCAACCTCAGATCAAGTCCTGGCCGTTGATCAGAGATCAACAATTGAGGATGTTATTGCTTTTTTTAATTACGCCTAACCCCCCAAACCCTAGTCATTTCTCCGACCTCGCCGCCCTTGAATCCCTCTTCTTCTCCGTTCTCTCTGAAACTATCCCTAATCCTAGCATTGCCACCCCAAAATTCCCCCAAATCCCTTCGATTCTTACCCATTGCATGGGGTTCCTCTGTGATATCAGGCCCCTGCCGGCCTCTTACCTCTTCTGGTTGTTCGATTTTGTTGTTTTATGAAAGAATCTTGAAGAGATCTAACCCAGATTTGCTCGAAGCCATTTATGAATCTACCTACGGTCATCTTCATTTGTGAGTACTATTATCTTGTTTTTATGGCTCAAATCTCTAGTTCCAAACCAGATTTTCTTTCATCTCTGTCATTCTCTTAAAACCCTAGTCTCTTGCTGCTCAAATCCGTTCAGATCCTTGTAGATCTAAGATAGTTTTAAGTTTATTTTGTTATTTCCCTTAAAAAAACTTTCCGTGTCTCTTATTATTAACCGATTCTCTTGCCTTCTCTAAAACTAGGGTTTCACCCTTTTAAGTTTCTGAAAAATAATAATTTTTTTAGTGTTTAACCTCAATTTTCTTTACTTGTTCGACTAATTCTCATGGCTGTGTTCTAAAACCCTAGGGTTTTGATTTTTAATGAGCTTTTTGTAAAAATGCTTAGATGTCTAAATGCTTTCAACTATGGTTTCTTCTTTACTATTTCGACCAATTCTTTTGAGTTTCATCTCTATGCCTTTGATATATTCTAGGGTTCTTATTCTCTGACTATTTATCCAGTTGTCTTTTGCTCGTTACTGTAACTCTGGAAATTAAGTTGTTAATTAATTTACTTACCTAAATTAAGGTTTGAATTTAGTACTCATATTTCCTTATTTAAGCTTTACTTGTTCCTACCTTATTATTGGCTTGATTGTGTATCCTGATTCCTAATTGATTCCGAAATTGTTTCTTACCTTATTAACCTTGCTCTTAATTACGGATTGATTTTGTGAGAGATTTTTCCCTAAATTAAGTGACACTTATTTGATTCTGCCTCTTAATTGATTCTTGACTGATTGCTAATTGATTTTTCATACCTTATGTATGTGTGATTGATTCATTACCTTATGTGACCTATCCTATTGCATGCTATAAAAACCTGCTTGTTCTGATTTTCAGCATAGACTCACACTTACACGCACACATGCATAGAGAAACACACAAAGTTCTTGCTCTTATACTCCATCACAATCTTCCTACTCTTTGTTTGTTGCACTGTCTAGCCGGCTGAAAGCCAAGGCTAGCCCCTTGGATCCTGTTTGCTTTACTTTCCTCTTGCTATATCTTAACTGGTATGTCTCCACTCCTGCTATCATGTCTACTTCTATGTGATTAAACTTGTGTGTTTCCTGCTTTTAGCATGTCTATTTCTATATAATTAGACCTATGTGCTTCATGTTATTACTCTTGATCAACATGCCTACTGTTTTCAGTATGTCAGCAACTATACCTATGTGTTTTCTGCTTTCAACATGTCTACATGTTTGCTTATATGTAAATTAGACCTATGTCTACTTATTTCTCAACTAACATGTTCTTTCTGTCCTGTTTTAAGTATTCACCCCTAATAGACTTTTGATTAATGATTTCCATGCTCCCAAACCCTGCTGCCCTTCATATATGACTGTCTGATTGGTAATATAATCCCAGCATGCCATTTCTTTGTTTAATACCTGTCTGTATGCCCATCTAGTAGTAATTAATGAACTAAGTTGAATCTAGGAAATGTGAAACTTTGCTTAAAGTGATTGTGATCCTGTTTCTGCCTACTGTTTGATTGCTGGAATCTTTGTTTGAATCCCAAGTGTTGAAATGACTCTGTTTGTCCTATTTACCCTAGAAAATCCAAACTGTTTTCAACTCCTACTCTTAGAACATCTAGGGTCCCGCCCCTCTAGTGTGAGCACTGCCTAGGAGTCCATGAGACTCCTCTGAACTTTGATACACTGGGGTTGGCTCTCCAAAACTAGCTCATAAAAATATTTCTTTAAAGTTTTCTGGTGTGAGCATTGTCCGGGGTCCCTGAGGCCCTTGGGAACTTTGACACACCAGAAGACCATAGGGTGTACTATGAGAATATTGGCATGTTTCAGACTTGGTTGAAGGTCTGACTTTCAGGATTACTTTTGGGTCTATCCAGGCTCCCTATAGTATAGCAGTTTCATTCTGTAATTCATTTATATTTGGTTTGTAATAATAATTCCATGTAAAATAGATATTGGGGTTATTAGTAAAACTGGGAGGGATTCTTATATATATTTTGTTGGGAACGGGTAGAAATCATGCCTATAGGTTATTGCGATGTTTGTTTACTTATGTGCATTAGAAACCATGCATATAGGACTCATCTAACTCTTTAAATCCTGAATTTGCATCCTTCACATCATTAGAAAACTTGCTTCTAAGCCGTTTCTCAATTTTGCATTGATAATCATGTCTTCAAAACCTTCGTGTGCGCATTAGAATCCTGTTTCTAGGAATTTCCTTGTTAAGTCCGTTTGGCAATTGATTGATGCTCTGCTCGCCTAGAAATCATGCCTATAGGAAACACTTTTAGAAATCAGTCTTGACACTTAGTCATTCATGCAAATAAGTGTTAAAATTAGTTCCTGCATTTAGATATCATGCCTATAAGGTTTTAAATCAGTTCCTACATTTGGATACCATGCCTATAAGGTTTTAAATCAATTCCTGCATTTAGATATCATGCCTATAAGGTTATAAATCACTCCCTGCATTTAGATACCACATCCAAAGGTTGTAAAATCAGTTCTGCATTCTAGAAACCATGCCTATAAGATTGAAGTCATTTATACGGTTAGATGTCATGCCTATAAGATTTTTTAAATCTGTTTCTGCACTTAGAAATCATGCCTACAGGGTTTAAGATAAAATTAGCCGCTAAAATCAGTAATTAGTTTACAGTTTAGACACCCGATTTATAAATATCCTGTCCGATTATCATTTAGACAATCTTGTAGGTTGATTGAGTTCTGGGTTTTAAAACTGTTATTTTCCTACTGCTTGAAACTGCAGATTCAGGAGGTAATAAAATCAGTAGGAAAACTGATTAGGTATTTACCTCTCCGCTTTAATAAAATTGCCACATATGTTGTGCTCATCTAGATATCCTGCTATAGGACTTTTAATCGTTTAAAATTGTTTGTTTGAGGCGTGCAATTGTTTGTCTATTTGTGGAGGTAAATATGAGCCTTTAATTGCATTATGTGATAGTCATATCTGACTTTTGTTTGTTGCTTAGTTTTCTCCTTTTTAAACAACATAGGCGAGTCTAGAACTTCCTTCAATAGAGGTCCTAAACACCTCCAGGGCCACAGGCAAGGGACGAGTAATGCACGGATAAGACATGTACTGGATACTATTAGAGCGCTTAGGTAACAATATTTAAGGGGAGGGTAATCGGGTAGTAAAGGATATGATGACATGTGCGCTAATGCTATGTGTAGCACCCCGACTTGGGAACGATTACCAAGTATTGCACATAAGTGATCCTATAGGCTAAAAAAACTAGGACCCCTTTTACCCCTTATTTTAAACGTAACATCTATTTGTCTAAATTGCTTTGTTTGCTTATAAGACTAATTCACCTAATTCGAGTTTGGCTAGGACCCACCGTTGTGGACCTCGAGGGGTGCCTAACAACTTCCCCTCAAGGTGATTTCGATCCCTTACCCAATCTCTGGTTATGCAAACCGGTTTATGATTTATTTTCTTTAGGAGCCCTAACGCACCTTAAATCCGTTAGGTGACGACTCTTCAAGTTCCATACCCAATTCCCAAAAGGAAATGAGTTGTCCCAAAATGTCAAAACCCAGACTCCGTGAGGAAAAAGGGGGCGCGACAGCATGGCGACTCTGCTGGAGATATCTTAGGCTCTTACCATAATGAATTTGTTTTTGTGAATTAGTCTTAAGCATGCTTTATTCTATTAATACATATGCTCCCTTTCCCATTTCCCCTTTACCCTTCCCCCTTATTTGGATTTGATTGTCTATTTCTCAAGCATTCATGATTTCATTTATTTCCTGAAACTGACTTGTCTCCTTGTTTTCTTTCTTAACGTCTTTCGATTATTTAAATACTGCATTTATCATTTTAAACGTGCAAATACGTGACAACATGCTATTTATTGTTGCATAAATCATGCTCAACATCATATTCCACTCGTGCGTAATCAATCCTATAGCAACGCTTGATGAGTGTTTGCGCTCTTCCTATATATCACCCTTTTAAATTCGAAAAGGCATATTTGCGGTAAAACTAGTCGATCAGCGGTGCAACAGACGGTTATGTGTCTTTCCCCCTCAAGTTGTCCACTTGAGGGTACCAGTCTAGACCTCTATAAAAACCTTACTCTAATTAACTGTATATGCATCATGGTCAAACCTATCTGGGTTAATATGTTATCCACATAATAACCCTTTAAGACAAGCCTCGTCCAAAAGTCCATCGGGTTTTCCATAATCCCAACGGACGCAACCACGATTGTGTGCATTAATTTTGGAGAATAAGTGCCAATATGCTAATCATTGCTGTATAAATAGTCCAATCTAGAGGGGGGAAGGGCCTAACCATATTTGTTTTGTAGAAAATGAGGCACGAGGTCCCCAGGTTCGGCATGGTTCGTAACATACCACTATTGTTGCTAGATTGGTGGGAGGATCTTCCGTCAAGTGATAAGAATCACGTGAAAAGGGTTTTGGGAAATTTGCCTTCTTTATTGAACCTTCAGCCAAACAACATGTTAATCGAAGCTGCCACAATGTTGTGGGACAAGGAAAGGGTCGTGTTTCGCTTTGGAGACATAGAAATAACCCCTCTCTTGGAAGAAATAGGGGGATTCGCTGGGCTACCTTGGGATAGTCCTAGTTTACTGGCATCGGAAAATCGCACTACTAGGGGGGCTTCTAAAGATGATGGGATTAAAGAAGAATGATGACTTGGAGTGCCTGAAAAACTCTTACATACCCTTCGACTTCCTCTATGAATAATACGGTCACAACAAATCTTACCGTATCTTCGATGATGAATTCTCCATCACCTCCTTGGGTTGGATTCACCACAGGGTTTTTGTATTCATTTCTGTTTCTTGGGTATTTTAGTATTCCCGATCCAAGGGGATAAAATCCATACCAGATTGGCCATTGTAGCCAAAATATTGATGGAGGGGATTGAAGGACAGGCATATACTATTGTCCCAATGATCATAGCAGACATATACCGGTCTTTGAAGCACTGTCAGAAGGGGTACAAATACTTTGAAGGTTGAAATCTGTTGCTACAAGTTTGGTTGTTAGAACATCTCCAAAAAGGTCAATACCGTCAGAAATTTCCACGAAGGCAGTGGAATGATCATATAGCCTTCCATCATCCCAAGAAGATGACCTATATCCCAGACAGGTTTGCTCAATCAGAGGATGTTGTAGGATGGGTGCAGTTTTTCAACAATTTGACCGAGGACCAGGTTCAATGGATGTTTGAGTGGTTCCCTACCGACGAGTTCATCATCAGATCCAGGGATGTTCCACACTTGGTATTGATTGGGTTAAGGGGCATATACCCTTATGCTCCCCTCAGGGTTATGAGACAGGCAGGCAGGAAGCAGGTCATATCGCGAGTTGCTAAAATGAGTCACTTCAAAGCTAATTTTCAAGGTGACGCCATTCCATACAAAAATGAAGCACAACACATATGGCACTTGAAGATTATCGTGGAAAAGGATGCCATCGAGCCGTATCGGTATCACATCGGTCACGTATACTTTTACTCCTCATGGTTGGATGATAACATAGGAGGAATATTCGAGCCAAGGGTTGGTCCAGGAAACAGGGTCATAGACGAAGTTGCCGAAGCACATGTGAAGTACAACAAACTGCACAAAAGGGTTCATCAGTCCGAGGCCAAGCATATGGAGTGCCACAAAACCGACATGGAACTAATCGATGAATGGAGAGAGAGGGTTATTAAATCACGCGAAAGGTTGGAGTATCTGGAGTACAGTCTGATATAACTAGAGGGGATGATGAGGAAAAGAGTCATTGATTGCCAGAACGCCGAGGGAAGCGAAAGAGGATATTTAGCAAGGGCATACTTACTGCTGAACCTACGCAAACTGGGGGATTTGATCGACAAGAGTATCCAACCTAGATTAGGTTTATTTGATTTTTAAATGTAATAAGGCCAAGTGCCATTAGTGACTTATCTTATTTAATGTCTTTTTGGGGTTCGTCTATTTTACATTAATAAAATGAGGCAATTATTGACACTGAAACTCTCCAAATCTAATTGTCGCTAGGCCTACCTCGGGCACAACGAGGCTCCCATACTAGGACGCGAATTTACATTCCCGCAATATGTGTTTAAATACTGCAAACTTTTCAGAATCCTTACTAACTTATTTACCTTTTGTTTTTCTTTATTTTTATTATTATTCCCATCCCCTAAGGTTGGTTTGCACATATTGGCATCATCAGTATATCACACTATATCTAGAGGCCCTCCACCACCACTTCCTCCTCCAAGTAATACAAAAAGCAGAGGGAAAGCTAAGATGGATGACTTAAGTGGTATATGAAAATAAAATGCTGAGAATGTAGAAACTTCAAACGATCGGAGCATTCCAGCCCAGAATGACTTGGTTTTGTGATTGGAACAAAAGATACTGGAGTTACAAGGAGAATTTGAGTAGGTTTGCAACTTAGCAAACCTCTTCGTCACTTTGAACGTCCTAGACGTTAACCAACAAAATGCTCGAAACCCAGCGCTTCCTCATAATACACCAAACTAATGTCCACAAAATCTTCCCGCACCCTATCACTATGCAACTCCACCTCAAAATCCCAATCCTTTACCGGTACCAACTCCTCCACAACACCATCATCAACCAACCCAGTACATATAAACCACTACCTATCATACTCCCATAACATACCACAACCTATTCCGGACCCTTAAAACTCAACCAACGACCACCACTACACACAAATCCCTGGTACTTACCAAAACAAACCCATATACGTGGAAACCATGCCTCACTCCACTCAACCAATCTCCTATATGCCAGAATCCACTGAGAGGGACCTGCTCATCAAGAACATGGCCAAGGAACTCAAGAAATTGACAAGTCAAGTTCAGGATGTTGATGGAGGTAAATGGATAGAAGTTCTGAATTATAAGGTTATTTGCATCCAACCAAACGTGGAACTGTCGGACTCTACAAACCTCCCAAGTTTAAAATGTTTCACAGAATAGGTGATCCCAAGGTTTATTTGAGAACTTACTATGACAAGCTCGTGGGGGTCGGAAAAGATAAAAGGATTCGAATGAAGATTTTCTTGAGAAGTCTTACTAGAGATGCCCTGTCTTGGTACATAAGCCAGAATCCTAAGAAGTGGGCTAATTGGGTAAGCATGACATCAGAATTTATGGATCGATTAAGGTTTAATACAGAAAATGCACCGGATGTCTTCTATATCAAGAACTTAAATAAAAAGCCAACTGAGACTTTCCGTGAGTATGCTACTCGGTGGAGGTCGGAAGCAACCAAGGTCAGACCAGCACTAGAAGAGGAACAGATGAACAAGTTCTTTATCAGGGCACATGACCCACAATATTATGAAAGGCTAATGGTCATTGAGAATCACAAGTTCTCCGACATCATCAAACTCGGAGAAAGGATTGAAGAGGGTATCAAAAGCGGGATGGTGACGAATTTCGAGGCATTACAGGCCACAAACAAAGCATTACAATTAGGGGGCATATCAAAGAAGAAAGAAGTGGGGGAAGTAATGGTGGCCCGAGGCCCAAAATCTCCACTCACATACCAAACACCTCCACACACATACTAAACACCTCCACCTACATACCAGCCCTCACCTCCCAGATATTCTCAACCCGCCACCACCTATCACACTTATAACACCCAGCCAACCTACTATCATTCACCTCCAACTCATCCAAATTACCAGAAACCCGACCTAACTTTGATCGCAAACCACCTAGACAATACACCGCTATTGTTGAACCCATCGACTAGCTGTACAAAAGATTGAAGGATGTTGGTTATGTCACCCCTATTCCTGCTGTGGCAATGGAGAACTCATCTCAGTGGGTCAACCCAAACAAAACATGTGCATATCATTCCGGTATGAAGGGGCACAATATTAACGAGTGCCGAACATTGAAAGATAAGATCTAGACATTGATTCATAACAAGGTATACAGGTGAAGGAAGCTGCACCCAACGTCTACAATAATACTCTCCTAGATCATAGGGGTGATGGGGTACATGTGATAGAGATGGATGAAGAATGGGATTCTGAGGGGTCAATCGGGCTTATTCGGGAAGGTGATGACTTTAAAACCGCAGTTACACTCACTCCTATTGTGGTAATATTATAGTCGTTAGTCGAAGTTGAGGTAATAGCATCGGTTCCATTTGAGGTAGAGGTAGCTCCACCTGCAGCCACACCTATTTCATTTGAGGTAGAAGTGGCCACACCTTTCACAGTGACAGTAGCAACCCACCTCCTTTCAATTCCTACGCCATACCTTGGGATTACGTTGATGAAACTACGCAAAAGGGAAAAGCAAAGATGGAAGAATTTGATGCCGCACAAGGAATGACCAGAACAGGAAGGATCTATACACCCGAACATTTGGGAGGAACGAGCAAGGAGGCTGCTACCAAGCAACCTGTGATTGAAACGGGACCGGATGATCTTTGGAGGAAAGTACAAGCGGGGGAATATTCTGTCGTCGATCATTTAAACAAGACCCTCACCCAGATATCCATCCTGTCACTACTGCAAAATTCAGAGGCGCATAAGAATGCTCTGATGAAGGTGTTAAATAAAGCTTATGTGCCCAACAATATCACCTACTAAGAAATGGCCGACAAGGTAGGGCAAGTGCTGGAGAGTCATAAGGTCACCTTCCACGAGAATGAATTACTGCCTGAAGGGTTAAGTCACAACCGGGCACTTCATATCATGGTACAGTTTGAAGACAAATTCATTGCCAGTGTCCTAATAGACGGGGGTTCAAGCCTCAACATTTGTCCATTGACTACTCTGAAAAGATTGGGCAAAGATTTCCACGAGATATAGGCATGAAGTATGAATGTGAAAGCCTTTGATGGGTCTCAAAGGGCCACGATTGGGGAGATTAATCTTTGCCTGCAGATGGGGCCAACATGATTCGATGTTGAATTCCAAATGCTTGACATATCAGCAACATACAATCTTCTATTGGGTCGACCTTGGATACATGTCGATGGGGTTGTGGCTACCACACTACACCAGGCCGTGAAGTTCGGATGGAACCATCAGGAGGTGATCATTTACGGAGATGGAGGTAACCCCATTTACACTAGTTAAACTATCCCGGTTATCGAGAATAGAAGAAGGCTAGGAGGGGATGCTTATCACCACATTGAACATGTCAATGTAGTTGAGAAAGACAAATGGTGGAGTAACAAAATAGAAAGCATACTAGCATGGTCTGGGTATGAACCCAACAAAGGGCTTGGGAAGATACTCTAGGGCATTACCAAGCCGGTACAATTGAAACGTCACGACACAACTTTCGGGTTGGGATACTCATACACCTAGTAGGAGTATAATGACTAGTTGCCACCATGACATGGTCCCTATTACCCTCTCGAGCAACCCATGCCATATCTGGGTCAGACTTTTCATCAGGCCGATACAATATGGGGAACTGCAGAGGAAGAAGCTTTAGCTGGGCTGAGGAATTTATTCCTGGACGACAAGACTATGGATTGCAATGCGATAATTGAGGAGGAGGAGGAAGGCCTCACCATTCAGACTATGGAGAAGGGAGCTGTTCTTAGGAATTGGACTGCTACACCATCCCGGGCCCGCTGAGTCCCTGGGTAGCTTGACATTTAGCCTAATTTATTTCTATAGCCATGCTAGGCATTTTAGATATTTTCAGTAATTTTGTTGGACGACGCATTTTGTTTCAAAATAATTACTCAATTAATGGAGACGAACTTGTTTTGGGGTATTTTCAAAATTTAATCAATGCATTGCTATTTATTATTCATTATTATCTTTCACGTTTTCTTTCTACAATGTTATTATTACTTTTTCTGATGAGCCAATGCCTGTGACATGTACTGAGACAATAGAACATAAGGATAGTGACTCAAAAGAAGAGGATGAAATACCTGAGGAAATTGTCAGGGAGGTTGAGAATTTTGAGAATAAACCTAAGTCCAACCTAGACGAGACCGAAGCAATAAATTTGGGAGACACCAAAACCGTCAAGGAGACTCGCGTAAGCATTCACTTATCACCTTCAGAGAAGGAAGAGTACATTCATTTCCTAAGGGAATATGAGGACATCTTTGCATGGTCATATGATGACATGGCCGGTCTAAGCATATCCATAGTGGCTCATAAGTTGCCTACCAATCCAATGTGTCCACCAGTGAAGCAGAAACTCAGAAAATTCAAACCAGACATGAGCCTAAAAATTAAGGAGAAAGTCACTAAGCAAATCAAAGCCAAAGTCCTCAGGGTAGTTGAGTATCCAACCTGGCTAGCCAACATTGTACCAGTTCTGAAGAAAGATGGGAAAGTCAGAGTGTATGTTGACTATCGGGATTTAAACAGAGCAAGTCCCAAGGACGATTTCCCACTACCAAATATACACATCCTGATCGATAATTGCATCAAGCATGAACTCCAATCTTTTGTAGATTGCTTCGCGGGTTATCACCAGATCTGGATGGATGAAGAAGACGAAGAGAAAACAGCCTTCATCACACCGTGGGGAGTGTACTGCTATAAGATGATGCCATTTGGTCTAAAGAATGCTAAGGCTACTTACATAATAGCCATGACAACCATCTTCCATGATATGATAAGGAAATAGAGGTGTACGTTGACGATGTCATCATCAAATCTAAGACAGTCGTGGATCACATAACAGATTTGAGAAAGTTCTTTGACAGGCTAAGGAGGTACAATCTAAAACTGAACCCCGCAAAATGTGCATTCGGGGTTCCCGCAGGAAAGTTGTTGGGATTCATTGTCAGCCGCCGAGGAATCGAATTGGACCCGCCCAAAGTTAAGGCTATCCCAAGAGTTACCACCACCACCAAAGAGAAAAAAAGGACGTGATGAGCTTCCTAGGACGTCTTAACTACATTAGCCTCTTCATAGCACAGTCTATAATTATATGTGAGCACATCTTCAAAATATTGAGGAAAGATGTTGAAACGAGTTGAACTAAAGATTGTCAAAAGGCTTTTGACAAAATCAAGGAATACTTGTCCATACCACCAGTCCTAGTCCCACCAGAACCTGGGAGACCTTTGTTACTCTATCTATCTGTATTAGATGGAGCTTTCGAATGTGTTTTGGGACAACATGACGAGACGGGAAGAAAGGATCAAGCCATATGCTACTTGAGTAAAAGTTCACACCTTATGAGGCACAATATTCTCTACTGGAATGCACTTGCTGCACTTTGACATGAACAGCTCAGAAATTGAGGCATTATTTCTGTGCATATACCACGTACCTCATATCCAGGATGGACCCTCTAAAGTACATCTTTCAGAAGCCCATGCCAACCGAAAAGTTAGCCAAGTGGCAGATACTGTTAAGTGACTTTGATATCGTCTATGTAACTTAGAAGGCAGTCAAAGGACGAGCATTGGCAGACCATCTTGCTAAAAATCCTGTGGGAGGAGAATACGGACCCTTGAAAACATATTTTCCCAATGAAGAAGTATCATTCGTAGGAGAGGACATTGCTGAAGCTTACGACGGTTGGAGAATGTTCTTTGATGGGGCTGCAAACTTCAAAGAAGTGGGCATCGGAGTAGTTTTAGTATTAGAAACAGGTCAACAGTACCATGTATTCGCGAAGCTTAGGTTTCCATGCACCAACAACATGGTAGCATACGAGGCTTGCATCATGGGGCTCAATCTGGCCATCGATATGAATATACAAGAGCTATAGGTAATCTGTGATTCGGATCTTCTGGTACATAAGGTTCAAGGAGAATGGGCTATGAAGAACACCAAGATACTACCACACTTGTATCATGTGCAGGAGTTAATGAAGAGATTCACAAAGATAGAATTCGAACATGTGCCAGAATTCAAAATGAGTTCGCAGACGCATTGCTTACCTTATCATCAATGATACAACATCCAGACAAGAATTTCATTGATCCCATCACGATGAAAATCCATAACCAGCCGGCTTACTGTGCTCATGTTGAAGAAGAAACGGATGGAAAACCTTGGTTCCACGAAATCAAAGAATATTTGGGGAGAGGAGAATACCTAGAACAGGCAAACCATATTAAGAAACGCACTCTGCGGAGGCTATCTAATCACTTCTTCCAAAGCAGAGGGACCCTGTATAGAAGAACTCCTGATCTGGGGCTGTTAAGGTATGTTGACGCAAAAGAAGCTTCCAGATTTCTCGAGGAGATATATGCCGGAACTTGTGGACCACATATGAATGGTTTTGTTCTAGCTAAGAAAATACTCAGAGTTGGATATTTTTGGATGACCATGGAAAAGTATTGCATTCGGTACGATCAGAAATGCCACCAGTGCTAGGTACATGCAGACATGATAAAGGTACCACCAAACGAGCTCAATGCAACAAGTTCACCTTGGCCTTTTGTTTCCTGGGGAATGGATGTCATCGATCCGATCGAGCCCACTGCTTCAAATAGGCATAGGTTCATTTTAGTGGCCATTGACTACTTCACAAAATGGGTAGAGGCTGCATCCTACAAAGTTGGAACTAAGAAAGTCATCTCAGATTTTGTTAAGGAACGTATTATTTGCCGATTCGGGGTTCCCGAGTCCATTATCATTGACAATGCCGCCAGCCTTAATAGTGATATGATGAAAGCCATGTGTGAAACCTTCAAAATCAAGCACAAGAACTCTACCACATACATGCCTTAAATGAATGGAGCCGTGGAAGCTGCCAACAAGAACATCAAGAAAATACTAAGGAAGATGGTAGAAAATCACAACAGTGGCACGAGAAGTTACCCTTTTCCCTATTGGGGTACCGCACTACAGTCCGCACATCAACTGGAGCAACCCCCTATTTACAGGTTTATGGACCGAAGCTGTCATTCCAGCCGAGGTAGAAATTCCCTCTTTAAGGATCATACATGAAGCCGAACTCAGTGAATGCAAAATGGATAAGGAGTCGTTATGAGCAACTGACCCTTATAGACGGAAAAAGAATGAACGCAGTATGTCACAGTCAGTTTTATCAGAACAGAATGTCCAAAGCTTTCAACAAAAGGGTCAAACCAAGGCAATTCGCACCAGGACAGTTGGTGTTGAAGAAGATCTTTCCGCATCAAGATGAAGCCAAATGGAAATTCTCGCCCAACTGGCAAGGTCCTTACATGGTTCACCGGGTGCTAACAGGAGGAGCACTCATACTTGTAGAAATGGATGAAGAAGTTTGGCTGAAACCTATCAATTCAGACACTGTCAAGAGATATTATATTTAGATTCCTTCATATGATGTAACTGAACTACGCTTGACCTGATTCCCGTTTAATAGGGGATACGTAGGAAGTCTTGTGGATTCGGTAATATCTTAATAAAATTTTCATTTTCCCTCAGAATCAGAAACTGGGGCAGAATTTTGAGGAGGACCCTCAAAATTCCGGAGCAAGTACAGCCAACACCATCATACGCCAGAAAGTCATAATTCAGTTAAGAAATTGTGGCAGAATTTTGAGAAGGATTCTTAAAATTCCGAAAAAGGTTCAGCAAAATTTGTCGCACGTAAAACAGCGAAGGATCATTTACCAAACTGGGGCAAAACGGCGAAGGCTGCAATGTCTCTAAAAAGTGTTACAGTCATTAGTTCATCTAAATTACTGGATATTTCACTGTGTTTTCTAAAATAACTCTAATTTCATCAATAAGTGCATACTTTCGAAAACTTTATTTTCGTGACAGCCAGGTGTTACCCAGGGCAACTCAAACATGGCCTCCAGAACGGAGCAAAGCAAAGCCAGCAGACAAAGGCACGAACCAACCTCCCTTTACAAAACTTACAATTTTTCTTTAGATGCAGGCATGGTAAACATAATAGGAGTATTCGCAAACATACACATATCAAAGTTGTCGCGCCCCTCTTTTCCTCGCGGAGTCCGGGTTTCGACATTCATTGGGAACGACTCATTTTCTTTTAGGAATTGGGTATTTGAAGAGTCGGCACCTAACGGATTAAGGTGCTTTAGGGTACCTAGAGCAATTAACTCATGTAACCAGTTTACATTACCAGATATTAGGGTAAGGGCTCGAAATAACCTTGAGGTGCTGCCCGCTTTCTTCCAAGTACGACACGTCGCTCCCTAGCTCTGCTTTTGGGTTTCACTATTGTCTCGCTTTCCTATGTTTTGTTTGATCTCAAGTTTCTCCTTTCCTCTTTGACGATTTCTCAAGTTCTTTGCTCCATCTTTTAGTTTGCCGTCTGATATATAGTAAAGGTATAATTAACGCCATTATTTAGATTTAAGATTAAGTGGGTTTTTAGTTTGAACAATGTTTGTTTCTCATATTTCGAATTGAACTTGGATAGAAGATTTAGACTACTTCTATTTCAAATTTTAAGCTAATTGGTATCTGTTGTTGCGCTCATTGTTCTGCGTATTCAACTTCCTCTTTCCCGGACTTACTCTTAATTTTCATCTGTTCGACCTATGTGGAAGTGCAGTAAAAACAGATTTGAGTCTGTTATTATAAAAACTGGCTTTGCGTTTGCATTAGAATTGTTTGTGAAATTGCCTGAAAGAAACTAGGATTGACCTAAACTTCTTTTTATTATGTTGTTTCAAGAAATCTTAACTCATGGCTTCAAATTATATGCTAAAATATCATATCTACATTTGTTCAGTTAGTTGTGGACCAAATCAATTTATGAAATACTTATAAGTTCAAGTGAACATGTAATTTTACCAAAGGATTCGTGCACTCGCAAAAAGTTGATCAATTTATTGTTCTTGTACATTAGCCTGCAATATGTCACTAACTTCAGCTTGTGGGTCCTATTCATGGTTGTAAATATTGAAAAATCTACACTAAGATAAGTTTACTTGGATAAAAGAGTTTTAAAGACTAGATAGATATTGAAGTAGCTTCCTGTCAAAGGTTATTAATTGGTACCCGAACATTGGTTAATGAGGATCCGAAGCAATGAAGACAAATAACATATGAACATTTGATGTTCTATTAGTGGAGTATAATTTCGTTGATGATAAGTGATTAGTTGACAATCAATTGGAAGTGTTTACATGTCTCCCCCATCCTCTATCGTGTTTGATTTCATGAAACTTTGTAGCTATTTTTCTAGGAAGCTAGAAATATTTGACTGACTATTTTTAATCTGCAGAATGTTTCCTTCTCATGTTCTGAACTTGGATAAAAGATTTAGACAACTTTTGTCTAAAATATTTAGCCAATTGGTGATATATTATTGTGCTCGATGTTGTACGTCTTTCAAATTGCTCCTTCAAGTTGCTCTTCCTGAGCTAAGTTTTAATTTTCATCTGTTCTGCCTCTGTCGAAGTACAGTAAGAACAGATTTGAGTTTGTTGTTACATAAACTGCATTGGGTTCGTAGTAGAAGTGTTTGTGAAATTGCCCGAAAGGAATTATGACGGACATAAAAAATTCGACAACTCTTTCTTTAAAGCTGCCTGCTGATTTATGGTAATCTTACTCATACGACACGTTAACATCAATACTAATGGATATTGATGTTTTAGCATACTACAAAACACTGAAAAAGAAACGCAAAGCAAGAAAAATTTCTACCAATGAGGTTAAGATTCTGAATACTTGGCACAAAACTGAAAATTATTGATGGAAATGAGCAAAACGGTGAATTAGGAAGACTGTTTACTAATTTTTGTTCACAAATGAAAGCAACAGAAAACCAGAGCAGCAACATCAAATTTTGAAATCCTTTAAAAAAATTCAAATATTGACGTCATGCTAAAAAGTGTTCAACATTGTGAAAAGTTTACATTGGAATATGGTTCAACTATTCAAGGAATGAAACTTATTATAAGTTTCAACTATTAAATGGAACAAGTAGGATTTTTCGGAATTGGTGATAAGGATTTGAAACGTTTCTAATAATTATGAAGCAATTCCCTAACTTGTTCTAAAATTTGTTGGATGAGGATTTTCAATATAGAATGTGTTAATCATACTTTTTTGACAGAAACAAAAAGCAGAAGACTGACCTTGGGAATTGCTAATTAGCTCAAAATGTTATTTAAGATGCTCTTGTAGCTCTTCTGTAATGATGAATAGTACCTAAAATTTTAATTACAAAAATTTAGGTGTATGTTGACTGCTTCCGGGATATATATATCACAACAAAGAATAAGTAGAATTAAAATGGAGATGATGGTAATTTGGAAGTTGTAGATAATAAAATCGATTCAAGAATTCGTATCGTATTTTGTCATATAGTAAACTTTTAGGGATGAAAATAATATTTCCATTCCACTTTCTGACTACTACTTAAACTTCAGAAGACATCTATGAAATCATTTTTATTTGCAAAATAATTACTTATATCTAATTCTCATTACTTAACAGACATAGATTCACTTTGTCTCTGTTGCTAGTTTGTTCGTTAATGTGTTTGACCAACTGCAGTATTGGTTAAAGCAGCTTATTAGATAGGCAACTCTTTGAATTACATGTCTTGTTATATGTTCCTATGTTTGTTTACGCTTAGTTCTTATTTGTACTATGATATCCTATTTTACAATGTCAAATAGTTCTGCTTTCTCTGATTGTTACCTAATTATTTCTTTCTCGACATCTTCTACTATTTGATGAAGAAAATTTAATTATAATGTTGTAGGAAAATGTGTAGGTCACATACAATATCGATAGTTGTAAAAAAAATACATTAATAGATAGTCGACAGTTAAAAAAAGGTCTTAGTGACAGAAGCTGATGATAAGAATGCCAAACACCGTAAAATAGATGTTCGGTAGTAACCACTGAGAAAGAAAAATGTTGTTGCAACGATGCCTAAAAAATTGCCAAACAACAACTAATCGTCTTCTTGCAAATGCAAATCACGTGAATCCCATTGGAACAGCATCTAAATTACCGGATGATCTTACTATTGGAGCTTCTTGTTCTTCTTCAGAATTAGGTTACAGCAAATCTCCTATCCTTTTATTGCTTCCTTTTTTCATTTTGTACTATATACATGTATAATGATTAACGTGTCATTCTCATCATGCAGTTATTCTCATCATGCAGTTATATCTCCTATCCCCATATGTCAACTAAACTGAGAAATTTATATATGGGGAACAATGCAGAATTCAAGTACTTCCAAACGTACATTAGAATATGAAATAACTTGTTTGTCATTACATCACTTGGTGTCTATTATAACAAAGATTTAAAACGTCAAACCTCATGTAAACATAAAACAAGAGAAATTAAAGATGAAGTTCGAAAGTTTTTGTATTCTTTTTTTTTTTTTTTAGAAATTCCACCATACAGTCATTCTGTATCATTCATGCCATACGGGTCTAAGCTTCAAGCTATTACTTTTGAGATCTTAAATTTAAATAACTTTTTGGTACCTATTAATGCTTTACTGTGTTCCTTTAAGCATCTCGCCTACTCTGTTAGGCAACTACTACCCAGCAAGTTTGTGTAACTACATCACAGGATAATTTAGAAAAAAGGAAGAATATTTGGAATCCCTCCATGATTGATGAAACATGTAATGTTAGTGTTTATATTACGTTTTTCAGTCTGTATGTTATTTTTACATTGTCGTATTTACACGTTTAGAGTTCAGATGTATCATATTATTTACGATTTAGTTGTCTTTGTGACGTTTATGGTTATGCACAAGTTATTACTACAGTAGTCATTGATTGTGAGCTTTTAATCCCAGCATATGTAGTTCAAAAGGAAAAAAACATGCTTTATCCAACCCCTGTTTCTGAAAAAGGTAGGGCTACTGATTTACACTGATCATTTATGTTTCTACGTTTACTATGTGCAAATATGTAATTGAAAATTATCTTGAACCAGGCTCAACATCAGGAACTGCAAATGAATCATATGCTTTAACCTCTAAAATAGTTACAACTAAAGGTTCTTATCACCATCACCCTTAGCTGATTTTATCATTTCTTTGGTCTGTGTCTCTTAAAGTTATATGAAATATGCAGGCCGTCTAAGGAATAAAAAAAACTACGATTAATATTTATCAACTACATTCTAATTATGTTCTATTAAAAAGGGTTTCAAATTGTAAATTCTGTCATGCGAAAAAATTTGAGTATGAACCCCCTGGATTTTGTTATAGTAGTGGTACATTGAAGATATCCTCCCATCAAATGCCAGCTAAACTGAGAAATTTGTATATGGGAAACAACGCGAAATCCAAGCACTTTCGAAAGTACATCAGAACATATAATAATATGTTTGTCTTTACGCCACTTGGTATCAATTATGACAAAGATTTAGCCAAGATAAACCGTGGTATCTATACATTCAGGGTTCAAGGACAGATGTATCACTTGATAATGTGACGATCCAACCAGTCGTTTAAGAATTAACGTCCCGATCCCCTATTAACTACTTTCTTCAAGTTTATTTCGGCTAATGTGATTTGCTGGGATGTTCGGTTTTGAGTTTAGGAGAGTTTTCGGACACTTAGTCCCTAAATGAGAGCTTAAGTGTTGGAAAGTTGACCGTAGTCGGAACAGTATGAAGATGGCCTCGGAATGGAAATTCGATGGTTCTGTTAGCTCCATTAGGTGATTTTAGGGTTAGGAGCGTGTTCAGATTGTATTTTGGAGGTCCGTAGCTAATTTAGGCTTGAAATACCGAAAGTTGAATTTTGGAAGTTTCCGGTTCGATAGTGAAATTTTGATCCGAGCATCGGAATGGAATTCCGAGATTTGCAGTAGTTTCGTTATGTCATTTGGGATGTGTGTGCAAAATTTCAGGTCATTCGGACATGTTTTGGTTGGGTATTTGATCAAAAACGGAATTCGGAAGATTTTTAGAAACTTAGGCTTGAATCCGATGTGTTTTGGTTGTTTTGACGTTGTTTGAAGTGTTTTGAAGATTTGTACAAGTTTGAATAAGGTTTTAGGATATTTTGATGCCTTTGGTTGAGGTCCCGGGGGCCTCGGGATGAATTCGAATGGTTAACAGAGAAAATTTTGGAGTTGAAGTTGTGCAGCAGCTGGCCTTCTGGTATTTTCGCATCTGTAGTTTGGGAACCGCAGATGCAGAGCCGCAGAAGCGGCTAAGGAGCAGCAGAAGCGAAAATTGGCCATCTCTCTAGGAACTGCAAATGCGATATATTTTCCGCAGAAGCGGTACCGCACCTGCGGGTAAAGGGTCGCAGATGCGGAATTTGGCCTTAAGTGGGAAGTCGCAGATGCGACATTTGTTCCGTGGAAGCGGGACCACAGATGCGGTCCCAGTACCACAGATGCGGAAACTGCTGGGCATTATTTTAAAAGGGGTTCCGCGATTTGGGAGTTTATTTCCACCATTCCTAATCGTTTTTGAAGCTTTTGAGAGTGATTTTTGAGGAAAACAAAGAGGAATCGCTTGGAGGTAACATCCTTGACTTCATAGCTCGTTTTTATGTGATTAAAGACCTAACTAGTGGTGAGAATTTTGGGGAAAATGGGTAATTAGGGCTTGAGTTTAAGAGGCCTTTAAATGAGGATTTGAGGGGTCATTTGGACTCCGATTTCAGTATTCTTGTTATGTATAGACTCATGAGAGTACGAGGTTTTTAAAAATATAAATTTTTACCCAATTTCGAGATGTGGGCCTGAGGGGCATTTTGGTCATTTTACATAATTTCGCGTATCGACTTAGAATTTAATTGTAGAATCAGTTACTTGAAGTGTTATTTACATTATGAAATTGAATAGATTTGGGCCATTTAGAGCCGAGTGCTCGTGGAAAAGACGTGGTGTTGGATTGATTTTGAGCCGGTTCGAGGTAAGTGGCTTGTCTAACCTTGTGTGGTGACCTTCCCCTTAGGATATGATATATTTGGTAATTGAAATGCCTTGTACGTGAGGTGACGAGTACGTACTTGAGCTAATTGTTGAAAATCTGGTTTTACTTTAAGTATTTCAATTGAGTTCCTTTTTCCTGCTTTATTCTACTTGCGAATTTAGCCTGTTATAGTTTAGAAAAGGTTGTTTAGTTGATTTAATTGCCTATCTGCTTAAACCGCCTTAATTGCATTACGTGAAGTATGTTAGGCTAGAATTAACTGTTACTTGGTACGAAATTTTGCATTTGGTTGTGTATTCGTGTGTTGCTTCTATGTGTTTTTAATTTGCGACTACGGGACGACATCCCGGGAGATCCCCTATACGTATTTATGATCTAGACTGAGGTGCGGGATACCAAGAGATCCCTGGCACATGTATTGAGGATACCAAGAGATCTTCGGGATACCAAGAGATCCATAGCATGTATTGAGGATACCACGAGATCCTCGGGATACCAAGAGATCCCTAGCATTTATTGAGGATACCAAGAGATCCCTAGCATATATTGAGGATACCAAGAGATTCTCGGAATACCAAGAGATCCCTAGCATACATTGAGGATACCGATATATCCTCGGGATACCAAGAGATCCCTGACATATATTGAGGGTACTAAGAGATCCTCGGGATACTGAGAGATCCCCGGTTATCATCCTAGTTATGAGTGGTACTTCCTGGTGTTTGCCATTATTTCTGTTTCTGTTATTGTACTCCTCATTATCCTGTGTAGATTCTTACTGTAGATTTTCAACTGTACTGTTTATCTTATACTATCATGTCTCATATTCTCTATATTTATTTAATCTCAGTAGGGCCCTGACCTTCCTCGTTACTACCCAACCGAGGTTAGGCTTGGCATTTAATGAGTACCGTTGTGGTGTACTCATGCCTCTTCTGCGCATGTTTTTTTCATGTACAGATCCAGGTACTTCTACTCAGGCCTACCATCCTTAAGGGAGGCGACTGATTAGAGACTTCAAGATACATCTGTCGCGTCCGCAGACCGAGAAGTCCTTTTCTATTCCTGCTTTTAGTATTTAGCCCTTTTGTACTTCTGTTCTTATTAAACAAAATTCCGGAGTTAGAGCTATGTTGTATTTCTTTTTCTTAGCTTGTGATTCGTGGGTTTCCGGGTCTTGGATTTGGATATTGGTTTTGAGATTTATGAATGGTGTATGCCGAGTGACACATTTAAACACTGTTATTGCTTTATTTCTACTTTTTAAATTGTTTACCTCCGCAAGTTTTGGTTATCTTCCGCAATTTAGGCTTACCTAGTCGTAGAGACTAGGTGCCGTCATGATGGTTCACGGAGGGCGAACCGGGGTCGTGACAAGGTGGTATTAGAGCTCTAGGTTCATAGGAGTTATGAATCACAAGTCGGTTTATTAGAGTCTCGCTGATCGGTACGGAGATGTTTGTACTTATCTACGAGAGGCTATGTAACTGTTAGGAAAATTTCTACTTCATTTGATTCCTTGTCGTGCGATATTTTGACATCATAATTCTAAACTTCTGTCTTCTACTCTCTCACAGATGGTGAGGACACGTGCTACTCGAGATGATCAAGCACCCGCACCCCCTACTGCAGCCGTCAGAGGCCGGGGCCAGGGTAGAGGCTGAGGATGCGCACGTGGTGCAGCCAGAGCACTTGTGAAAGCTGCCGCTGAGGTACTGCCAGCAGATCCAGCCGGAGTCCAGGCACCTGACACGCCTACTACTACTACTACTCCAGCTCTTCAGGAGACTTTGGCGCAATTCATGAGCATGTACACCACTTTGGCTCAGGCAGGGTTGCTTCCCCTTACTGCAGCTACATCTCAGGCCGGGGGAGGAGCACAGACTCCCGCCGCCCGCACTCCTGAGCAGTAAGTGCATGTTGAGCAGGTCCCTGAAATTATTCCTGTACCGCCTGCAGTGCCAGTTCAGCTCGAGGACAGGGCAGCTACTTTCGAGGATGAGCAGCTGAGACTTGAGAGGTTCAAGAAGTAAAAGCCTCTTGTATTCAGTGGTCTAGCATCGGAGGATGCTCTGGTATTTCTTGATATGTGTTACCGCATTCTCCGTACCATGGGTATTTTAGGATCGAGCGGGATTTCCTTCACTATCTTCCAGCTTCGAGGAGATGCCTATGAGTGGTGGCGTACCTATGAGTTAGATAGTCCAGATGAGGCTGCTTCACTGACTTGGGCTCAGTTTTCAGATCTGTTCCTGAGGGAGTATGTTCCTCAGAGCCTTAGGGATGCATGACGCGCAGAGTTTGAGCATTTGGGACATAGTGCTATGACTATTTCAGAGTATGCTGTTTGTTACACTAGTTTGGCTAGGCATGCACCAGCCTTGGTTGCTACTATCCTCGAGAGGGTTCGTCGATTTATTGAGGGTCGTATTCCCAGCATCAGATCTAGCATGGATTGTGAGTTGGAGATGGATATTTCTTACTAGTAGGTGGTGAGCATTGCTAGGAGGATTGAGGGTATGCATGCTAGGGAGAAGGAGGAGAGGGAGGCCAAAAGGCCTCGAAAGTCGGGCCATTATTCTGGTGCACGTACTCCAGCTGTAGGTCGTCATGGTAGGGGTTATATGAGTTGCCCTGTTCATTCAGCTCTTCCAGCAGCCAGTGTTATTCCAGCTCCTCCTAGACCTCGAGAGCCTTATTATGCACCTCTGGTTTCTAGCGCGCCTTCTGCGCGGGGTGCTTTCAAAGGTCAATCCAGCAGACCTATCCTTAGCCAGTCACAATCACCACGTCCTCCCAAAGCTTATTTTGAGTGTGGTGACACACGCCACATGGTGAGGGATTGCCCTAGACTTGGGAGGGGTGCACCTCCACAGACTTCTCAGCCACAGCGTGCCCCGCAGAGTTCTCAGGCTATGGTTAACGCTCCAGTTGCTACCCCACCTACTCAGCCAGCTAAAGGTTAAGGTCGGGGAGGTATAGGTCTCCCTAGAGGGGGAGGCCAGGCCAGATACTATGCACTTCCTGCCCGTACCGAGGCTGTTGCCTCCGATTCTATCATCACAGGTATTATACTGGTTTACCACAGAGATGCATCGGTTCTATTCGATCCAAGCTCTACTTATTCTTATGTCTCTTCTTATTTTGTTCCACATTTGGGTGTATCTCGGGATTCTTTGAGTTTTCCTGTTTATGTTTCTACTCCTGTAGGAGATTCTCTCATTGTGGATCGCGTTTATCGGCCGTGTTTGGTTGCTCTTAGTGGTTTTGAGACCAGAGTCGATTTATTGTTACTCAGTATGGTTGACTTCGATATTATCTTGGGCATGGGCTGGTTATCGCCCCATTATGCTATTCTTGATTGTCACACCAAAATCGTGACGCTGACTATGCTAGGTGTACCGTGTGTTGAGTTGAAGGGTACTTTAGATTACACTCCCAGTAGAGTTATTTCTTTTCTTAAAGCTCAGCGTATGGTTGAGAAGGGGTGTGATGCGTATTTAGCTTATGTGATAGATGTCAGTATTGATACCCCTTCAGTTGATTTAGTTCCAGTAGTACGGGATTTTCCCAATGTGTTTCCAGCTGATCTTCCAGGCAGGCCTCCTGATAGAGATATTAATTTTGGCATTGATCTATTGCTGGGCACTCAGCCCATTTCTATTCCTCCGTATCGTATGGCTCCTCCTGAGTTGAAGGAGTTGAAGGATCAGTTGCAGGAATTGCTTGATAAGGGTTTTATTTGACCTAGTGTTTCACCTTGGGGTGCTCTAGTCTTGTTTGTGAAGAAAAAGGATGGTTCTATGCATATGTGTATTGATTACTGCTAGTTGAACAAGGTTATAGTGAAGAACCGTTAGCCTTTGCCTCGTATTGATGATCTGTTTAACCAGCTTCAGGGCGCACGAGTGTTTTCTAAGATTGATTTGCACTCAGGTTACCATCAGTTGAAGATTCGGGAGCCATACATCCCAAAATTGCTTTCAGGACTCGGTGTGGTCATTACGAGTTCCTTGTCATGGTATTTGGGCTGACCAATGCCACAACAGCCTTTATGCATTTGATGCGCAGTGTATTCCGGTCGTATCTTGACTTGTTTGTCATTGTCTTTATTGATGATATTCTGATATATTCCCGGAGACGGGAAGATCATGAGCAACACCTGAGGGTTGTGCTTCAGCCTCTGAGAGAGAAGAAATTAAATGCTAAATTCTCGAAATGTGAGTTTTAGTTAGATTCAATGGCATTCTTAGGCCACGTGGTATCGAGTGAGGGTATTTAGGTGGATCCGAAGAAGATAGAGGCCATGCAGTGTTGGCCCAGACCATCCTCATCTACATAGATCCGCAGTTACTACCATCGTTTTGTGAAGGGGTTTTCATCGATTACAGCCCCTATTACCAGGTTGACCCAGAAGGGTGCTCCGTTTCAGTGGACGGAGGTGTGTGAGGCGAGCTTTCAGAAACTCAAGACAGCTTTGACCACAACCCCAATTTTGATACTGCCTATAGGTTCGGGGTCTTATACGGTCTATTGTGATGCCTCGAGGGTTGGCCTTGGAGCAGTGTTGATGCAAGACAGTAGGGTGATTTCCTACGCGTCCAGACAGTTGAAGATACATGAGAAGAACTACCCTGTTCATGACCTTAAGTTAGCTGCAATTCACACCCTGAAGATTTGGCGCCATTATTTATATGGGGTTCCCTGTGAGATTTATACTGACCACGGAGCTTGCAGCACTTGTTCAAGTAAAAGGATCTAAATTTGCGCCATAAGAGGTGGTTTGAGTTGCTAAAGGACTATGACATCACTATTTTGTATCACCCGGGCAAGGCCAATGTGGTGGCCGATACTTTGAGTCGTCGGGCAGAGAGTTTGGGGACTTTAGCTTATTTACCAGCATCAGAGAGGCCTATGGCGATGGATATTCAAGCCTTAGCCTACCAACTTGTGAGATTGGATCTTTCGGAGCTCAGTCGGGTTCTAGCTTGCGTGGTTTCTAGGTCTTCCTTATATGAATGTATCAGGGAGCGACAGTATGATGACCCTCATTTGCTTGTCCTCAAGGACAAGGTCCAGCACGGTGATGCCAGAGATGTGACTATTGGTGATGATGGGGTATTGAGGATGCAGGGTCAGATTTGTGTACCCAATGTTGATTGGCTTCGAGAGTTGATTCTAGGGAAGGCCTATAATTCGCAGTATTCCATCCATCCAGGTGCCGCAAAGATGTATCAGGATTTGAGACAACACTATTGGTGAGGGAGGATGAATAAAGATATAGTTAGATTCGTAGCTCGGTGTCTCAGCTGTCAGTAGGTGAAGTATGAGCACCAGAGACCGAGTGGATTACTTCAGCGGATAGAGATTACGGAGTAGAAGTGGGAGCGGATCACCATGGACTTTGTAGTTGGGCCCCACGGACTTTGAAAAAGTTTGATGCTATTTGGGTGATTGTGGATCGGCTGACCAAGTTTGCTCATTTTATTCCTGTGTGTACTACTTATTCTTCGGAGTGGTTGGCGGAGATTTATATCCGGGAGATTGTTCGTCTGCATGGTATTCCAGTTTTCATCATTTCGGATAGAGGTACTCAATTCACATCACGGTTCTGGAGAGTCGTTCAGCATGAGTTAGGTACTCGGTTAGAGTTGAGTACAACATTTCACCCTCAGACGGACGAACAGTCCGAGCGCACTATTCAGATTCTTGAGGATATGCTCCGTGCGTGTGTGATTGAGCTTGGAGGGTCTTGGGATCAGTTTTTGACATTGGCGGAGTTTGCTTACAATAACAGCTATCAGTCCAGCATTCAGATGGCACCGTATAAGGCTTTATATGGGAGACAGTCTAGATCCCCGGTGGGTTGGTTTTAGCCGGGTGAGGCCAGATTATTGGGTACAGACTTGGTTCATGATGCTTTGGAGAAGGTTAAGGTGATTCAGGATAGACTCCACACAGCCCAGTCCAGACATAAGAGTTATGCGGATCGGAAGGTTCGCGATGTTTCCTATATGGTTGGAGAGCGGGTTCTACTTCGGGTTTCGCCTATGAAGGGCGTTATGAGTTTCGGGAAGAAAGAGAAGTTGAGTCCGAGGTTTATTGACTATTTTGAGATATTGAGGCGTGTTGGGTAGGTTTCTTATGAGCTTGCCTTACCTCCCAGCTTGGCAGGAGTTCATCCGGTATTTCATGTTTTGATGCTCCGGAGGTATCACGGTGACCCATCGCACATGTTGCATTTCAGTTCAGTCCAGTTGGACACGGATCTATCTTATGTTGAGGAGCTAGTGGCAGTATTGGACAGGCAAGTCAAAAAGCTGAGGTAAAAGAACATTGCATCAGTGAAGTTTCAGTGGCGGGGTCAGCCAGTCGAGGAGGCGACTTGGGAGACCGAGCAGGATATGTGCAGTCGTTACCCTCACCTTTTCACTACTTCAGGTATGTCTCTATGCTCGTTCGAGGACGAACGAATGTTTAAGTGTAGGAGGATGTGACGACCCAGTCGGTAATCTTAAGAATTAATGCCCCGATCCCCTATTAACTGCTTTCCCCAAGTTTATTTCTGCTAATGTGATTTGCCGGGATGTTCGGTTTTGAGTTTCGGAGAGTTTTGGGACACTTAGTCCTTAAATGAAAACTTAAGTGTTAGAAAGTTGACCGTAGTCAGAACAGTGTGAAGACGGCTTCGGAATGGAAATCTGATGGTTCTGTTAGCTCCGTTAGGTTATTTGGGGTTAGGAGCGTATTCGGATTGTGTTTTGGAGGTCCGTAGCTAATTTAGGCTTGAAATGCCGAAAGTTGAATTTTGGAAGTTTCGAGTTCAATAGTGAAATTTTGATTTGAGGGTCGGAATGGAATTCCGAGAGTAGCAGTAGTTTCGTTATATCATTTGGGATGTGTGTGCAAAATTTTAGGTCATTCGGACATATTTTGGTTGGGTTTTTGATCGAAAACGGATTTCGGAAGATTTTTAGAAACTTAGGCTTGAATTCGATGTGTTTTGGTTGTTTTGATGTTGTTTGAAGTGTTTTGAAGATTTGTACAATTTGAATAGGGTTTTAGGATATGTTGATGCCTTTGGTTGTGGTCCCGGGGGCCTCCGGATGCATTCAGATGGATAACAGAGAAAATTTTGGAGTTGAAATTGTGCAGCAGCTAGCCTTCTGGTATTTTCGCATCTGCGGTTTGGGAACCGCAAATGCGGAGCCGCAGAAGCGGCTAAGGAGCCACAGAAGCGAAAATTGGCCATCTCTCCACGAACTGCAGATGTAGTATATTTTCCGCAGAAGCGGTACTGCACCTGCGGGTAAAGGGCAGGTACGGAATCTGGCCTTAAGTTGGAAGTCGCAGATGGGACATTTGTTCCGTAGAAGCGGGATCGCAGATGCGGTCCCAGTACCGCAGATGCAGAAACTACTGGGCATTATTTTAAAAGGGGTTCCGCGACTTGGGAGTTTATTCCACCATTTCTAATCGTGTTTGAAGATTTTGAGAGTGATTTTTGAGGAAAAAAAAGGGGAATCGCTTGGAGGTAACAACCTTGGCTTCATAACTCGTTTTTATGTGATTAAAGACCTAATTAGTAGTGAGAAATTTGGGAAAAATAGGTAATTAGGGTTTGAGTTTAAGATGCCTTTAAATAAGGATTTGAGGGGCATTTGGACTCCGATTTCAATGTTCTTATTATTTATAGACTCGTGAGAGTATGAGGTTTCTGAAAATATAAATTTCAATCGATTCCAAGACGTGGGCTCGAGGGGCATTTTGGTCATTTTACATAATTTTGCGTATTGGCTTAGAATTTAATTGTGGAATCCGTTACTTGAAGTGTTATTTACATTATGAAATTGAATTGAATAGATTTGGGCCATTTGGAGTCGAGTACTCGTGGCAAAGACGTGGTGTTGGGTTGATTTTGAGCCGGTTCGAGGTAAGTGGCTTGTCTAACCTTATGTGGGGGACTTTCCCCTTAGGATATGGTATATTTGGTAATTGAAATGCCTTCTACGTAAGGTGACGAGTGCGTACTTGAGATAATTGTTGAAAGCCTGGTTTTACTTTAAGTATTTCAATTGAGTTCCTTTTTCCTGCTTTATTCTACTTGCGAATTTAGCCTGTTATAGTTTAGAAAAGCATGTTTAGTTGATTTAATTTCCTATCTGCTTAAACCGCCTTAATTGCATTACTTGAAGCATGTTAGGCTAGAATTAAATGTTACTTGGTACGAAATTTTGCATTTGATTGTATATTCTTGTGTTGCTTCTATGTGTTTTTAATTTGGGACTACGGGACGGCATCCCAGGAGATCCCCTGTACGTATTTATGATCTGGACTGAGGTGCGGGATACCAAGAGATCCCTGGCACGTGTATTGAGGATACCAAGAGATCCTCGGGATACCAAGAGATCCCTAGCATGTATTGAGGATACCAAGAGATCATCGGGATACCAAGAAATCCCTAGCATTTATTGAGGATACTAAGAGATCCTCGGGATACCAAGAGATCCCTAGCATATATTGAGGATCCAAGAGATCCTCGGGATACCAAGAGACCCCTAGAATACATTGAGGATACCAAGAGATCCTCGGGATACCAAGAGATCCCTAGCATATATTGAGGGTACTAAGAGATCCTCGGGATACTGAGAGATCCCCGGTTATCATCCTTGTTATGAGTGGTACTTCCTGGTGTTTGCCATTATTTCTGTTTCCGTTATTGTACTCCTCATTATCCTGTGTAGATTCTTACTGTAGATTTTCAACTGTACTGCTTATCTTATACTGTCATGTCTCATATTCTCTATATTTATTTAATCTCAGTAGGGCCCTGACCTTCCTCGTCACTACCCAACCGAGGTTAGGCTTGGCACTTACTGAGTACCGTTGTGGTGTACTCATGCCTCTTCTGCGCATGTTTTTTTCATGTGCAGATCCAGGTACTTCTACTCAGGCCTACCATCCTTGAGGGAGGCGACTGCTTAGAGACTTCGAGGTACATCTTCCGCGTCCGCAGACCGAGAAGTCCCTTTCTATTCCTGCTTTTAGTATTTAGCCCTTCTGTACTTCTGTTCTTATTAGACAAAATTCTGAAGTTAGAGCTATGTTGTATTTTTTTTTTCTTAGCTTGTGATTCGTGGGTTTCTGGGTCTTGGATTTGGATATTGGTTTTGAGATTTATGAATGGTGTATGTCAAGCGGCACATTTAAACACTGTTATTGCTTTATTTCTATTTTTAAATTGTTTACTTCTGCAAGTTTTGGTTATCTTCCGCAATTTAGGCTTACCTAGTCGTAGAGACTAGGTGTCATCACGATGGTTCACAGAGGGCGAACCGGGGTTGTGACAGATAGATGATTTATATCTCAGAGAAAAAGGGTCGAGAAATTTGCAACTCTACTTTTATGATAATGCAAATGAGCTTGAAAAGAGAATGGTTTGTTCAGATAAATTAAATGAATCAACAGTGAAGGAACTGATGGACATACTAAAGGATAATCCATACTCAATGTTTCTGCGTGTGATAACCCAAGAGGTCATCACTTGTTTTTAAAAGGAATTATGCATTCCGAGGCTTTAAAAACCTCTTTTTAGCATCACCTCGATTTGTGTGCTCAGTCCGGGCGCGTAGCCGGAAAGCCTATATGTGAAAATCTGTGAAAAATAATAAATTTTGACTATAAAATGAATTAATTTGACTTCGGTCAACATTTTGGGTAAACGGACCTATACCCGTGATTGGACGATTCCAGAGGGTTCGTAGGGAAAATATGGGACTTGGGCGTATGCTCGGAATCGAATTCCGAGGTCCCAAGCCTGAGAAATGAATTTTAACAAAAAATTATTTTCTAAAATTGTTTAAAAGATTTGGAAATGAATTTTGATTAGAACATGTTGTTATCAGGCCCGTATTTTAGTTTTGGCACCCGGTACAGATCTTATATGTGATTTAATATAATTCTGTGAAGTTTGGTAAGAAACGGAATCCGTTTGACGTGATTCGGACCTTAAATGCAAAATTTGATGTTTAAAGAAGTTTTGAGAAATTTCATTGATCTTGAGGTTTAATTCAATGTTCATGATGTTATTTTGGTGATTTTATTACACGAATAAGCCCGTATGATGTTTTTTGAGGTTGTGTGTATATTTGGGTTGGAGCCCCGAGGGCTCGGTGAGTTTTGGATATGCCACGGGGTGCATTTTTAACATAGAAAATTGCAGGTTTTCAGCTGTGCATAGCAGGCCTGCAGGCTTCGCATTTGCAAAGTCTGGCTCGCACATGCGATATCGCAAATGCGAGCGGCTTATCGCAATTGTGAAGAAAGCTCAGGCCAACTCCCTCTCGCAAATGCGAGATTATCTTCGCAATTGCGAAGTTTCCCATTTGGCCGGTGATCGCAAATGCGATGCTGTGGTCACAATTCCCAAGTTGCAAATGCGACATGATGATCACAAATGCGAAAGTCCAGTTTTCCCTGAAGGCTTCGCAAATGCGAGACCTATTTCGCAATTCCCAAGCTAGCAGAGGTCAAGGTTCGCAATTGCGAATGCCTGTTCGGAATTCCCACATCTGAGACCTGCAACTTTTATACTTAGACGATTTTAAACTCATTTTTCACATCTTTTCAAAACATAAACTCCTTTGGGCGATTTTCTAAGAACAACTCTTCTTCCAAATCGATTGTAAGTTAATTTTAACTCATTTCCTTCAATCATTAACATCTTTTAACATGATTTCAACTCAAAATAAATGATTTTCATGGGGGAAATTAGATGTTTTGGGTAGAACCTAGGCTTTTCAAAAATTGGGGATTTGGACCTCGATTTGAGGTCCGATTTCAAAACAAATTATATATTTAGGTTCGTGGGGGAATGGGTAATCGGGTTTTTGTTCGAATCTCGGGTTTTGACCATGTGGGCCCAGTGGTGATTTTTGACTTTTTGGGCAAAACTTTAGAAAAACTCATTTTCATGCATTGGGGTTGATTCATTTAGCGTTTATTGATGTAATTAAGTAACTTATGGCTAGATTCGAGTAAATTGGTTGTGGAATCAAGGGGTAAAGCTATAATTGAAACATGAATTGTGTTCGTGGCATCGAGTTAAGTGTTTGGTCTAACCTTAGCTTGAGGGATTAGGAGTGGTGTCTATTTGCTACGTGTTAATTGTGGAGTACGACATATCGACATGGTGACGATATCTATACGTCAGTGTCAAGCATGCACGTGAGTATTGTATTATAATTGTTATGAATCTGTTGTGGTTTATTGAGCTTCATATATTATTATCACCATTGTTCCCTTGCCGGGATGTTTGTTTGATATTAATGATCCCTTGACGGGATGTTTGTTTTGATAGTATTGTTTCCTTGCCAGGATGTTTGTTTTGATATTATTGTTCCCTTGCCGGGATGTTGTTGAAATATCATTATTCCCTTGCCGGGAAGTTATTATATTGCTCTCGTTTCCTTGCCGGGATTCCTTGTGATTATTGTTGGCTTGTAACTGGGAGTGGGTGGTATGCCTACCACAAGATATAATGAAATGGGAGCGGGTGGTACGCCTACCACAAGATATAATGAAATGGGAGCGGGTGGTACGCCAACCACAAGATATAATAAAATGAGAGCGGGTGGTATGCCTACCACAAGATATACTGAAATGGGAACGGGTGGTACGCCTACCACGAGATAAATGAAATGGGAGCGGGTGGCACGCCTGCCACGAGATACATGAAATGGGAGCGGGTGGCACGCCTGCCACGAGATACATGAAATGGGATCGGGTTGCATGCCTGCAACAAGATGTGAAAAGAAAGTGAAATCTGCCTTTGTTTTCCTTTATTCTTGTTAGTGGTTGATTTTGATTCCTTTATAATTCTCTTGATATTCTGTTTTACCTATTATTCCCCAAAGCATGTTTTCCCCTCCTATCTTTATTTGTTTATTTCTATATTTCTTTTGTGCCGTATATATATTTGAACTGGACAGGTTAATTTGGTAATCTGGTCCTAGCCTCGTCACTACTTCGCTGGGGTTAGGCTGGACACTTACCAGCATATGGGGTCAGTTGTACTGATACTACACTCTACACTATGTGCAGAACCCGAAGCAGCTTTTGGATAGTAGCTTGGAGGCTTCCTTCAGTCCATGCGGAGACCCAAGGTAGACCTGCAGACATCCCCAGGCCCTGGCGTCTCTCTCTGTCCCTATTTCCTGTTTCATTTTCCTTTTATTCATAAACGGTGTACTATTATTTCTTTAGACTTTGTATGTAGCAATATTAGACAGTCTGTGACACTATGACACCAGGTTTTGAGTGGTTAAGGCTTAAGTATTTGTAATAGATGCAGTTTTCATAAATCTTATTATTTTCTTCCGCTTAAATTTGAATTTCCGTTGTTACCACGTATCATCTTATATTTGTTAAAAAAGAAATAATTGGTTAATGAAGTAATTAGATTAAAGGTTTGGCTTGCCTAGCTCACATTAATAGGCGCCATCATGACTCCCGAGGGTGGGAAATCCGGGTCGTGACATTGCGATCCTTAACAGACATGTCAAACTTGCAATACTTTCATATAGCACTAAAATGTGACACTGGATTGGATCAACGTGTATATAATGTGCCTACTACTACTGAAATTGCAACAATATGGGTTGATGAAAATGATGGTTCTGCTATTCATGCACCACATCTTCAAATTTATACTCGCAGTGACAGGGCACAAAGAGTGAACTATTATTTTGGGTGCTATGACCCTTTACATTACCCGCTGTTATTTCCACATGGTCAAAGCGGGTGGCATTGTGGTATTAAAAAGCTCCCCAAACCAGAAAATATTCCTAGAAGTCGCACTCTTGAATTTGAACAATTGCCGAATATAAAAAATTTCACCTCTGTTGATGGATATCTTGATATGGAAGCTCAAAATAATGCAAAAGAGATGTTGTTTCAGTTCGTGAATACTACTGTTATAAACTTCATATGAGGAACGATGATGAAGATGAAATTTTGCATACCGGAAGGTATTCCAGCAGTATTCAGTTGATGAATATATAAAATTGGAGACACAAAGGTTGGATTTTATTTCGTTCAATCAAGAGTTGTTCAGAATGGGTATACTGCAAGGACTTCTTGATATTCTAAGACTTGGCGAACGAGATGCTTCCAATGTTGGAAAACAAACATTTCTGCCAAATTTTTTCATAGGAGGTCCTAGAGATATGCATCAACATTATATGGATGCTATTGCATTAGTGCAACAATTCGGGAAACCTGATTTATTTATAACTATGACATGTAACTCATCTTGGACGGAAATAAAAGAACAACTATGGTCAATTGACGAGGCACAAAATAGACCTGATTTGATTACTTGAGTGTTCAGGGCTAAAATAGAAGAGCTGAAGACAGATATATTAAAATGAAATATCTTCGGAAAAGTTGTTGCTTTTACTTACACTGTGGAGTTTCAGAAACGAGGTTTATCCCATGCTCATTTTCTCATTATACTAGGTAATGAGCACAAACTATTGACAATAGAAGCATACGATGATATAATTAGAGAAGAATTACCAAATGGTAAGGCAGAACCAGATTTGCGTAAGCTTGTCATTAAGCATATGATGCATGGTCCTTGCGGTAGTTTAGATCCAACAAATTCTTGCATAAAAAAGGGTTATTTCAAGTTCAAATATCCAAAAATATTTTTCGATCAAGCATCGAAAGGAAATGATTCTTATCCAGTTTACAGAAGACGAAATACAGGGGAAGTTGTGAAAGAAAGAGAACAATATTTAGATAACTCCTTGGTTGTTCCTCACAATCCTTATTTACTTAGGAAATTCAATTGTCACATAAATGTTGAAGTGTGCTCCAACATCAAAGTCGTGAAATATCTCTACAAATACATTTGTAAATGACATGACAAAAATGCATTTTGTGTACAAAATAACGATACGGACATAGAGATAGATGAGGTCAAAGAATATCAATCTGCTAGATAGGTATCACCTCCGGAATCTGTATGGCGTCTCTTTGATTTTCCTATAAGAGAAATGTCTCCCAGCGTTTATCATTTTCAACTATATCTTGAAGGTCAACAATTTGTTTCTTTTAAGAGCAACGCGGATATACATACAATTGTGAATAATCCGATGATCCAAAAAACAATGTTAACTGAATTCTTCCACATGAACGATACCGATGAAGATGCTAAAGAGCTCAACTTATTGTATAAAGAATTTCCTGAATACTTCGTGTGGTCCTCCAGTGATAAATTTTGGGCACGTAGACAAAAACATTGTGTTGTTGGCCATATTGTGACATGTCATCCGACAAAAGGAGAAAGATATTATATTAGATTATTACTAATTCATGTGCGAGGACCGAAGTCATATAAGGATCTTTTGACAGTAAATGGAGAGCCTTGTAGTACTTTTAGAGAGTCCGTAGAAAAAAAAGAATTACTACACTGTGATAATAGCTTGATAGAGTGTATGTCTGAGGCCGCAAGTTACCAAATGCCATATAGTTTACGACATTTATTTGTTACATTATTGGTGTATTGTGGTCCTGCCAACCCCAGAAAATTATGGGAACAATTTGAAGAATCGATGTTTGAAGACTATAAAGTGTTACAAACTATTGAAAGAAGAGAAAATCGATATCATGCTCTGAACCATATCAATGATATTTTACATTCTATGGGTCATGATGTAAATGAGTATGAACTTATATCAGAAACTATCAGGCCTTCTACGGCAGCAAAAGAGGCAAAAGAGATTCATTTTGAAAGATCTATTATTGTTAGCAAGATGACGTATTGTTGCATAGGTAATTAAACAAAAATAAATTGATTGCATATAATGTGATTACTGAAAGAATATTTTCGAATAAACCAGGTGTGTTTTTCATAGATGGTCCAGGAGGAACAGGGAAAACTTTTTTATACCGTGCTTTATTAGCAACTGTACGATCCATGGGATAATAGCTCTGGCAACAGCTACTTCTGGTGTCGCTGATTCTATTCTCCCGGGAGGACGTACTGCACATTCACGTTTCAAAATGCCTATTGACATCGATGAAAATGCCAGTTGTAACATTAGCAAAGAAAGCGCACTTGCAGATTTAATCTGAGATACAAAATTGATTGTATGGGATGAGGTATCTATGGCTAAAAAAAGAATGTTGGAAGTTTTTGATCTACTCTTAAAAGATTTGATGGATACAAATGCATTGTTTGGCAGAAAAGTTGTTGTTTTAGGAGATGACTTCAGACAAACTCTTCATGTTGTGCGCTACAGAAAAAAAGAAGATTTCATCAACAAAAGTTTATTATATTCTAGCATTTGGAATGAACTTGAAAAATTAAAATTATCTGAGAATATGAGAGCAAAAACAGATCCTGCATTTTGTGACTATTTATTAAGAATTGAAAATAGACAAGAACGAGTCAATTCAGCAAACAAGATTGAAATTCCATATTCTTTGATTATTCCTTACACAACCGAAAAACAATCCCTCGATAAACTATTCATAGCGATAGATTCAAATTTGGATTCGTTATGCTCTAATTCATCTTGTACATATTCTTGTGTGATCTTGACAACAAAAAATGATTTCGTCGATAAAATTAATGGCATGCTTATTGATCGATTTACTAGAAAATTAAAAATATTTATTCGCTCCGATGAAGCTATTGAATTTAATAACCAAACACAATTTGAAGACTTACTACACACTTTAAATCCTCCTGGTTTACCCCCTTACAAATTATCTTTGAAAGAGAATTGTCCAATTATATTATTGCGAAATTTAAATCCATGTGAAGGTTTATATAATGGCACACGATTGACTTGATGTGATTTTAAAAGCCATGTTATCAACGCTAAGATTACGACATGTGATTTCAAAAATATGCATGTGTTTATCCCAATAATTTTATTATTATCATCACAGGATGAAAAAAATGCCTGTTCAATTTAAAAGAACGCAATTTCCCATTAGATTATGCTTTGCAATGACAATAAATAAAGCACAAGGCCAGACTTTAGATTTCATTGGAATTTATTTGCGGGAACCTATATTTTCACATGGTCAACTTTATGTTGCCTTATCGAGGGCAAAGAGTTCAAGTTGTGTGAAATTGTTGATCCAACCGTCTACGCCAAGTATAGATGACGATCATTCTACCTTTAATATAGTACGACAAAATTATTCAGAAGGCAATCCTTTGAGTTACAGGTTGTCACGTTTTTCCTTTGTATTCTCCTATATCCTCTTTCTCATTGTTTCTTTGCATAGATAAAGTATCAAACATGCTAATGCAATTATTTCTTCGTGAATTGTGATTTTCTATTCACTTGGTAATGAATATGGTATAGCCAAACTTTTTATTATGTAGCTGCATTTTTACATCCAGTTTAATGATATTCCCTCCTCCATAGGGACGTGCTGCCATGTAATATTTGGCTGGTTGATCGGCTTTGATCAGGACATCAGTAGTCTGACCTGGTCCAAGCATAAGGACTGATATTGTGAAAGGTTTAACATAAGAGACATCTGCTCCAACAACAGTAAGCTTATGGTTGGACACAGTAAAGAAAAGTTGTTGATTGAGTGCAACATTAGTAACTTGAAGGAGGTTCATTTCACCAGCGTCCACATGCACTATGGTGGTATCTGCATTAATATGATTTCTATGAAAACATATCCTAACAGGTAACATATGCAATCATAGATTACTGGTAGCATAACATTGTTAGGTGGAAATTAGTCTTTATACTATGTGTAAACTTCAAATATTTTGATATTAGAACTAACCTTTGCTTGAACACTTGTAGAGATCACCTGGTTGACCATTGATGGTGTAAACATCAGATATGTGGGAGCTAAAAAATTTTCAACTGAACCTTCTGAGGAAGAATTCAGGCTTGGTTTAAAGAGTGGAATGATCTTTTACAATGTACTCAATAAAATTTATTCTGGAGTTATTCCCAAGGTAATTTCAATAAAGGAAATCAACCAATCAATCAACTGCCCCTCGTTCATGAATTTGGAGATTTGATAATTCAGAAAAGAAATTGAAAGTTAGACCTCTATGTTGGCAGCCTTAAATTGTTGGTTTTTTTAGAGTTCTTATATCTCACACCGGTTAATTCAGGTAGAGACATATTGGTAGTTGTTGCTACTGACTATTAGGTTAGATTTGTAAGTAATAGATTTTCTTGCCCGTTTCAAAATGTATATGATTCGTATTAGTTGTAGTTGTCAATGATCATGTGGGGAGGTTCTGTATCAATTGGATCTGCAGATTTGATCTTTTCGTGTCTATGTGGTTCCAATTAGATATCTAGAACTTGTAATCAACTGGGATGTTTGCTACTATCCATGTTTTCTTTCCTTTGCTTGTGGAAAAACTGCAACTTAGCTTGGGTATTAGATGTTTCTATAGAGTGATCATCTTGAGAAATGAACTTTTGATCTATAAGCTGATGTTAGAATGGTTAGGCAGATGTTGTTTGTCTTCTGTATCCATTAGAGGCATATAAACTCCCAGAATTTGCTTATTCTTTGTGCAATTAGATATCTGCTTCTTGACTTACTCACAACATAGTGCGTACTGCAGGTTTGTGCAATATTCCTTGCTAGCCCAAGTTTTCTAATCAGGAAAAAAATTGCATAATAATGAGCATTTCTTTTATGTACATATTTTAACAGTTTGAAATTGAAAAGAAGATATTCCCTTGGAGTTTTATCCTTTGCTTTTTACGTTTCTTTTGTCTCTGGGTGGCTTTACTGTCATTGCTCTAAATGGCAAAGTTAGTTCTGCAATAATTTTCATAGCTGGTCATTTAATAAAAACTATATTTTTGGTGTAGGAAAGAGTGGATGAGGATTTATTTCAGTGTTCAGAGATCTTTGATATGCTGAGTTGATTGTAACAATTGTCCCATTTTCTCTTTATTTATACGTTTTTGTACCTCATTGGTACTATCTTATAAAAAATTCAAGAAATAATACTCTTGATTGGGTAAGCTGCAATATTGTTAATTCCTGAATGCAGGGAGAGGTTTAAATACTACACTACTGAGAGAGTGTTATATGCTCTTTGTTATTCTTCACGCATCACTTTAGTAGACGTCTTTTGTCTCTTTGATATTCGTTGTTTGAGATACGAGCATGTACAAGAGTTCTCCGTAAATAATTGCACAAGCAAGAAAGCTAAGAAGAAAACTAAACACAACACGAAAGATGCATCATCCTTTGCTGATTTTTAGATACTATAAAATGCTTCAAAGAACGCAACACTTTAGTATCGTCATTAAATGTTTCAGAGAATGAAACCCTTTAGTATCTAATCGTATGACGATGTTATGGATGTAATAAACATGTTTTTGCCAATCATATAACATTAATATGAAAAGAGTTCTATCTAGCATAGCTCTAAGTTAGACAATGCTTACTTTGCTAATTGGCGAGCAAATATAAAATGTTCCAGTTGATATTGTCATTATACTTTTATTTACAACGATACTTCTTATATCTCACTTTATACTTGCTAAAAATGATAAAGAATTTGAAAAAATTGTAAGCCAATCTCACAAGTAAAACTTAATTAGATGTTACAATTAGAATCAGAAGGATAACACAGTGTATAATAAAGTAATATAATTTTGTTCACTTTGGGCCCGGGCAAAGCCCGAGCTACCCCCACTAGTTTACAAATAAGCAGAGTATAGTTTTTAAGGTTTTAGGCCATTAATTACCTAAGGCTTGCCTAGGCACAAGTTTGTATGCTATCGTAATTTTGGGAACTAATTAAAACAATTTAAAGTTATCTCATCCTATAGGCATGCTGATCTAGGCGATTGATGCTACAAAACTGATTTCATGCATGTTTGCACTAGAACATGATATCTATGTGTTGGATTGTTTTTAAACCTTTTTATAGATAGTTATTCATTTAAGCGACGTAGACATGATTTAGAGACAATGCAAACAGAGTCCTAAAGTAGGATTTCTAATGCACAGAGGGAGTTGGTCATTTTATTAAGCATGATTACATCATCAGTTTAATGACATGATTTTCAGATAATAACAACTTATGCAGAATCAGAGAAAGAAGTGATGAACTATAACATGTTTTCTAATATGCAAAGATAATAAACGTGAGCATCCTAAGGCAGGATTTCTAATGCAAACAATACAAACCTAAGGCATGACTCCAATTTGCAAATAAGCACAACATAGTTCTAAAGCATGATTTCTATTAGAAATCATAATATAAACCTAAAGCAGGATTTCTACCCGGTTTCCTACAAAAATCATATAGGAACCCTCCCTTTTTTACTAATTACCCCAATTTCTGTTTACAAAGAATATTATTATAGACCAGGATCAAATGTATTACATAAGTAAATGAAACTATACTATAGGGAGCCGAAATAAGGCCCAAAGTAAACCTGGGAATGCCAGGCCTTCAACACGGTCTCAGAAACCAAAGATCTCATAGCCAATAGTATGCCTTGGTGTGTTAGAGTTCCCTAAGGACCTCAAGGATCCCGCGCAGTGCTCAGACCAAGGCCTTTCTCAAATAAAGGATTGGCTATGTGCAGCGTGGAAGGGTCAGCCCTGGTGTACCAGAGTTCAAAGGGATCTCAAGGATCCCTAAATGGTACACACACCAGAGGGGCAGAACTTAAATAATCTAAGAGTAAAAGTGAGAGTGTTTGACATAGTTTGGAAGAGCTTAGTAAAACAGAGCTGAAATAAACTTTCAGGAGTGAAAAAGGTCTTCAGAAATAGACGTAGTTTAGAGAAAATACTAAGAGTGAAAATAGTTTTGAGATCAATTCTGAGAAGAGCAAGGATACAATCACACAGACTTAGAATACTTAGAATCACAACCATTCAGCAATCAGCTTTACAAACAGGGGTCAAGGGGGTTGGGAACATAGAGAGTTCAAACATATAACAGGGTCTAGGAGAGCATATGGAGCAACAACTGTACAGAACGAACAGAAATCTACTAGTTCAGAGACTTAACAAGCTAGTCATGATAAGAAGCAATTAAGACATAGTCATGTTGAAGAGAAAGTGTTTACTCGTTAGGATCAACCAGGTACACTAGACAACTAAATTATCAACATGATCACACCAATTAAAGAGAGTAAACAAAGACTTAATAGACATGTTGGAAGAGTATCAACAATCAAGTAGGACTTAGACTTGCTGACCACACATTTGAACAAGAGAGGATAGAGTTTAGACATGCTGAATAAAGCAGTAAGCAGGAAAACAAATTGAATACTTAGCCAATTGAACTAGTGTAGGAATAAGCATGGATGTACAAACATGGGACACATAAAGTTGAGTTTCAGAATTTAACTAGAGACATACTAGATAAGGAAGCAAAGTGAAGAGTGTAAAACATGTGCAATTCCACTATCTAGCCTTGGCTTTCAGCCGGCTAGACCAACAGTTAGCACAAGTAACAAAGAAAGAAGAGAGAGTTTGAATGTGTGTCTATGTATTTTGAACTTAGTGTTCGTCTCTTGAAGGAGTAGAATGAGAGTGCTTATATAGCAGTTCAAGAGTAGAGCAAATAAGGTAAACGAATCAAAAACCAGCAATTAAAAGGTCGTAGAATCCAATCACATAAGGAGTTCATAATAGGCCCTTTTAATTAGGGGCAATTAGCCAAACGGTAACAACAGGGGTTCTAATTAAGGCAAAGAGTCCAGACCATACCAATTAAAGAATCAATAAGAATCCCAAAGTTATACGGGCAAGCAATTAAGGTAGAGATGACCAATTAAAGCTATAAACAAGGAAACAAATAAAGTCTGTAAATACAAATCTTTAATAGAGTAAATCAATCAGCCAGAATTTCAAAGTAATACTAATTTATGGAAAGAAATACCAACTTCCACAAATAGAAAAATAGGCTAAGTAAACTTCACAAAAATACAGAAATTAGCCGGAAAACAAATGTGAACCCTAATAGAGATTAATTAGGGTAAAAATCATAGAATAAGGGCTTTAACAAAGAAAACGTTTAAGCCCCAGGAATATGGCAAAGTAATATGACTGGTAACACAGAAAGTACCAAGAATCGAAGCAAAGGTTAGAAAAATCACAAAATCAACTAATGTATGAACACTCTAGTAAAAATCAGTCAAGAAGATAAAAGGAGAGTTGATTAAGTACTTAGAAGTCAGAAAAAACCATTGGAAAAAAACAACTTGTAATGAACCCTAGTTTTAGGGAAAAGCAAGAATAATTGATAAAAACCAGAAATCTTCAGAGAAAAACATGGAGTGTTATTCGATTCTTCTCAGATCTATACAGATCTGGAAATGATCGAAGGTAATAGACTAGGTTTTTTTAGAAAACATAACAAAGATGAGAGCATCGGTTTAGAAACCATAGATTCATAACAAAATAAAGAGAAATCTCTTACTCATAGTCGAACAATGGCCTGAGATAGGTTAACAAGTAGAGTTTCAAACCAGAACCAACTAGGTTCTTTGAGATCTTCTCAAGGATCCAAGAAATCAAGGAGCCATAACGTGTAGAAGGCTAGGGTTGGCCGGAGAAGCCATAGGAGTGTCATAATGTGAAGGTTTATGCCCGTGAAGGCGCTAGGCTTTGGGCGAGTCTCTGAGAAAAGAGGGAGACGAGGGATTCAAGGGAGGCGGGCGTGACAAATGAGCCCGAGTTAGGGGGTTTAGTTGAACTAAAAATGGAAGGTCAATTCTGGACTGTTGATCTTCTGAGATCAACGACCAGGATTGATCCTTTGAATGGGTCGGGTTAAGGATTGGTTCATGGGTATGGTTTAAATTAGGTTGGGTTTAATTGAATTGAATTGGGGGTCCGTTTTTAAAAGGGGTCATTTGTTAAATACTCATTTAATTGATAAACAATTTTAAAAATAGTTAATAAATTATATAAAAAATTATTTTCATGCATAGAAATGTTTTAAAATAATTACTTAATATTTTAAAAATATAAAAGGCTATTTCCTGATAAAATAATATAATAATGCATGCATATGCTATAATTGCAAAGTAATTGCAATTGTAACCAAAAAATACAAATGTGGCTATTTGTGCAATAATTGAAACTTAGTACGAATGCAAATGATAAAATTAAGCCACAAATTATAAAAAACTATTTGTGATGCAATCAGTGATTGTTTTATAAATAAAATGCTAGGATAAATTAATTAAAATCTTTTAAAAATGCAGAAATTGTATAAAAGTTACTAATTGATGCCAATGCATAGTTTTGAAAATATTATAGAGAAAAATTGGGTATCAACAAAAGTCACTATCAATCAAGTCACCAGACGCAAATATATCTCCAGCTAAGAAATATTCTACTCTTATTTGCTGCTTGTTCACTGCATAAGGTTAAGCACTACCTTCTCTTTGCAAGAGACTAAGCCTTGTCTCAAATCTTGCATGAGGCTAATCCCTGCCTCCACATTTGCATAAGGCTAAGCATTGCCTTCTCTTTGCATGAGACTAAGCCCTGTCTCAAATCTTGCATGAGGCTAAGCCCTGCCTCCCTCTTTGCATAAGGCTAAATGTTGCCTTCTCCTTGCATGAGACTAAGTCATGTCTCCAATCTTGCATGAGGCTAAGCCCTGCCTCCCTTCTTGCATAAGGCTAAGCACTGCCTTCTCTTTGCATGAGACTAAGCCCTGTCTCCAATCTTGCATGAGGCTAAGCCCTGCCTCCCTTCTTGCATAAGGCTAAACGTTGCCTTCTCCTTGCATGAGACTAAGCCCTATCTCCAATCTTGCATGAGGCTAAGCCCTGCCTCCCTCCTTGTATAAGGCTAAGCACTACCTTCTCTTTGTATGAGACTAAGCCATGTCTCCAATATTGCATGAGGCTAAACCTTGCCTCCATATTTGCATAAGGCTAAGCGTTGCCTTCTCCTTGTATGAGACTAAGCTTTGTCTCAAATCTTGCATGAGGCTAAGCCCTGCCTCCATTTTTGCATAAGGCTAAGCATTGCCTTTTCCTTGCATGAGACTAAGCTTTGTCTCCAATCTTGCATGAGGCTAAGCCTTGCCTCAATATTTGCATAAAGCTAAGCACCTCCTTCTCGTGAGATTAAGCCTGGTCACCCTCTGCGTATTTGTTGCTCTATTCTAGACTTTACATTATCTTCTTTCCTCAGGGCTAAGATCTGCCCCAAAACTCTGCACAAGACTAACATCTGCCTTGTTGTCACCTTTGGTATTATGTCTCTGCATTTCATGGGCTGATGTATAGCCAATTTTTCCAAACGTGTCATAGTCCGAATGCATCATCCTCATAGCCTGAAGACACCATGACATGGACTAAGGATCTCTCAATATTGCACATCATTATTCAAAGGCGTAATGGTTCAGAGGCACCATTATCATGGCCCAAGAACATCATTTCATAGACTGCAAATCTCTTATCTCATAATTCATGGTCCTGGACAATATAGTTTAAGGACGTCACCTGCACAGTCCAAAGACAATCTTTCATGATCCAAAGGGAATTTGCATCATGTTTAAATTCTCGAAGTAATTTGTATACTTGCATGCATCGTATTTTAAGTTTTGCAGGTAATCCAGGAGGTAACCGTTCTTCTAACAGGAGCAACCTTCACTTCGGTTTCCGCTCAGACCATTTACACTTTGCCATTATAACTGATTCCTATCAATTACCCACCTTACTCTGTGATCATTTAGATATCTGCCCTATGATACATCTGTCATTTTTCATACTCATAATCATAACTCTATCCGATATTACCCTTCACAGAAGAACCTTTGCTGAAACTGGCTACCATTTCTATAACAACTCCATCGGTTGCATTCACCGTTGGGTCCAAAACTACACATGGCTTGATTCCTATAAAACCAGGGATATGTAGGCAACTCAAAGACCAGGGCTCGGCCTCTATTTTTTCAAAACATCCCATTCGGTCAAAATCGGTCATCATTTCTTTACACGAAAACTCTTTCATCCATCGCGGGTAAAGAGGGGCAGCTGTTGATACCCAATTTTTCCCTCATATATTTTTAAATATGCATACATACTTTCAAAATATTGTGCATACATTTATAAAAAATGACTTTTTATATTTTTGTAATGTTAAGTAAATATTTTGAATCATTTTTATGCATAAATCACATTTTTATCATTTATAAATTATTTTATAAAATTATTTTATTAAATTAAGTTGGTATTTAACATATAGCCTATTTTAAATTAAGACCTTAGCCCAATTTTCTACCCCAAACCAATTAAACTAACCCATAACCCATTTCTTTAAACCCGCCCAACCCCAGATCAAGTCCTGGCCGTTGATCTCAGAGATCAATGGTCCAGGATTTTATTGCCTTTTTCAACTACCCCTAACCTCCCAAACCCTAGTCATTTCTCTGACCCCGCCGCCCTTAAATCCTTCTTCTTCTCCGTTCTCTCTGAAAATATCCCTAACCCTAGCACCGCCACCCCAAAATTCCCTCAAATCCCTTTGATTCTTACCCGTTCCATGGGGTTCCTCTGTGATTTCAGGCCCCTGCCAGCCTCTTACCTCTTCTGGTGGTTTGATTTTGTTGTTTTATGAAAGAATCTCGAAGAGATCCAACCTAAATTTGTTCGAAGTCATTTATGAATGTACCTACGGTCATCTCCATTTGTGAGTACTAATATCTTGTGTTTATGGCTTGAATCTCTGGTTCCAAACTAGATTTTCTTTCATCTCTGTAATTCTCTTAAAACCCTAGTCTCTTGCTGCTCAAATCCGTTCAGATCCTTGTAGATTAAGATAGTTTTAAGTTTATTTTGGTATTTCCCTTAAAAAACTTTCTATGTCTCTTATTATTAACTGATTTCTCTTGTCTTCTCTAAAACTAGGGTTTCACCCCTCTATGTTTCTGGAAAATACCAATTTTTTTAGTGTTTAACCTTAATTTTCTTTACTTGTTCGACTGATTCTCATGGTTGTTTTCTAAAACCCTAGGGTTTTGATTTCTAACGAGCTTTCTGTAAAAATGCTTAGACGTTTAAATGCTTTCAACTATGGTTTTCGTCTTTACTATTTCGACCAATTCTTTTGAGTTTCATCTCTATGCCTTTTGACATATTCTAGGGTTCTGATTCTCTTACTATTTATCTTGTTGTCTTTTGCTCGCTACCTTTAACTCTGACAATTAAGTTGTTAATTGATTTACTTACCTAAATTAGGGTTTGAATTTAGTACCCATATTTCCTTATTTAATTTTTTACTTGTTCCTACCTTATTATTGGCTTGATTGTGTATCTTGATTCCTAATTGATTCTGGAAACTATTTCTTACCTTATTAACCTTGCTCTTAATTATGGATTAATTCTGTGTGAGATTTTTCCTTAAATTAAGCGGCACTTATTTGATTCTGCTCTCTTAATTGATTCCTGATTGATTGCTAATTGATTTTTCATACCTTATGTATGTGTGATTGATTCATAACCTTATGTGACCTATCCTATTGCATGTTATAAAAACCTGCTTGTTCTGATTTTCAACATAGACTCACACATACACGCATACATACATAGAGAAACACACAAAATTCTTGCTCTTATACTCCATCACAATCTTCCTACTCTTTGTTTGTTGCACTGTCTAGCCGGCTAAAAGCCAAGGCTAGACCCTTGGATCCGGTTTGCTTTACTTTCCTCTTGATATCTCTTAAATGGTATGTCTCCACTCCTGCTATCATGTCTACTTCTATGTGATTAAACTTGTGTGTTTCCTGCTTTTAGCATGTCTATTTCTATATAATTAGACCTATGTGCTTCATGTTATTACTCTTGATCAACATGCCTACTGTTTTCAGTATGTCAGCACGTCTACCTTGCTGCCCTTCATATATGACTGTCTAATTGGTAATTTGATCCTAGCATGCCATTTCTTTGTTTAATACCTGTTTGTATGACCATCTAGTAGTAATTAATGAATTAAGTTGAATCTAGGTAATGTGAAACTTTGCTTGAAGTGATTGTGATCCTGTTTCTGTCTACTATTTGATTGTTGGAATCTTTGTTTGAATCCCAAGTGTTGAAATGACTCTGTTTGTTCCTATTTACCCTAGAAAATCCAAACTGTTTTCAACTCCTACTCTTAGAACATCTAGGGTTCTGCCCCTCCAGTATGAGCACTGCCTAAGAGTCCATGAGACTCCTCTAAACTCTGACACACTGGGGTTGGCTCTCCAAAACTTGCTCACAAAAATGTTTCTTTAAAGTTTTCTAGTGTGAGCATTGCCTGGGGTCCCTGAGGCCCTTGGGAACTTTGACACACCAGAAGACCATTGGGTGTACTACGAGAATATTGGCATGTTTCAGACTTGGTTGAAGGTCTGGCTTCCAGGATTACTTTTGGGCCTATCCAGGCTCCCGATAGTATAGCAGTTTCATTCTGTAATTCATTTATATTTGGTTTGTAATAATAATTCCTTGTAAAAAAGATATTGGGGTTATTAGTAAAATTGGGAGGGATTCTTATATATAACGGGTAGAAATCATGCCTATAGGTTGTTGCGATGTTTTTTTCACTTATGTGTATTAGAAACCATGCCTATAGGACTCATCTAACTCTTTAAATCCTGAATTTCATCCTTCACATCATTAGAAAACCTGCTTATAAGTTGTTTCTCAATTTTGCATTGATAATCATGTCTTCAAAACCTTCATGTGCACATTAGAAATCCTGTTTCTAGGAATTTCCTTGTTAAGTTCGCTTGGCAATTGATTGATGCTCTGCTCGCCTAGAAATCATGCCTATAACAAACACATGTAGAAATCAGTCTTGACACTTAGTCATTCATGCAAATAAGTGTTAATATTAGTTCCTGCATTTAGATATCATGCCTATAAGGTTTTAAATCAGCTCCTACATTTAGATATCATGCCTATAAGGTTTTAAATCAGTTCCTGCATTTAGATATCATGCCTATAAGGTTTTAAATCACTTCTTGTGTTTAGATACTACATCCAAAAGTTGTAAAGTCAGTTCTGCATTCTAGAAACCATGCCTATAAGATTGAAGTCATTTCTGCGGTTAGATGTCATACCTATAAGATTTTTTGAATCAACTTTTGCACTTAGAAATCATGCCTACAAGGTTTAAGATAAAATCAGCTGCTAAAATCAATAATTAGTTTACAGCTTAGACACCCGGTTTATAAAAATCCCGTCCGGTTATAATTTAGGCAATCTTGTAGGTTGATTAAGTTCTGGGTTATAAAACAGTTATTTTCCTGCTGCTTGAAACTGCCTAGATTCAGGAGGTAATAAAATCAGTAGGCAAACTGATAAGGTATTTACTGCCCCGCTTTAATAAAACAGTTGCATATGTTGTGGTCATCTAGATATCCTGCTATAGGACTTTTAAATCATTTAAAACTGTTTGTTTGAGGCGTGCAATTGTTTGTCTATTTGTGGAGGTAAATATAAGCCTTTAATTGCATCTTTATGTGATAGTCTTATCTGAATTTTGTTTGTCGCTTAGTTTTCTCCTTTTTAAACAACATAGGCGAGTCTAGAACTTCTTTCAATAGAGGACCTAAACACCTCCAGGGCCACAGGCAAGGGACGGGTAATGCACGCATAAGGCATGTAGTGGTTACTATTGGAGCGATTAGGTAACAATAATTAAGGGGAGGGTAATCGGGTAGTAAAGGATATAATGACCTGTGTGCTAATGCTATGTGTAGCACCCCGACTTGGGGACGATTACCAAGTATTGCACAGAAGTGATCCTATAGGCTAAAAACCTAGGACCCCTTTTACCCATTATTTTAAACGTAATATCTATTTGTCTAAATTGCTTTGTTTGCTTATAATACTAATTCACCTAATTCGAGTTTGGCCGGGACCCACCGTTATGGACCTCGAGGGGTGTCTAACACCTTCCCCTCAAGGTTATTTCGAACTCTTACCCAATATCTGGTTATGCAAACCGGTTTATAAGTTATTTGCTTTAGGTGCCCTAACGCACCTTAAATCCGTTAGGTGGCGACTCTTCAAGTTCCATACCCAATTCCCAAAAGGAAATGAGATGTCCCAAAATGTCGAAACCCGGACTCCACGAGGAAAAAGGGGGAGCGATAGCTAGAGGCTACGTACGGACTCTTGTCACTTCGTGCGTATGTAGCCCCCACAAATAAAAGCACATAATAATTTATATTCACCTAAGGGGTTAATTCCCTCTTACAAGATTAGAAAGGAGACTTACCTCATTCTGAAGTTCCATAACCGGCTCCAACGCCACTCTAACACCTTAAATCGATGCCTAATGCTCCAAAACTAGCCAAACAATGTGCAAACCAATTAAAATATACTCTAATACTCATAACAATTCAATTTACAACAATTCCCAACCCCGCTTGGAAAGTCGATAAAATCACCCTCGGGCCCACATGCTCGGATTTCGAAATTTTTCGAAGATAACCACTATCCATAACATTCCGAACTTGAATATATGGTTTATTCTCAATTTCATGTCCAAATTCGTGGTTAAAATCCAAAAATATAAATTTCTAGGTTTTCTTCCAAATCCCATAATTTTTACAAATTTTCATGTCTAAATCCACATATAGACCATGTATTTAACTCACATTGGGAAGAAATCACTTACCCCATAGAAGATGCTGGAAATGACACTCCAAACTTGCTCCAAAATCACCTCCCATGTAAGAAATGAAGTAAAAATGAGCCAAATCTCCGATTTTAAAAGAACCCTGCCCAATCGACCCTTCATCGCGAACGCGGAACATCCTCGCGTTCGCGAAGCTCAAAAATCTCATGCCCAGAAATCCCTTTTTGCGTTCGAGACCCACTGATCGCATTCGTGAAGACCAGCTGCCCTAACCCTTCACGTTCGCGTTCGCATTTGTGTAGTCCAAATGGCCTTAGGCCCAGCTCCTCTTTTCCTTCTTCGCGTTCGCGTAGCCTTGGCCACGTTCGTGAAGGCTTGACTAGCTTTTTCCTCGAATTTGCAACCTCTGTCTCACGTTCTTGAAGGACAAACTCAACAGCCCCATAAATTCCTCTTCGCGAATGCGGGACTTCCTTTGCGTTCGCGAAGAAGGAAACCAGACACCAGAAACAGCAGTCCAAAACAGCTCCGATTGATCCGAAACCACCCTGAAACACACCCGAGGCCCCCTAGGACCCCGTCTAATCACACAAACCAGTTCCATAACATAACATGGACCTACTCGAGGCCTCAAATCACATCAAACCACGCTAAGATCATGAATGGCACTCCAATTCAAGCTTAATGAACTTTGGAACTTCAAACTTCTACATTCGATGCCGAAACCTATCAAATCACGTTCGTTTGACCTCAAATTTTGCAGACAAGTCATAATCCTCATTACAGACCTACTCCAACTTTCGAAATTGAAATCGGACCCCAATATCAAAATGTTCACTTCTAGTAAACTCCTCAAAAACCTTCAAATATCTAACTTTCGCCAAATGACTCCAAAATGACTTACGGAACTCCGAATCCACTTCTGGACGCGCTCCTAATACCAGAATCACTATACAGAGCTATTCCCAGACTCGGATTTGCAAACAAATATTGATAACACTGAAATGAACTTCAACCCAAATTTATGAAATTCTTCCAAAATGCTAACTTCCACAATAAGCGCTGAAATGCTCTCCGGTCATCCAAAAACTGATCCGAACATATGCCCAAGTCTAAAATCATCATACAAACCTGCTAGAACCTTAAAATCCTGATTCCGAGGTCGTTTACTCAAAAACTCCATCTTAGTCAATTCTTCCAACTTAAAGCTTTCGAAATGAGAATTTTCTTTCTAAATCATCTCTGAACTTTCTGAATTTCAATTCTGACTACGTGTACAAATCATATTACTTGAAGTAAAGCTGCCCATAGCCTCAAACCGCCGAACGATGCGCTAGAGCTCAAAACAATCGGTCGGATCATTACAATAATGCTCATCATTTTTCGTAGAACTACCAATGTAACGACCCGGTCAGTCGTTTTAACAATTAACACTCGAATCCCCTATTAACTGCTTTCCCTATATTTATTTCTGCTATTTTAATTTGATGGGATGTTTGGTTTTTAGTTTCGGAGAGTTTTGGGACACTTAGTCCCTAAATGAGAGTTTAAGTTTTAGAAATCGGACCGTAGTTGGAGCAGTGTGAAGATGGCCTTGAAATGGAATTATGATGGTTTCGTTAGCTCCGTTGAGTAATTTTGGATTTAGGAGCGTGTTCGGATGGTGTTTTGGAGGTCCGTAAAATGCCGAAAGTTGAATTTTTGAAGTTTCCGGTCCGATAGTGAGATTTTGATCTGAGGGTCAGAATGGAATTCTGGAAGTTGGAGCAGCTTTGTAGTGCTGAATGTGACATGTGTGCAAAATTTTAGGTCATTCAGACGATGTTTGATAGAATTTTTGATCGAAAGTGTATTTTGAGAGTTTTTGAAGTTCTTAGGCTTGAATCTGATGCTAATTGGTTGATTCGAGGTTGTTTAAGGTGTTTGGAAGATTTAAGGTGCATTTTGGTCATTTTACCTAATTTCGTGTATTAGCTTAGAATTTATTTGTAGAATCAGTTACTTGAAGTGTTATTTACATTATGCAATTGAATTGAATAGATTTGGGTCATTTGGAGTCGAGTACTCATGGAAAAGATGTGGTTTCTGGTTGACTTTGAGCCGGTTCGAGGTAAGTGGCTTGCCTAACCTTGTGTGGGGGACATTCCTCTTAGGATTTGGTATTGTGGTAATTGAAATGCCTTGTACATGAGGTGACGAGTGCGTACTTGTGCTAATTGTTGAAAAACATGTTTTCACTAAAGTAGCTTTAATTGTGTTTTCCTTTCCTGCTTACTCTACTTGAAATTTAAATCTGCTGTTAGCGTAGAAAAGTATGTTTAACTGACTTAATTGCTTTATTGCTTAAACTGTCACAATTGTATTATGTGAAGCATGTTAGGTTAGAATTACCTGTTTTACTTGGTACAAAATTGAGCTTAATTGAGTAATATTTGTGTTGTTGTTGTGTGTTTTAGTTTGGGACTATGAGACGGAATCCCAGGAGATCCCCTGTACATATTTATGATTTGAGCTAAGGTGCGGGATACCGAGAGATCCCTAGCACATATATTGAGGATACCAAGAGATCCTCGGATACCAAGAGATCCCTATTGCATATTGAGGACACCAAGAGATCCTCGAGATATCAAGAGATCTCTGGCATATATTGAGGATACTAAGATATCCTCGAGATATCAAGAGATCCCTGGCATATATTGAGGGTACTAAGAGATACTCGGGATATTGAGAGATCCCCGATTATTAGCTTCGTGAAGAGTGGTATTCCTTGTGATTGTTTTTGCCTCTGTTTCAGTTGTTGTTATCCTTATTATCCTATATTAATTCTTATTGTTATCTTTCAATTGTACAGCTTTATCTTATACTGTCATACCTTATGTTTCAATTAATCTTAGTAGGGCTCTGACCTTCCTCATCACTACCCGACCGAGGTTAGGCTTGACACTTACTGAGTACCACTGTGGTGTACTCATGCCCTTTCTGTGCATGTTTTTCATGTGCAGATCTAGATACTTCTACTTAGACTTATCATGCTTGAGATGAGGCGCTTGTAGAGACTCCAAGGTTTATCTATCGCGTCCGCAGACCTAAGAATCCCTTTCTACTCTCCCTTTTGTATTAGCCCTTCTGTACTTTCATTTCTTTGTTAGATAATGTGGAGTTAGATGCTTGTAGACATTTAAAGGCTTGTGATCATGAGATTCCAGGTTTTGGGAAAATGTTATTAGTTTTGAGAGTTGTTATTGTATATGCCAAGCGGCATTTTAAGCACTATTTTATTTCACTATTTCATCTTTTAAATTATTTCTTCCGCAATTGTTGTTTAAATTTCACATTGTTAGGCTTACCTAGTCGCAGGGACTAGGTGCCATCACGATGGTTTACGGAGAGCGAACCGGGGTCGTGACAAGTTGGTATTAGAGCTCTAGATTTATAGGAGTCATGACTCACAAGCTGGTTTATTAGAGTCTCGTTGATCGGTACGGAGACGTCAGTACTTATATATGAGAGGTTATGTAATTGTTAGGAAAATTCCACTTCATTTTATTTCCTTGTTGTGCGAGATTTTGATATCAAAATTCTAAACTTCTATCTTCTATTCTCTCACAGATAGTGAGGACACGGGCTACCTGAGATGATCAGGCACCCGCGCCCCCTACTGCAGCCGTCAGAGGCCGGGGCCGGGGTAGAGTCTGAGGACGTGCACGTGGTGTAGTTAGAGGACCTGCACGAGCTGCCACCGAGATGCTGCCAGCAGTTCCAGCCGGAGTCCAGGCACCTAATACGCCTACTACTACTACTACTCCAGCACTTCAGGAGACTCTAGCACAGTTCATGAGCATGTACACCACTTTGGCTCAGGCAAGGCTGCTTCCCCTTGCTGCAGCTACATCTCAGGCCGGGGGAGGAGCACAGACTGTCGTCGCCCACACTCCTAAGCAGCGAGTGCATGTTAAGCAGGTTCCCGAGATTACTCATGTACAGCCTGCAGTCCGAAATTAGCCCAAGGACAAGGCAGCGGTTTTCGAGGATGAGCAGCTGAGGCTTGAGAGGTTCAAAAAGTACAAGCCTCCTATATTCAATGGTCTAGCATCGGATGATTCTCTAGGATTTCTAGATGAGTGTTACTGTATTCTCCGTACCATGGGTATATCAGGATCGAGCGGGGTTTCCTTCACTACTTTCTAGCTTTGAGGAGCTACCTATGAGTGGTGGCACACCTATGAGTTAAACAGTCCAGATGAGGCTACTTCACTGACTTGGACTCAGTTTTCAGATCTGTTCCTGAGAGGGTATGTCCTCAGAGCCTCAAGGACGCATGGCGTGTGGAGTTTGAGCATTTGCGCTAGGGTGCTATGACTGTCTCAAAGTATGTTGTTTGTTACACTAGTTTGGCTAGACATGCACCAGCCTTGGTTTCTACTGTTCGCAAGAGGGTTCACTTTTTTATTAAGGGGCTTATTCCCAGCATCATGTCTAGCATGGCTCATGAGTTGGAGATGGATATTTCTTATCATCAGGTGGTGAGCATTGCTAGGAGGATTGAGGGTATACATGCTAGGGAGAGAGAGGAGAGGGAGGCCAAGAGGTCTCGAGAGTCGGGCCATTATTCTGGTGCTCGTGTCCCAACAGCAGGTTGTCATGGTAGCGGTTATTTGAGTCTCCCCATTCTTTCAGTTCTCCCAGCAGCCAGTGGTATTCCAGCTCCTTCTAGGCCCTAAGAGCCTTATTATGCACCTCCGGTATCTAGCGCGTCTCCTGCGCGGGGTGCTTTCAGAGGTCAGTCTAGTAGACCTGGCCCGAGCCAGTCACAGCCACCACGTCCTCCCAGAGCTTGTTTTGAGTGTGGTGACGCACTCCATGTGGTGAGGGACTGCCCTAGACTTTGGAGGAGTGCGCCTCCACAGACTTCTTAGCCACAGTGCGCCCTGCAGAGTTCTCAGGCTATGGTTACAGCTCCAGTTGCTACCCCACCTGCTCTGCCAGCTAGAGGTAGAGGTCGGGGAGGTAGAGATCGCTCTAAAGGGGGAGTCCAGGCCCGATACTATGCCCTTCCTGCCCGTACCGAGGTTATTGCCTCTGATTCTATCATCACAGGTATTATATTGGTTTGTCATAGAGATGCATCGGTTCTATTCGATCCAAGCTCCACTTACTCTTATGTGTCTTCTTATTTTACTCCACTTATGTGTCATAGAGATGCATCACAGGATATTCTCTTGTAGTGGACCGTGTTTATCGGTCGTGTTTGGTTGCTCTTATGGTTTTGAGACCAGAGCCGATTTATTGTTGCTCAGCATGGTAGATTTTGATATTATCTTGGGCATGGACTGGTTGTTGCCCCATTATGCTATTCTTGATTGTCACGCCAAAATCGTGACGCTGGCTATGCCAGGTGTACCGCGTGTCGAGTGGAGGGGTGCTTTAGATCACACTCCTAATAGAGTTATTTCTTTCCTTAAGGCTCAGCGTATGGTTGAGAAGGGGTGTGACGCGTATCTAGCTTATGTGAGAGATGTCAGTATTGATACACCTTCAGTTGATGCAGTCCCAGTAGTACGGGATTTTCCTGATGTGTTTCCAACTGATCTTCTGGGCATGCCGCCTGATAGAGATATTGATTTTGGCATTGATCTGTTGCCAAGAACTCAGGCCATTTCTATTCCTCTATATCATATGACTCATCCTGAGTTGAAGGAGTTGAAGGATCAGTTGCAGGAATTGCTTGATAAGGGTTTTATTAGGCCCACTATATCACCTTGGGGTGCTCCTGTCCTGTTTGTGAAGAAAATGGATGGTTCTATGCGTATGTGTATTGATTATCGCCAGTTAAACAAAGTTACAGTGAAGAACCGTTATCATTTGCCTCGTATTGATGATCTGTTTGACCAGCTTCAGAGCGCACGAGTGTTTGATTGAGTTGCACTCAGGTTACCATCAGTTGAAGATTCGGGAGCCAGATATCCCGAAGACTGCTTTTAAGACTCGGCATGGTCATTACGAGTTCTTTGTTATGTCATTTGGGTTGACCAATGCCCCAGCAATCTTTATGCATTTGATGCACAGTGTGTTTCGGTAGTATCTTGACTCGTTCATCATTGTCTTTATGGATGATATTCTAGTATATTTGCGGAGTCGGGAAGATCATCAGCAACACCTAAGAACAGTGCTCCAGACCCTGAGGGAAAAGAAGTTATATGCAAAGTTCTCAAAATGTGAGTTTTGGTTGGATTCCGTGGCATTCTTAGGCCACATGGTATCGAGTTAGGGTATTCAGGTGGATCCGAAGAAAGTAAAGGCAGTGTAGAGTTGGCCCAGACCATCCTCAACTACAGAGATCCGCAGTTTTCTTGGCTTGGCGGGTTACTACTGTCGTTGTGTGGAGGGGTTTTCATCGATTGCAGCCCCTATGACTAGACTGACCCAGAAGGGTGCTCCGTTCCAGTAGACGGAAGAGTGTGAGGCAAGCTTTCAGAAGCTCAATACAGCTTTGACTACAGCCCTAATTTTGATGTTGCCTACAGGTTCGGGGTCTTACACAGTCTATTGTGATGCCTCGAGGATGGCCTTGGAGCGGTTTTGATACAGGACGGTAGGGTGATTGCCTACACGTCCAGACAGTTGAAGGTGCATGAGAAGAATTATTATGTCCATGATCTCGAGTTAGCTGCCATTGTTCATGCCCTGAAGATCTGGCATCATTATTTGTACGGTGTGCCTTGTGAGATTTATACTGATCATCGGAGCATGCAGCACCTGTTCAAGCAAAAGGATCTTAATTTGCACCAGAAGAGGTGGTTAGAGTTGCTGAAGGACTATGATATCACTATTTTGTATCACCTGGGCAAGGCCAATGTGGTGGTCGATGCCTTGAGTCACCGGGTAGAGTGTTTGGGGAGTTTGGCTTATTTACCAGCAGCGGAGAGGCCAATGGCGATGGATGTTCAGGCCTTAGCCAGCCAGTTTGTGAGATTGGTTCTTTCGGAGCCCAATCGGGTTCTAGCTTGTGTGACTTCTCGGTCCTCCTTATTTGATCGTATCAGGGAGCGTTAGTATGATGACCCTCATTTGCTTGTCCCTCAAGGACAAGGTTCAGCACAGTAATGCCAGAGATATGACTATTGGTGATGACGGGGTATTAAAGATGCAGGGTCGAATTTGTGTACCCAATGTTGATGGGCTTCGGGAGTTGATTCTAGAAGAGGCCCATAGTTCGCGGTATTCCATTCATCCGGGTGCCGCAAAGATGTATCAGGATTTAAGATAGCACTATTGGTGGAGGCGGATGAAGAAAGATATATTTGGATTTGTAGCTCGGTGCCTCAACTGTCAGCAGGTGAAGTATGAGCACCAGAGACCGGGTGGATTGCTTCAGTAGATAGATATTCTGGAATGGAAGTGGGAACGGATCACCGTAGACTTTGTAGTTGGACTCCCATGGACTTTGAGGAAGTTCGATGCCATTTGGGTGATTGTGGATCGGCTGACCAAGTCCGTGCACTTCATTCTTATGTGTACTACCTATTCTTCGGAGCGTCTAGCGGAGATTTATATCCGAGAGATTGTTCGTTTGCATGGTATTCCAGTTTCCATCATTTCAGATAGAGGTACTCAGTTCACATCACGGTTCTGGAGGGTCGTACTGCATGAATTGGGTACTCGGGTAGAGTTGAGTACAACATTTCACCCTCAGACGGATGGACAGTCCGAGCGCACTATTCAGATTCTTGATGATATGTTCCATGCATGTATTATTGAGTTTGGAGGGTCTTGGGATTAGTTCTTTCCATTGGAGGAGTTTGCCTACAACAACAGCTATCAGTCCAACATTCAAATGGCACCGTATGAGGCTTTATATGGTAAGCGGTGTAGATCCCCGGTGGGTTGGTTTGAACCGGGTGAGGCTAGATTATTGGGCACAGACTTGGTTCAGGATGCTTTAGAGAAGGTTAAGGTAATTCAGGATACACTCCATACAGCCCAGTCCAAGCAGAAGAGCTATGTGGACCGGAAGGTTCGTGATGTTTCTTATATGTTTGGAGAGCGAGTTCTGCTTCGGGTATCGCCTATGAAGGGCGTTATGAGATTTGGGAAGAAAGGGAAGTTGAGTCCGAGGTTTATTTGCCCTTTTGATATATTGAGGCGTGTTGGGGAGGTTGCTTATGAGCTTGCCCTACCTCCCAGCTTGGCAAGAGTTCATCCGGTATTTCATGTTTCGATGCTCTGGAAGTATCACGGTGACCCGTCGCACGTGTTGGATTTCAGTTCAGTTCAGTTGGACAAGGATCTATCTTATGTTGAGGAGCCAGTGGCAATATTGGACAGGCAGGTTCAAAAGCTAAGGTCAAGAACATTGCATCAGTGAAGGTTCAGTGGCAGGGTCAGCCGGTCGAGGAGGCGACCTGGGAGACCGAGCAGGATATGCGTAGTCATTACCCTCATCTTTTCACTACTTCAGGTATGTCTCTATGCTCGTTCGAGGACGAACGAATGTTTAAGTGTGGGAGGATGTAATGACCCGGCCGGTCATAATTAACGCCCCGATCCCCTATTAACCGTTTTCCCCGTGTTTATTTCTGACTATTTTAATTTGCCGAAATATTTGGTTTTGAATTTCGGAGAGTTTTGGGACACTTAGTCCCTAACTGAGAGTTTAAGTTTTAGAAATTGGACCATACTCGGAGCAGTGTGAAGAGGCTCGGAATGGAATTTTGATGGTTTTGTTAGCTCTGTTCGGTGATTTCGGGTTTAGAAGTGTGTTCGGATGGTGTTTTGGAGGTCTGTAGCTAATTTAGGCTTGAAATGCCAAAAGTTGAATTTTTGAAGTTTCCGGTCCGGTAGTGAGATTTTGATCCAAGGGTCGGAATGAAATTCCGGAAGTTGGATCAGCTCTGTAGTGTTGAATGTGACGTGTGTGCCAAATTTCAGGTCATTCGGACGAGGTTTGATAGACTTTTTGATCGAAAGCGTATTTTGAGAGTTTTTGAAGTTCTTAGGCTTGAATCCGATGCTAATTGGTTGATTCTATGTTGTTTGAGGTGTTTGGAATATTGGTATAAGTTTAGATAGTGGTATATGACTTGTTTGTGATTTTGGTTGAGGTCTCGGCGGCTTCGGGATGATTTTGGATGGTTAACGGGAAGTTGGAACTTAGAGTTTGTAGCTGAAGTTCTTTGGGCTGTTGTCATAACTGCATCTGCGATTGAGAGGTCGCAGATGCGACTCCCACAGATGCGGAATTTAGCCGCAGAAGCGGCCAGCTAAGGAAAAGCAGGGAGTCGCAGGTGCGGAAGGGTTCTTGCACCTACGTGACCGGAGATGTGGTGGGTAGGTCGCAGGTGCGGATTTTGGGACTTTAATGAGTTTCACAGGTGCGGTCATTTTTCCGCAAGTGCGGTCCCATGACCGCAGAAGCAGATTCGCTGGGAAGAACATATAAATAGTTGCCTTTGCGAATTCGAGTTATTCTTTCACTATTTTCATTCGGGAATTGAGCTTTTGGGGAGGTTTATGAGAGGGAATTCAAGGGAGCTTCGAGGAGGTAAGATTCTTGGAACCTAAACTCGTTATTATGGTGATTTTATATTTCTAAGCATGAAAATTGGGGAAAAATTGGAAGAAAGTTCTTAGACCTAGAATTCGACTTTTGATTGGGAACTCGACCTTAGATTTGGATAATTTTGGTATGCATGAACTCGTGAGAGTATGAGGATTCTGAAAATATAAATTTTACCCGATTCCGAGACGTGGGCCCGAGGGGCATTTTGGTCATTTTACCTAATTTCGCGTATTAGCTTAGAATTTCTTTGTAGAATCAGTTATTTGAAGTGTTATTTATGTTTGAAATTGAATTGAATAGATTTTGGCCATTTGGAATCGAGTACTCGTGGCAAAGACGTGGTTTCAGGTTGACTTTGAGCCGGTTCGAGGTAAGTGGCTTGCCTAACCTTGTGTGGGGGACGATCCCCTTAGGATTTGGTATTGTGGTAATTGAAATGCCTTGTACGTGAGGTGACGAGTTCGTGCTTGTGCTAATTGTTGAAAAACCTATTTTTACTAAAGTAGCTTTAATTGTGTTTTCCTTTCCTGCTTACTCTACTTGAAATTTAAATCTGTTGTTAGCTTAGAAAAGCATGTTTAACTGACTTAATTACTTTATTGCTTAAACTACCGCAATTGTATTATGTGAAGCACGTTAGGTTAGAATTATAAGTTTTACTTGGTACGAAATTGAGTTTAATTGAGTAATCTTTGTGTTGTTGCTGTGTGTTTTACTTTGGGACTACGGGACGGCATCCCGGGAGATTCCCTGTACGTATTTATGATTTGAGCTGAGGTGCGGGATACCGAGAGATCCCTAGCACGTATATTGAGGATACCAAGAGATCATCGGGATACCAAGAGATGCTCGGGATACCAAGAGATCCCTAGCATATATTGAGGATACCAAGACATCTCTGGCATATATTGAGGGTACTAAGAGATCCTCGGGATACTGAGAGATCCCCGGTTATTAGCTTCGTGAAGAGTGGTATTCCTTGTGATTGTTTTTGCCTCTGTTTCAGTTGTTGTTATCCTTATTATCCTGTATTAATTCTTATTGTTATCTTTCAACTGTACTGCTTTATCTTATACTGTCATACCTTATGTTTCAATTAATCTCAGTAGGGCCCTGACCTTCCTCGTCACTATCCGACCGAGGTTAGGCTTGGCATAACTGAGTACCGCTATAGTGTACTCATGCCCTTTCTGGGCATGTTTTTCATATGCAAATCCAGGTACTTCCACTCAGACTTATCACGCTTGAGACGAGGCGCTTGTAGAGACTTCGAGGTATATCTTTCGCGTCCGCAGACCGAAGAGTCATTTTCTACTCTCCCTTTTGTATTATCCCTTATGTACTTCCATTTCTTTGTTAGATAATCTGGAGTTAGATGCTTGTAAACATTCAAAGGCTTGTGAACATGAGATTCTGGGTTTTGAGAAAATGTTATTAGTTTTGAGAGTTGTTATTATGTATGTCGAGCGGCATTTTAAACAGTGTTTTATTTCACTATTTCGGTTTTTAAATTATTTCTTCCGCAATTGGTGTTTAAATTTCGCATTGTTAGGCTTACCTAGTCGTAGGGACTAGGTGTCGTCACGATGGTTCACGGAGGTGTCACGACCCTAAACCCGGACCCGGTCGTGATCGCACCTCTTGTGAAGACAAGGCCAGCCGACACTTCCCATTTCAATTTTTAAGCAGTTAAATAATAAGATTCAAGTCTAAAGCATGATAAAATAACCCAAAGTTTAAGCAGTCAACAGTACAAATATGCGGAAGAACAACCCAACACAGCCCGATACCGGGGTGTCACTAGTTATGAGCATCTACCAATCCTAATACAAGTCTGAAAAGTCAATAACTTATTACAAAATGTCTGATAAGAGATAGAATGATAAAGGGGAAGAAACACGGGACTGCGGACGCCAAACAGCTACCTCGTGGACTTCGAAATCCGCTGGGAGCTCTCAACTCGTACTAGCAGGATCCGCAACGCCTGAATCTGCACACGGGGTGCAGGGAGTAAAGTGAGTACTCCAACTCAGTGAGTAATAATCATAAATAAATACTAAAAGCAGGAAATCACGTAAGGCACATTGCATGCTATAATGAAGCAGTAAATAATTAAAACAGTGAATCAGTAAAGACATGAATAATCATATAAGTTTAGTTTAAACATCAGGAAACACCTTTTCAACAATTAAACAGATAGATGACAGACAAATAAGCCAGATAAGCACATAAAGGTTTTTGCCCCTCGGGCACAATGTCAACAATACCAGCCCCTCGGGCTATCTCTCACATCACAATGGGTACTCGCGCTCATTAGGGGTGTGCAGACTCCTGGAGGGGCCACTTACAGCCCAAGCATAATATCAAGCCATTCTATGGTATCATCACTAGGCCATCGGCCTCATATCAACAAGTCACCTCGTGGCGTACATATCTCAGGCCCTTGGCCTCATAATCATAATCAGTGTTTCCTCACAACATAGGCCCTCGGTCTTACTCAGTCAAAATCTCACAGCCACTCGGAAAACAGTAAAACATTGTGCTCAGACCAAATATCATTTAAAATGTCATTTAAGTGTTAAAGCAGAGTAAACATGGCTGAGTTATGAAAAACAGTAGAATATAGCATGACTGAGTTCAAGTATAAAGTCAAATAGTGAGTAAATATCAGTAAAAATTCCCTAAGGGTTCAAATAGTTGGCACGAAGCCCAAATATGGCATTCAGCCCAAAACATGATGATAACAAATAGTTTTCAGTCAAATACGCGGTAAAATAGTCATTCGGGACGGAGTAAGTCACAATCCCCAACAGTGCACGATCCCACGCTTTTCATCTAGCGTGTGCGTCACCTCAATATAGCACAACGATGTGCAATCTGGGGTTTCATACCCTCAGGACATCATTTACAATCATTAATCACCTCAATCCGGTCCAAACTCTAGCCCGCGGCGCCTTTGCCCCTCGAATCGGCCTCCACTCGAGCTGAATCTATCCAAAATCATAATCCCGACATCAAAATATGTTAAGGGAATGAAGCCCAAGCGAAAATAATCAATATACAACACAAATCCCGAAATTACCAAAACTCAACCCCCGGGCCCACGTCTCGGATTTCGGTAAAAATCACATCAATGGATTCCTTATCACTCCATGAGTTCATACATACCAAAAGCATCAAAATCCAACCATAAATGACCCCTTAAATCCCAATTTCTACGTCTCCAATTTTAAGCCCTGGTTCTTCCATTTTAGGCTTAATTTTCATGATTAATTAGGTAGATTTCACATTAGAATAGAGTTTTAAGTCCATGAATCTTACATCCAAGTGATTCCTCTTGAATCCCTCTTCAATCCCCTTCAAAAAGCTTCAAAAACGCTCAATTATGGAGGAGATAAACCCCAAAATCACGGACAAGATGACTATTTAAACATTCTGCCCATACCTGAAATCCTTTTTCGCTAACGCGGTCAAAGCCTCACGTCCGCGAAGCACAAAATAACTTTGACCAAAATTCCTCTTTCGCGATCGCGACCTTCCCATCGCAAATGCGGTGCTCCCTTAGACTAACTATTTGCGATCGTGTTACCCCCTCGCGAATGCGATGAATAAATTACCCTGAAGCTCAGCTACCCATTTTCTTCTACGCAAACGCGATACCACCCCGCGAACGCGATGCACAAATACTCAGCCTTCGCGAACGCAGAGCCTTCCTCGCAAATGCGAAGGCTTAATCCCAGCTTCCTCAACTGACCCTTCGCGAACACGAGGACCCACTGGCGAACGCGAAGGTCATTTCTCTGCAGCACTGACCTGTAATTTTCTGCAACTCCAAACATCATGAAATGGTCTGATTGACCACCCAAAACTCACCCGAGGCCCCCGGGACCTCAACCAAACATATCAACATATCTCATAACCTCATTCAAACTTGTTCCAACCTTCAGAACGCTCAAAACAACATCGAAACACCAAATTCGCATCGGATTCAAGCCTAAAAATTCCAAAATCTTCTAAATTACGCTTTTGGTAAAAACCCAACCAAACCACATCCAAATGACCTGAAATTTTGCACACACATCCCAAATGATACCACGGAACTACTGCAACTCTTGGAATTCCATTCTGACCCATATATCAAAATCTCACCTATCAACCGGAAATCGCCAAAAATCCAATTTCGCCAATTCAAGCATAAATCTACTCCGGACCTCCAAAACTCATTCCGATCATGCTCCTAAGTCCCAAATCACCTCCCGAAGCTAACTAGACCATCAGAACTCACATCCGAGCCCACTAACACATAAGTCAACATCTAGTTGACTTTTTCAACTTATGCTTCCTTAAAAGAGACTAAGTGTCTCAAACCTTACCAAATCCTTTCCGAAATTGAGCCAACCAACCCGATCACGTATAGAACCGATAGACAAAGCAATAAGAAGTAGAAATGGCGAAAACGAAGCGGTAACTCATGAGACGACTGGCTGGATCATCACAGGAGCGCGAACCGGGGTCGTGATAGCCAGTAAACTGCAAGCATAATTTATTAGGTTATATACTTTATGAATGATAATAGAAACATAGACATGATAAAAATTGTTTTCCAAAATTAATATATTTTGAATAAAACCTTAGCATCAATGTTAGTATCCTTTTGACTGTTTATTGCCTGTAAAACAAACTTAATGGAATCATTGAGTAGAAGTCGAATGCTACCTAGTTCTTGAAAAACCTAAAGAACAAAAAATTGTTATAATGTATCTGACAATTAGAGGCTTACATATATATATAAAGAAGACATATATATATATATATATATATATATATATATATATATATATATATATATATATATATATATATATATATATATATATGTGTGTGTGTGTGTGTGTGTGTGTGTGTGTGTGTAGATTAAAAATCAAGAATTAGGTATACTTCTTTTTTGAAGGTTCCAAGGTCTGAGCCCACCTACGTATTAAAATAGAAAGAGTTAACGAAAATTTGCATAATATAAAATAAAGAAACCATCTAGGATTATGTTATAATGTTACCTTATCAACATCTTTTCTTAATTTTTTTTATTTTTTTCACAATATATTTCTTGTCATCTATTCACATTTCCAGCTTATGTCCAGATGGAGATGGAGCATCCGTCGGATGCTCGGCCTTTGTTTCAACTTCTTCAAGGATGTATTCAACTTTGTCTGGCAAAGTCATTCTTGAAAGCTCTTTTGGGGCTTCAAGTATGTTGGTGAACTGAGTGGAAAAAAAATGGTAGGGACCATGATATAATATGTATAAAATGTGTAGATAATTTGTATTAAATTGTATGTCCAAAAGTGAAAAATATTTACCTTGATCCATGATGGTTTAATCATTCTATCTTCCAATGCAGATAACCATATCTTGTCCTTACTAGATGTCCAATTAAGTATGCGGAGGATTGAATTACCAACCTTTGTAGCTATATTAGTGTTAACTGTAGAGCAACACTCATACAACCAAATTTTGCATAGCGAGTGCAAAACCTCGAATGAGATAAAAATTGCACAGAAGAGTTGAGCTTGTGCCCAGCGGACTCAAGTAATTATGTATAAGCTTCGATACCCCATGCGTAATTCGCATACTGCCCCAAGTCCATCAAGTAGAACCTAAAATAGTCTATCAAACCTAAATTATCTTTGTCTGAATGACAGAGGAAGAATTCTATCAGAGAATACACAGCTTGACTGCATCCTCATCATTCACTCAACTACGGCTGGTTACAATTTGTTTCAAGTATGACTTCTCAACTTTTTCCATATTCGGAAAATAGCTCCTCATTATTTTACAATCATACTTAGTTGTGTAACTAAAGTCCGTCACTTCTGTAAAACATCTAAGGCCAGTGATAAGGGCAAACTCCCTCAACTCAAAGTTCAGCCTCTCACCCTTTATCTCTGTTGTAAAAGTCAGAACCAGATGCGTTCAATTCATACTTCATGAGAAAGTGAATTGCTTGATTTTGGATACATATTTTGGGCAGGGAAAGAAAATGCCCAAAATATGTCTTTTTAAACAACTTTAACCCATTTTCAGATAATAACACACTGATTTGGCCAGAAACAGCAGGGTCAGATAATTTTTGGAACCTAGTGATGCCATAATCAACATCATGTGGAGCAAAAAATGTTTGATTCTGCACCAAAAGAAACAGTAAGTTAATAAAACTTGTTTGAAGATCAAAAATGTCACGACCCATATTCTCCACCCTCGGGAGTCGTGATGGCGCCTACTAATGGGAGCTAGGCAAGCCAATTGTCAAACAATTACCTTTTTACTAATTTTATTTCTCTTTAACAAACATAAAAGCGATAACGCATAAATAACGGAAGTTTAAAATTAAGCGGAAGAAAACAATGAAATATCTAAAATCTGCATTTATTACAACTACTTAAGCCTTAATCACAGTACACTGTTTCTGAAGTAAGGAAAATGAAACATGGGATAAGGGATAGAGGGAGACGCTAGGGCATGCGGACGCCTGCAGGTCTAACTTGGATCTTCGCGTGGACTGAAGGTAGCCTCCAAACTATGGTCCAAGCGTTGCTCTGGGATCTGCACATAGTGTAGAGTGTAGTATCAGCACAACCGACCCCATGTGCCGGTAAGTGCCTAGTCTAACCTCGGTGAAGTAGTGATGAGGCTAAGACCAGACTACCAAATAACCTGTGCAATTCAATATATATAGCAGAAAAGAAGTACAGAAATAAACAGTCAAGTATGGGAGGGGGAGCATGCTGTAGGGGAGATATCAATTCCGAATAGAAAGACATCAAGTAAACGGAAGAAATAATATAACTCGGGTATCAACAAAGAATCAGAAATCAATAAATGCACGGCATCACCCTTCGTGTTTTTACTCTCGTCCTCACCAAAGCAATCATATAATAAAAATGTGCACGGCATCACCCTTAGTGCTTTTACTCTCTTTCCTCACCATATAATCAATATAATCGGCACGGAATGATACATCGTGCGGAACGGCATCACCCTTCGTGTTTTACACTCTTTCCTCACAATCATACATGGCATCATCGTTCGTGCTTTACACTCTTTCCTCACAAAAACAATGCACGGCATCACCCTTCGTGCTTTAACTCTCTTCCTCACCCAAACAACAATCACAAACAATAGGGCAAGGGAAATAAATGAAATTATAATAAGAATCCCGGCAAGGGAACAACATCAATAATATCAACATCCCGGCAAGGGAGATAACAAATAAAGCAACAACAACCCGGCAAGGGTGGCAACATAATGATCTCTTCTCTTTCTCACTTTTACTTCACAATTCACTTCACAGCTCGAACCAATGCTCTAGAGGTTCAATTATCACTTATACCTTCACAATTCGTTATACAACTTGAGCCAATGCTCCTCAATGTTCATAGGTCACAATTCCTTCCAAAAACTTTATACAACAAATAGAAACTACCACCAAGGCATGAAAGATACAATGAAGTCATAATAGTCATCATATAAAGACTTACGGGCATGCTAGACACCAACATATAGATACTCATCACCATGCATATACATCGTACTCAACAGTTACCACATAGCAAATAGGACTCGACTCCTAATCCCTCAAACAAAGGTTAGACCAAACACTTACCTCGATGTCACGAACACAATTCATGATTCAATTATAACTTTACCCCTTGACTCCACCACCATTCGCTCGTATCTAGTCACACATTACCTAATTACATCAATAAACGCTAAATGAATCAATTTGAATGCATGAAAATGAATTTTCCAAAGTTTTACCCAATAAGTCAAAATGGCCCCCGGGCCCACATGGTCAAAACCCGAGGTTCGAACCAAAACCCGATTACCCATTCCTCCACGAACCCAAATATGTAATTTGTTTTGAAATCGGACATCAAATCGAGGTCCAAATTCCCAATTTTTGAAAAACCTAGGTTCTACCCAAAATTCCCAATTTCCCCCATAAAAATTATTGATTTTGAGTTGAAATCATGTTAAAAAATGTTAATAATTGAAGGAAATGAGTAAAAATTAACTTACAATCGATATGGAAGAAGATTTGTTCTTGAAAAATCGTCCTAGGGAGTTTGTGTTTTGAAAAGATGTGAAAATGGGTTAAAATTCGTCTAAGTATAAAAGTTGCAGGTCGCAGATATGGGAATTGCGAACCCCGACCTCTGCTAAGTTGGGAATTGCGAAGGGGGGATCGCATTTGCGACTTAGGTTTCGCATTTGCGACTATAGGGGATTTAAGGCAGGTGTCGCATTTGTGAAGAAGGCTGCCCAGGCCACCTCTCGCAATTGCGATACATGGCTCGCATTTGCGAGCTCGCATTTGCGAGACAGGCAAATGCGAAGCCTGCAGGTCTGAAACATACCAGCATAAAACCTTCCATTTTCTAAGTCCCAAATGCACCTCGTGGCCTATCCAAAAATCACCCGAGCCCTCAAGACTCCAAACCAAATATACACACAACCTCAAAAATATCCTACGGACTTATTCGTGTAATCGAATCACCAAAATAATATCATGAACGTCGAATTAAACCTCAAAACCAATGAAATTTCTCAAAACTTCTTTAAACATCAAATTTTGCATTTAAGGTTCGAATCACGTCAAATGGATTTCGTTTCTTACTAAACTTTACCGACAACACATATAAATAATATTAAACCTGTACCGGGATCCGAAACCAATATATGGGCCCGATACCACAGGTTCACATAACATTTTACTTTCAAAAACCTTTATTCTTTTTAGAAAACAATTTCTTTCAAAAATTCATTTCTCAGGCTTGGGACCTCGAAATTCGATTCCGAGCATACGCCCGAATCCCATATTTTTCTACGAATCCTGCGGGACCGTCAAATTACGGGTCCGAATTCGTTTACTCAAAACGTTGACCGAAATCAAATTAATTCATTGAATAGTCAAAATTTATCATTTTTCACAGATTTTCACATATAACACTACAAGAAAAAGGGTTATTAGGGACCAAGAATTAGCGACTAGTTAAAAATCTAGTCTCTAAAAGTGTACATATAGGGAACAATTCATTTCCTGGTCCCAATCGCATTTTTTATTCGAAATAAATGAAGGGATTTAAATCTGGTCTAAACAAAGACAAATACCTGGTCTCTAATAATCACATTTCAGCGGGAGAAGAATAAGTAAAAACTTTTTACTTTTAGGTACTTCCCAAAATATTTTCCCTTGTCTCTCTCTCTCAACCTTAAAATTCCAAGACACCTAAAACCTCCTCAATAGCTCTTTCTTCGGCACAAATTTGTTAATCCTTGGGCATTAGCTACTTCAAGGGTAAGTTAATATCTTCAATTTCTCATGTGACTCATATTTTTAAAATGAAAATCAGAAACTTTTTCCTTCCGTTACTTTCTCTTTTTCTTTCTTTCTTTTGAAATATGGTTCTTTGATTGTGTTTATTTCTTTGTTACAATACTAATTTTTGTTGTTTGAGAACTAGAAGTGAGGGTATTGGGTTTGAAGCTGGGGCTTGGAGGGCAAGAGCCACCTTAACGTTCTATTTTTTGTCACGACCCAAAATCCCACTCGGGTCGTGATGGCGCCTCTCGTGAAGACAAGGCCAGACAAACAACTCGGATTTGCCTTTTCAAAAATAGTAAAACATGAATAAACAGTCTAAATATGATTAAATATTAATAATTAGTGGAAATACAACTCAAGCACAGCCCAAATCGAGGTGTCACAAGTCACGAGCATTCTGTAAGAATGAAATTTCCACTTTACAGTCTAGAAATACACTGAACAAGAATGATGAACAAACATAGGAAGACAGTGGTGCTGCGAACGCTGGCAGTCACCTCGCTATAACCTCTACAAATCTGCCTCCATGCAGCCAATACCCGCTACAGGGTGAATAAATACCTGTGACTGCATGCGAGGTGCAAGGAGTAAAGTGAGTACTCCAACTCAGTGAGTAATAAAAGTAAATAACAACTGAACGGTAAGAAATCACGTATAGCAGATCATCATGCCGTATAGAAGCAGAGAAAAATCCTTTTTGAGAAAAGCAGTGAAGATATGAAATCTTTAAAGAAACCTTTTAGCTCAGTTTAAAGACTTTTTTAAAAATGTCTTTTTCAACAGTTACGCAAATGAATGCAGTAGCAATAGTGCAGATAAGCACAGAAATCCGCCCCTCGGGCCCCACACTCAATGACCAGATAGTACCAGAACAGCAGGTAACGATTTTCAAGAAGTAGCACAATAACAGATAATGAATAAATGCATGAGTGCAATGCAATGCATATGTCGGTACACTCTAGTACCCGCTGCGGCGTGCAGCCCGATCCATTTAACGTCGACGGCGCTCACTGGGGGTGTGTACAGACTCTGGAGGGGCTTCTACAGCCCAAGCGCAATATCAAGTCATCTCGTGGCATCAACCAGGCTCTCGACCTCAATATCAATATAATCAACCAGGCTCTCGGCCTCAATATCAATGTAATACCGCTGCGGCGCGCAGCCCGATCCATGCTCAGTCCAGAAATCATCTTAAGCCCCTTGGGCATTTGTAAAACAGTAGTTCTCAGCCCCAAAATATCATTTAGAAATATCATTTAAGTTTTCAAATCTTAGAAAGATGGCTGAGTTGCAAAACAGTATTTAAAACCTTGAACTGAGATCAAATAATATGCAAAATATGCGAAAACAGTGATATCAATCCCTGAAAGATTTAAATAATTGGCGTGAAGCCCAAATATAACAAATAAATCCAAGTAGGATGATTATCAAGTAAGGTCTAGTCGAAAACATAGTAGAAACATCTCTCGGGACGGACAAAGTCACAATCCCCAATAACAAACGACCCCGCACTCGTCATAGGGTGCGTATCTCACCTCAATATAGCACTACGATGTGCAAATCCGGGGTTTCAAACCCTCAGGATATCATTTACAAGCATTACTCACCTCGAACCGGTGAAATCTCTAGCTCGCGATGCCTTTGCCCCTCAAATCGGCCTCCACGCGTGTCGAATCTAACCAAAATCAGAGCGAATACATCACAATATGCTAAGCGAACAATACCCAATCGAAAACAATCAAAAAATATCAAGAATATCGAAATTAGCAAAACCCGAGCCCCGGTCCCACTTCTCAGAAATCAGAAAATTTAACATCAATGGATTCCTCATCTTCTCACGAGTTCATACATACCAAGAACTCTCAAATCCGAGCTCAAATTACCCATCAAATTCCAATTGGAATATCAAAAACTCAAGCCCTAGTTCATCAATTTTTGGCTTAATTTCCATGAATTTCTAGACCAATTGCACAATATAATCGAGTATTGAGACCAAGATTCTTACCTCAAGTCAATTCCTCTTGAATCCCTCTTTCATTTATTCCAAGAATCTCCAAAAACGGGCAGTCATGGGTGAAAATAGACCCAAAAACACGAACAAGATGACTTAAAACATTCTGCCCAGCTACAGTAAAACCTTCTATGCGATCGCGGCCCCAGGCTCGCGATCACGATGAGTAAAATTTCCAAAGCCTCAAAAAGCACTATGCGAACGCAGTCAAGCTCATGCGAACTCGATGACCACATTCCCAGATCTATGCGATCGCTACCACACTGATGCGATCGCGAAGAACCAAACCACAAGGCCTCAAAATCCTTATACGCGAACGCGGAAGACACCATGCGAACACGATGCCTTACCCGAGAACCTTCTGCGATCGCGTCTCCTGCCTCACAAACTACTTCTATGCGATCGCGACATCACCCCCGCGATCGCAATGACCAAAATCTCTGCAACAAAATGACTGGAAAATCTGCAACTTCCAAATGCCGAAATTGGTCTGATTGACCATCCGAAATCACCCCGAGGCCCCCGGGACCTCAACCAAAAGCACCAACATAACCCAAGACATCATACAAACTTGTTTCAATCATCAAAACACCTCGACTAACACCAAAATCATCAAATTACATTGAATTCAAGCCTAAGTTCTTCAAAAACTTCTGAAACACGCATTCGATCAAAAACCCGACCAAACGACGTCCGAATGACCTGAAATCTTGCACACATATCCAAAATCACCTAACGAAGCCACAGCAACTCTCGGAATTCCATTCCGACCCTCGGATCAAAATCTCACCCATCGATCGGAATTCGCCAAATACTAACTTCGCCAATTCAAGCCTAATTCTACACCGGACCTCCAAAATCAATTCCGATCACGCTCCTAAGTCACAAATCATCCCCCGAAGCTAACTGAAACACCGAAAATCACATCCGAGCCCTATGACTCATAAGTCAACCTCCGGTTGACTTCTCCAAACAAAGCCTTCCTTAAAGAGACTAAGTGTCTCATTATCTTCCAAAACCAATCCAAATCAACTCTAACACGCCAAATACTGATAGTGAAACATGAAGAAGCAGAAAATGTGGGAAACGGGGCGGTAACTCATGAGACGACGGTTCGGGTCGTCACATCCTCCCCAACTTAAACAAACGCTCGTCCTCGAGCGTACCCAGAGTTTGTCCTAGAAGCCAACCAATAGCTGGATAACCTTACCAAGCATATACCCGGGGTGATCCCACGTCACCCTATCTTTCGTAGGTCCGATAACACCACATAGCTGAAATTTCACAATCCATCTAGTACGTAAATCATAGAACCACATTGCACTTTCCGAAACCATACACACGATCAGAATCTCACATTTATAGTCAGAATAAGCCCGAACCAACTGTAATAACCCATACCTACAACCTCGGTGCCATTACATGATAAACCACCTAGCTCTAATGCTCGCAACCATAACCTCTATTCACAGCAACTGCACACAACACCTAAATACCGATAGAGAAACTCTTATCGACTGAAATCTCATTCCAACACTTTCATATACTGCTAACGATATTGAAACACGCAATAAACCGAAACCATTTCTCAGGTTAACCATTCATGAGGCCACTTCCCCTCCGGCAATTACCATAGCAAATTTGAACCGAACCTCGATATTAACCCCTTAAACATGCTGAATTCGAATCTGTTTGTATTCATTGATGATCCCAATGATCCCTTCTGACCAAACACACCATCCAGGTGATATGACACATCAATACGAGCCTAAGCCACAACTTGCATAATACGTGCACCAATAAGAAACGGTCTGAACATACTCAAATCATGAAAAATGACTCAAACGAAAGAGTTGTACCTCAAGCTCATCTGTACCATCACAACACAAGGCTGAGACCCCGTCTAACATCATAGAAATAGAACACCTGAATCTACCCCGAACGATCATATCTCCACGTGGCCTCGCCACAATGCACGATCCTATCCAAACACTGTTACACATGAAACCCACTCAAGTCACTATGCTCAAAACCGACAACCATGCACAATTTGATGTCTGGAACCAAAGCAATTCATTACACCCACGGTGAAACAAATAACATACGCCACGTAACCCGATAGGTCATAACCAATACTCCATTTACCGCACAACACCCAATTACTCTTCTCGCTCGACTTTCACTATGAATCCCCCAATAGAACCGCACTACATGTGCCCATAACCAACAAATCATGATGTCTCACTACACCGAAAAGCAACTCATAGCTCTCCTCATATCACTAACAAGCTCAATAATGATCGAATCAACCTATCCCTCAACAATACAATTTGGGGCCAACTAAGCCAACTCAAGCTAAATGTGTATCCAGATCGGCCTACTAGCGAACTCATTACCAAGAAAGCCTAAAGCTTCTCCTTCCACTACTATAACTCCTGTCGAAGCGGTACGATACGGTGCCTGGCACCAAATAAATATCGAAATCCACAACCTCGCCCGCGACATTCCCGGCCACAAGAAACGCATCCAAAAAGTCGCTTAACACCGGTACGGAACCAATGGTGAAAACCTCTACACTAAAAATCATCACGAAGGCCCAATTAAGAAAAACAATCCTTCCCAGTCGCCCGCTGGGTCTTTGAAATATAAGCCACTCTGCTAGAACATAATCCAATGCACCTCGCCACTCAACCCGTGGCATTTCCGGCATAGCCCATAGCACAATAGTTCAAAATCACCTAATACTCAGACAACCAGTCTGAATTTCAACATCACATCCAAAATCTAACATACCAGCAAATAAAGATCCACCCGAGCCTCCAAATCCCGATTGCCGCTAAACGGTACCGAATACACATGGTCCACAACCATGACATAGCTTGTACATGAGAACTCTCAGTCTCCAGCTCTATATAGCACACGAATCATCGCACCTGATCCCAATTTCGCCATCCGAAAGCATACCACACCTTAATACCCAACAATTCCATGATAGATACTCTAAAATTTACTTGTGTCACCAAGCCAACCCGAATATCACCAGTCAATCCAACAAGAAAGTGCCGCAATACCACCGAAGTGCCATCCATTTAATCACATTGCCCCTTTTTTCTGAAATATATACTCTCGTCAAACCACTTTCCAATAGCAGTACCATTTCCTTGATTATCTGAGGCTACCTACTGCCTAAGTGTTTTATGAACTTCCTTTCTGAACTGAACTGTAACCCAACACACGCAAGTCTCGGTCCTCCACAACATACCGCATATAACATACCATCCGAGGATACATGAAAACTTTACCTCCCTTTTGAGCCACAGACATCTATGCACTCAACTAGTCAAGAGCTTTCCATTGGTCCCATCTAGAACAAAAACCACTATACATACCATGCTCTGCATGCCCATAGATAATATACGTCTCCAAACCACGATAAAACCCAACAAGAACTCTTCCAGTTCCATTTGCACCAACTAAACTGCTAGGATTGAATCCTTCTAACTAGACCAAGCTAAGCAAGCCGTCGAAACCCAAGAGCATTGCTGCAGAACACTTGCCCGAACTCATTACCTCGAACACATACGAAGAACTAATCATATCCTTACCATACCGATTCAGTCTACTATCAAGCTATTCCATCTATCTAATTTCCCTTCTGATTCATCATCAATTTGATATTCCCCCTTACTCTAGCACCACAGTTCCTCAACCCAGGCTCACTACAAGAGACCCACGCGCAAAACCACACTGTCTCACGACCCATAAGTCGCTGAATACTCTCTCAATTATTCCCAGAAATACCACATTCCCGAATAATTTACTCTGAAGAACTTTCTGCAATCTAAATCTGTTACCCTTACATTTCCTGACACTGATATATAGAATCCCGCAGTTAACATAGAAATACCACAAATCTGGACCTCTTCCAATGAAAACATCGTTTCTAACCACACATGCAACTGTAGAATACTCAATTATTCCCTGTAGAGTCTTTATCACATTAGAGCCATCTTCGCAAGTCATTTTCTCTTATTTACTGCAATTTACCTGACCCAACAAACAGAACCACTTGTGCCTCATTGGCATTCTGATACCGTAGAATGAAATCCTTATCCGATTACGACCAAGCAACTTCCTGCTCTAAGCACCGAGCATTCTTTGCCAACAACAACTCTAGATATTCCGCAATTCTCATACCCTATGAAGCATAATATAATACTGGTCAAAATTTTCCTTTACTCTAACCATAGCAAGCCTCAAGCTGGAACCAACATAACACATAACCGAACAATTAGCTAATCAATAGCAAACTCCCCAACTTGGCTCGAAGCCATAAATCAAGATACACCCAATAACTCATAACACTTTTACTCTATTGATGTCACAATACCATAGTGAGATTAAACTCGAATCATTTATAAGTTTGTGAAACTCATATTGTCTAGTAATGTAAACCTTCTGCAAATCTCACATTCATTCCCGCAACAGTTAAACCCACTCTCTTAAGCGACCCAAAATTCCAAATTCAATACGTACTCTTCAATTACACATGAGATCTTCTAACATACACATGAGGATCACGCCACTTTAGAACACTCCGCAGGAGATAACCCACCTGTTTCACCTCAATACAACATTTCTGCACACCTTCCACCGACATACACATTACACAGTCACTTAGTCTTCCTAAGTCTGAACTCATACCGCAACGTGCAATCTACCTCACTCCCAACGAGGAGACTTGAAAAGATTCTTCACACGCCTATAACTCGGAGCTACACCTCCAATCACAATGGAAATCATACACTTAATAGTCCACCTCTCGCCCAGCAGATCTTCCTTGACACTTGCAAGTCATATAGAAACATCATGCAATACTAACATACTCATCACAAGCTATCCAGCCGTCATTCCCACTATTAGGGACAATACTGAACACATAAGTTCAAAACACTTGCTCACACAATCAGCACCTCGGTGCTCAAGCCAAAGGCAAGGATCCGGCCTCAAGTCCTCCAGACTGGCCCAACATAAACTCACGGAGATCGCATCTCGCCCCTTGATCAGGAAATCACAAGCCATCAAGGCACATCTGATACTGAGCGCTTATACACACATGCGAACGCGTGGGAGGAATTTCAAGAGTTACTTTTTCAAGCTGAATCAAGGACGCACGATAAGATTTCAAGAATATGAAGTTTTCCTAAAGGTTCTGCAGCCACTCGAGGATAAATACAGACGTCTTCGTACCGATCCGCGAGACTCTACTATACCTTCTCATGACTCGTGAGACCTAGTAGCCTAGGCTCTGATACCAACTTTTCACGACCCATAATCCTACTCCGGTCGTGATGGCGCCTCTCGTGAAGACAAGGCCAGCCAAACAACTCGGATTTGCCTTTTCAAAAATAGTAAAACATGAATAAACAGTCTAAATATGATTAAAAATTAATAATTAGTTGAAATACAACCCAAGCACAGCCCAAATCGGGGTGTCACAAGTCACGAGCATTCTATAAGAATGAAATTTCCACTTTACAATCTAGAAATACACTGAACAAGAATGATGAACAAATATAGGAAGACAGTGGTGCTGCGAACACTGGCAGTCACCTCGCTATAACCTCTACAACTCTGCCTCCACGTAGCCAATACCCGCTACGGGGTGAATAAATACCTGCGACTGCACGCGAGGTGCAGGGAGTAAAGTGAGTACTCCAACTCAGTGAGTAATAAAAGTAAATAACAATTGAGTGGTAAGAAATCACGTATAGCAGATCATCATGCCATATAGAAGCAGAGAAAAATCCTTTTTGAGAAAACAGTGAAGATATGAAATCTTTAAAGAAACCTTTTAGCTCAGTTTAAAGACTCTTTTAAAAATGTCTTTTTCAACAGTTACGCAAATGAATGCAGTAGCAATAGTGCAGATAAGCACAGAAATCCGCCCATCGGGCCCCACACTCAATGATCAGATAATACCAGAACAGCAGGTAACGATTTTCAAGAAGTAGCACAACAACAGATAATGAATAAATGCATGAGTGCAATGCAATGCATATGTCGGTACACTCTAGTACCCGCTGCGGTGTGCAGCCTGATCCATTTAACGTCGACGGCGCTCACTGGGGGTGTGTACAGACTCCGGAGGGGCTCCTACAGCGCAAGCGCAATATCAAGCCATCTTGTGGCATCAACCAGGCTCTCGGCCTCAATATCAATATAATCAACCAGGCTCTCGGTCTCAATATCAATGTAATACCGATGCGGCGCGCAGCCCGATCCATGCTCAGTCCAAAAATCATCTTAATCCCCTTGGGCATTTGTAAAACAGTAGTTCTCAGCCCCAAAATATCATTTAGAAATATCATTTAAGTTTTCAAATCTTAGAAAAATGGCTGAGTTGCAAAACAGTATTTAAAACCTTGAACTGAGATCAAATAATATGCAAAATATGTGAAAACAGTGATATCAATCTCTGAAGGATTCAAATAATTGACGCGAAACCCAAATATAACAAATAAATCCAAGTAGGATGATTATCAAGTAAGGTCTAGTCGAAAACACAGTAGAAACATCTCTCGGGACGGACCAAGTCACAATCCCCAATAACAAACGACCCCGCACTCATCATAGGGTGCGTGTCTCACCTCAATATAGCACTACGATGTGCAAATCCGGGGTTTCAAACCCTCAGGATATCATTTACAAGCATTACTCACCTCGAACCGGTGAAATCTCTAGCTCGCGATGCCTTTGCCCATCAAATCGGCCTCCACACGCGTTGAATCTAACCAAAACTAGAGCGAATACATCACAATATGCTAAGGAAACAATACCTAATCGAAAACAATCAAAAAATATCAAGAATCTCGAAATTAGCAAAACCCGAGCCCCGGGTCCACTTCTCGGAAATCAGAAAATTTAACATCAATGGATTCCTCATCTTCTCACGAGTTTATACATACCAAGAACTCTCAAATCCAAGCTCAAATAACCCATCAAATACCAATTGGATTATCAAAAACTCAAGCCCTAGTTCATCAATTTTTGGCTTAATTTCCATGAATTTCTAGGCCAATTGCACAATATAATCGAGTATTGAGACCAAGATTCTTACCTCAAGTCAATTCCTCTTGAATCCCTCTTTCATTTCCTCCAAGAATCTCCAAAAAGGGCAGTCATGGGTAAAAATAGACCCAAAAACGCGAACAAGATAACTTAAAACATTCTGCCCAGCTACAGTAAAACCTTCTATGCGATCGCGGCCCCAGGATCGCGATCGCGATGAGTAAAATTTCCAAAGCCTCAAAAAGCACTAGGCGAACACGGTCAAGCTCATGCGAACGCGATGACCACATTCCCAGATCTATGTGATTGCGACCACACTGATGCGATCGCGAAGAACCAAACCACAGGGCCTCAAAATCCTTATACGCGAACGCGGAAGACACCATGCGAACGCGATGCCTTACCCCGAGAACCTTCTGCGATCACGTTCGACTCAATGCGAACGCATTGAACATAACTCCTGCCTCACAAACTACTTCTATGCGATCGCGACATCACCCCCGCGATCGCATTGACCAAAATCTCTGCAACAAAATGACTGGAAAATCTGCAACTTCCAAATGCCAAAATTGGTCCGATTGACCATCTGAAATCATCCCAAGGCCGCCGGGACCTCAACCATAAGCACCAACATAACCCAAGACATCATAAAAACTTGTTCCAATCATCAAAACACCTCGACTACCACCAAAATCATCAAATTACATTGAATTCAAGCCTAAGTTCTTCAAAAACTTCTGAAACACGCATTCGATCAAAAACCCGACCAAACGACGTCCGAATGACCTGAATCTTTCACACATATCCAAAATCACCTAACGAAGCCACAACAACTCTCGGAATTCCATTCCGACCCTCGGATCAAAATCTCACCCATCGACTGGAATTCGCCAAAATACTAACTTCGCCAATTCAAGCCTAAGTCTACACCGGACCTCCAAAATCAATTCCGATCACGCTCCTAAGTCACAAATTATCCCCCGAAGCTAACCGAAACACCGGAAATTACATCTGAATCCTATAACTCATAAGTCAACCTCCGGTTGACTTCTCCAAACCAAGCCTTCCTTAAAGAGACTAAGTGTCTCATTATCTACCAAAACCAATCCAAATCAACTCTAACACGCCAAATACTGATAGTGAAACATGAAGAAGCATAAAATGGGGGAAACAGGGCGGTAACTCATGAGACGACGGGTCGGGTCATCACATTTTTAATCTATTTAAAATTTAATTGTTGTTGTGTGAGAGCTAAAGTAAAGTATTTGAGTATTACTTGTGGAACTTTGTCTATTAGAGTTGTATTAAGCAAGTCTTTTTGGAACTTGATTGAAAGACTAAGGAATGTATGTCGTGGGTATATTTTGTGATATTATTTGTTGTGGGTTTTCTTATGTGGTAATGAATTGGTTAAAAATTTTACATATTATGTAGTTTCTTTACTCTAGAATTTTATGAGTTTTTTGAATTGTATAACCAATTTATTGATCTTGGTAAATCCAATATGATATTTAAGAAAAACTCTAGACAAGGAAGAAATGGTGGTATGCATTATCTTTGTTAACGTATTCCCCTCCGTTGTCTTTGTTTCTCTTTTTAAACTTGCATGTTTTAATGTTGACATTATTTTGGATCATCTGGTCCCTACAGTCCCAGTTGTTTGATTCATACTGCACTAGCTATGAAAGATCACATGTCTCTGTTTGTTAATTAAGAATATCCAATAGTATAAGAGTTTTAATTTCACTGTTGCTGGCATAGAAATGTATTCCAGCAATGTGTTGTACTATGGATGTATTTGTTTAGCTTTTTATTTCTCATGTGATGATACGGAGAGTATTAACAGAAAGCAATCTGAAGATTGAATTTGTTCTGCTCTCAATACTAACATGCATTCTCTTACATAATGCTTTAATGAAGTTTAATATGTTGTTATTGTTTGTTGTAATGCTTTAGGATTGTATGTGCATAACTATATATGTAGATATGCAAGATTTGAATGTCCCATATCTGTTTTTCTTGAGGTTGTCTTTTCAAACTTACTAATTAAATTTTATTGTTAATGGGTTTCTTAGCTAATTTGGACTAATATCTATCTAAGCAACTTGAAGATAGATAAAGGAGCGAACTTCAAAGCTAAATTTAAACATCATAATCAGTAAACAACTTGGTTTCATTAAAGTCCTTTGTTTTCACTGTCAATTCCGTCAAAATATCACAATAGTATATGTACTATGTCATCGTTAGTCAAAAATAATTATGGTAGAAGGTGCATTAAATGAATAGGAATATGTAAGACACATCATATATTTATTTTGCTGAGCAATTCTATATTATTTGTTTTGACTATCAATTAATAGTATATCTCATCTTGTGATATCTTAGAAAGTTTTCATCATTAGAATGGGTTTGCAAGTTTAATAAAAGGTTATGTGCACCTTAGTGTTTTTGTTATCCTAAATATATTTTTCATGTAATATCTATATACTATTCAAGGTTATGGCACCAAGTAAGCAATGGATGCAGCTTGTTGATAGTCGACTTGATGAAGCCTATTCAATCGGGGTTCATCAATTCTTCTATTGATGAGATGCAGAGAGTTCCAAATAAATGACTCGGAGGATTGCCTCCGAAAAATATTTGCCACTGGTAATTTTACTTTGCTAGTTAGGGCAAAGGCTGATATCAATATGCTCTATAGTGTTATTTGAGATGTTTCCTAGTAGTTATTCTTTTTCTGATGTTATTGAATTATATACGATAGAGTATGACTCAATGTCTTAACTATGAAAAACTGTTAGAAAGTTAAATTTTTGCTTTGCTCCTGAAGAGCTTTTCACATACTCTAAACTTTAAAAAAATTATTTTTATTGTAGGATAAATTTGAGAGTGATGACATGGATATTCATCGTGATCATATTTTGGGTTGGATGAAGAAACTATGGAATAAATGGAGAGGAAAATTGCATGCAAAGTATGTGAAGGGTAAGCTAATCCAAGAGGCTCTTATAAATGTGCCAAAGGGGGTAGACAAGAAAGAATGGAAATGGAGCCCTTTTGGCTAGCAATTCTTATTATCGTGTTCAGTATTATGATATTCTATTTACCCCATAACTCATTCTTGTCTATATTGTGAACCAGATCTCATGTGTGAGTCATGTGCAGACAGAGTAAATTACACAAATCTTGCTTCAATAACCTCTAGACCTACTAGAATTCTTCTCAATTGTGTCAAGATACAGAATGTTTTCCAATTTAAAAAAACCAATGTAAATGTTTGTTCTAACAAATGAGAAACTAAACCTACTGAAAAAGGACTAATTAATGCAAGCACTAAGCTTGAAAAGACAAGACGGAGTACTATTTATAGCAATTTACTTATCTTTTAATTACTTTGCTCTAACACAACGTGTCATAAACTGTTACTTCCAATTTGATTTGTATTGTCTATTTTTTCAAATGCATAGCTCTTCAGTTAAGTGGACACAATTCTCTGATTCTAGAGCTAGGATCTTTTGGTATTTTGATAACGAAATCCACCCTCCTCCTTTTCCCGCTGACACTCTTCTTGATTCTATGTATGCAGTTTAGATTGTATACTTTTAGCTGAAGTCCATCCACTTCAATTTCTAGTGGACTACCAATTTTTGAGGATACTAGTTTTGTGTCTCCAAATACATTTTGCTTGTCCTAACAAATCTTATCTTCATGTATCTTGCATTTGTCATCCTTGTGTACTTGACTTACCTAATGTGCTTTTTGTTGCTAATTTGTCCTTATCAACAACCGTGTGAAATGAGAAGAACTTCCTCAGCTCAGCCTTTTGACTATTAGTTTTTTACCTTAAAGCTTAGGAAAACTTGACTTATTGTTCTTATTATCCAAAAAATAGATATATTGTTTCTAATCTACTCATGTTTGTTGTCATGAAGCCTATTTTATATTGACGATTTGTTTTTCAAGTATATATAGAATTTGGGCATTTATTCAGGTAAGTGGTTAAATAATTATCCTATTAAAATTTATTTTCTATTTTCCTTCAATTTATTCTTGAGAATAACTGTTTGCATCTTTTTTTCAGGTTTTGGAGACTATAATTTACATATTAAGATGCAGCTGGAGACATATATAAAAGATGACTATGATTTTGCAATGATATATTATTGCAAAAACTATTATTATATTTCTAATCTAGGAATATTAATTAGGTGTTTTTACTATGGGTTTTTGTAAAAGATATTGTGACTTATATTATGGCTATATATACATCTTACCATTAACAAGAAGTTACTCAATTTTTGTAATAGAAAGATTTATATTATATTATTTCTTGTGACCATGGTGGTTAGAGAATTTTATTGATTAAAATTGAGATTTATTCATATTAACCTTTAGGGACTAGTTGTAATGTCTTTAAAGACCAAATTGGTTGTCCTTAAAATAGTCATTTGATCAATTTAATAGATACTGATTTATAATTATGGACCAGAAAAAGTAGTTCCCAAAATATTTTAGGGACCAGAAAAATCTGGTAGCTAAATCAATTAAGGACCAGATACTATCTAATTAAGGTATTATTTTTCTTTTATCGTGGACCAGAAATCTGGTCCTTAAAAATATTTTAGAGAAGGAAAAATTGCTGGTCGCTGAAGCCCTTTAGAGACCGGCTCAAAATCCCCATCGCTATTGACCTTTAGCGGCGAAGCCTATAGCGACGGGTCGCGACCAGGTGATGCTGGTTGTTGTTTCTCTTTAAGGACCAGATTTTAGTTTTTAGGGACCATTTTTCTTGTCGCTAATAACTGTTTTTCTTGTAGTGTAGGCTTTTTGGCTACGCGCCCGGACTGCGCATGCAAATCGAGGTGATGCTAAAAGAGGTTTTTAAGGCCTCGGAATGCAGAATTTTTTTTAAAACAAGTGATGACCCAAAACTTTTGGGTCATCACATTCTCCACCTCTAAAACAACTGTTCGTCCTCGAACAGACAGAAGAAGGAAGTACCTGAGTCGGGGAAAAGATGGGGATAACAGATCCGCATATCGGACTCGGACTCCCAGGTCGATGCCTCAGCAGGCTGACCTCTCCACTGAACACGAACAGAAGGAAAACTCTGCGATCTCAACTGACGAACCTGCCGGTCTAAAATAACTATCGGCTCATCCTTATAAGGCAAATCCTTATCCAACTGGACAGTGCTGAAATCTAACATGTGGGATGGATCGCCGTGATACTTCCGAAGCATGGACACTTGAAACACTGGATGCATGCTGATAAGCTCGGCGGCAATGCAAGTCTATAAGCCACCTCTACCACTCGATAAAGAATCTCAAACGGGTCAATGAACCTAGGGCTAAGCTTGCCCTTCTTCCCAAATCTCATCACGCCCTTCATAGGCGACACTCGAAGCAATACCCGCTCACCGACTGAGCTATAGGAAGCCTATCCTGAATAATCCTAACCTTGTCCAAGGCATCCTGAACCAGATCTGTACCCAACAACCGAGCCTCTCCCGGCTCGAACCATCCAACCGGTGATCGACACCGCCTACCACACAAAGCTCGTAAGGAGCCATCTAAATGCTCGACTGGTAGCTGTTGTTGTAGGCAAACTCTACTAAAGGCAAAAACTGATCCCACGAGCCTCCAAAGTCAATGACACAAGCTCGAAGCATATCCTCCAAAATCTGAATGGTCCGCTCGGACTGCTCGTCCGTCTGAGGATGAAATGTTGTGCTCAACTCAACTCGTGTGCCCATCTCTCGCTGAACTACCCTCCAGAAGCGTGAGGTAAACTGCGTACCTCGGTCCGAAATGATAGACTTGGGCACACCATGAAGACGAACAATCTCCTAGATATAGATCTCAGCTAACCTCTCAGAAGAATAGGAGACTGCCACAGGAATAAAATGCGCTGACTTGGTCAGCCTATCAACAATAACCCACACTACATCGAACTTCCTCTGAGTCCGTGGGAGTCCAACAACAAAGTCCATAGTGATACGCTCCCACTTCCACTCGGGAATCTCAATCTGCTGAAATAAACCACCGGGCCTCTGATGTTCGTACTTAACTTGCTGACAATTCAAACACCGAGCCACATATGCAATGATATCTTTCTTCATCCTCCTTCACCAATAATGTTGCCTCAAATCTTGATACATCTTTGCGGCTCCCGGGTGAATTGAGTATCGGGAATTATGGGCCTCCTCTAAAATCAACTCTCGGAGTCCATCCACATTAGGCATACAAACTCGACCCTGAAATCTCAAAACTCCATCATCACCTAAGGTAACCTGCTTGGCACCTCCGTGCTGCACCGTGTCTCTAAGGACACACAAATGGGGATCATCATACTATCAATCACGGATGCGCTCCATTAAAGAAGAACGAGCGACCGTGCAAGCTAACACACTATTGGGCTCAGAAACATCCAACCTCACGAACTGATTGGCCAAAGCCTGAACATCCAAAGCAAGCGGCCTCTCACCGACCAGAATATAAGCAAGACTGTCCATACTGGCTGACTTCCTACTCAAAGAATCGGCCACCACATTGGCCTTTCCCGGATGATATGGTGATATCATAGTCTTTCAACAACTCCAACTACCTTCTCTGCCTTAAATTCAACTCCTTTTGCTTGAACAAATACTGAAGACTCTTGTGATCCGTGAACACCTCACATGCCACACCAAACAAATAATGCCTCCAAATCTTCAACACGTGAACAATAGCTGCCAACTCCAAATCATGAACTGGATAGTTCTTCTCATGAATCTTCAACTGCCCCGAAGCATAGGAAATGACCTTGCCATCCTGCATCAACACCGCACCAAGTCCAATACGAGATGCATCACAATAAACTGTATAAGGCCCTGAACCTGTGGGCAAAACCAACACCGGTACCTTCGTCAAAGCTGTCTTGAGCTTCTGAAAGCTCGCCTCACACTCATCCGACCATCTGAACTAGGCACCCTTCTGGGTCAGTCTGGTCATCGGGGCTGCGATAGATGAAAACCCCTCCACGAACCGACGATAGTAGCCTGCCAACCCTAAGAAACTCCGAATCTCTGTAGCTGATGCTGGTCTAGGCCAGTTTTTGATTGCCTCAATCTTCTTCGGATCAACCCGAATGCCCTCTACTGACACCACATGACCCAGAAACGCAACTGAACTCAACCAGAACTCACACTACGAGAACTTATCATATTACTGACTATCCCTCAAGGTCTGAATATCCACTCTAAGATGCTGCTCGTGCTCCTCCTGGCTACAGGAATAAATCAAAATATCATCAATGAAGACTATCACGAACGAATCCAAATAAGGCCTGAACACTCGGTTCATCAAATCCATAAAAGCTGTTGGGGCATTTGTCAACCCGAATGACATCACCAAGAACTCATAATGCCCGTATCGAGTGCGGAAAGTTGTCTTAGGGACATCAGATGCCCTAATCCTCAACTGATGGTAGCCATATCTCAAGTCAATCTTCAAAAATACCTTGGCGCCCTGAAGCTGATCAAACAAATCATCAATCATCGGCAATAGATACTTATTCTTGATTGTAACCTTGTTCAACTACCGGTAATCAATATACATCCTCATTAATCCATCCTTCTTCTTAACAAACAACACTGGTGCACCCCAAGGCGAGACACTGGGTCTAATGAAACCCTTCTCAAGCAAGTCTTGCAACTACTCCTTCAGCTCTTTCAACTTAGGTGGGGCCATACGATACGGCGGCATAGAAATGGGATGACTGCTCGGAGCCAAATCAATGCAAAAGCCAATATCCATATCGGGTGGCATACCCGGCAGGTCTGAATAAAATACCTCAGGGAACTCACGAACAACAGGCACAGAATCAATAGAATGAACCTCGGCACTAGAATCACGAACATATGCCAAACAGGCCAAACACCCCTTCTCGACCATACGCTGAGCCTTCACATACGAGATAACACTACGGGTAGAATGACCAGGAGTCCCTCTCCACTCTAAATGAGGCAAACTCGACAAGGCTAAGGTTACAGTCTTGGCATGACAGTCCAAGATAGCGTGGTAAGGTGATAACCAGTTCATCCCCAATATGACATCAAAATCAACCATGTCCAGAAGAAGCAAATCTATACGAGTCTCAAGACCCACAATCACAACTATACATGAATGATGGACTCGATCTACCACAATGGAATCACCCACCGGTGTAGACACATAAACAGGAGCACTGAAAGAATCACTAGGCATGACTAGATACGGTGCAAAATAAGATGACACATACGAGTAGGTAGACCCTGGATCAAATAACACTGAAACATCTCTATCATAAACTAGAACCGTACTTGTGATAACTGCATCGGAAGCCTCAGCCTCGGGCTTGGCTGAAAGAGCATAACATCGAGGTTGGGCCCCACCACCCTGAACTACATCTTTGGGACGCCTGCTATTGGCTGGCCTCCACCTCTAGCGGCCTGAGCTCCACATCTAATACCTCTACCCCCACCTCTAGCACCTCTACCCCTACCTCTAGCTGGCTGGGCGAGCTGTGGAACACCTGGTGCCTGAACCATGGCACGGGAACCCTAATGCTGAGAGTTACTCGATGCTCGAGGGTAAAACCTAGCAATGTGACCCATGTCACCACAAGTGTAACAAGCCCTCGATTGCTGAGACTGCTGGCCCTAACGAGCTGAGTGACCACCTCGAAAATTCTAAAGCGGCGGTGCACTAATAGGAGCTGGTGGTGCACTATAGGACTGCTGATCAAAATACTGCATCTGAGGACCACGGCCACCTGAAGCACCGTGAGAAACCTAAAGTGCTAACTAAAAAGGCCTAGGAGGATGGCCTCTACCATATGAATCCCTACCTCCAGATGAGGTACCACTAAATCTACCTGAATGACGGGGCCTCTTGTCCAACCCATGGCCACCTCCTGGCCACATTAGCCGCCTCCTGAAAAGATATCTCACTCCTAGTTTCCCTAGTCATCTGAAGACGAATCGGTTGAATAAGTCCATTAATGAACCTCCTCACCCTCTTTCTCTCTATCAATAGGAAGTATGATAAGATCATGATGAGCCAAGTCGATGAATCTGGTCTCATACTGGGTAACAGTCATAGAACCTGCTGGAGACGCTCAAACTGCCTCCGATAGGCCTCTTTTTGAGTGATGGGGAGAAACTTCTCTAGAAATAGCTGAGTAACTTGCTCCCAAGTCAAAGCTGGCGATCCGGCTAGTCTAGCCAAACAGTAATCCCTCCACCAAGTCTTGGAGGATCCAGACAAGCGAAAAGTAGCAAAATCGACCCCATTGGTCTCAACTATCCCCATGTTCCTGAGAACCTCATGACAGTTGTCTAGATAATCCTAGGGATCCTCAGAAGATGCACCGCTGAAAGTAGTAGTGAAGAGCTTGGTGAACCTATCCAACCTCCACAAAGCATCGGCAGACATAGTTGTTCCATCACCGGTCTGAGCTACCACTCCCGGCTGAACTACTCCAACTGGCTGAACCGCTGGAGTCTGAAACTGGGGAGTTACCTGCTCCGGATTGCGAGTAGCAGGAGTCTGGGATCCTCCTCCAGCTTGAGAGATGGTTGGTGCTACAGGAAGCAAACCTGCCCAGGTGACACTCTCCATAAGGCCCACTAGACAGACCAGAAGCAATAAACCCCTCTGGGACCTGAGCTGGGCCCACCGGAACTGCTAGGGCTAGAACCTCATCATTAAAGTCAACCTGAGGCTCCGTTGTAGGTGTTGCTGCTTTGGGCTAAGCTCTGCCCCTACCTCGGCCTCTAGCACGGCCTCGGCCTCGCCCTCTGCCCCTCGTGGGAGCTGTTGTTGGGGGCTCGGGCTGCTGGTTAGTGGATGAGGAAGCGCGTGTTCTCGTCATCTGCGAAAGAACAGAGTAAAAATTCAATTAGCATTGAGAAACCAAACCGCACAATAGGAAAGAATAAATGTGAAGTTTTTCCTAACTCTGTAGCCTCTGGGGGATAAATACAGACATCTTCGTACCGATCCCTCAGACTCTACTAAGCTTGTCTGTGAACTGTGAGACCCATGTAACCTAGAGCTGTGATACCAACTTGTCACGACCCGGATTCCCCGCCCTCGGGAGTCGTGATGGTGCCTACTAATGGGAGCTAGGCAAGCCAATTGTCAAACAATTACCTTTTTACCAATTTTATTTCTCTTTAACAAACATAAAGAGATAACGCATAAATAACGGAAGTTTAAATTTAAGCGGAAGAAAACAATGAAATATCTGAAATATGCCTTTATTCCAACTACTTAAGCCTTAATCACCAAAAACCTGGTATCACGGACGGTCTAAGATTGCTACATACAAAGTCTGAAGAAATAACAGTACACTGTTTCTGAAGTAAGGAAAATGAAACAGGGGATAAGGGATAGAGGGAGACGCCAGAGCCTGCGGATGCCTGCAAGTCTACCTTGGATATCCGTGTGGACTGAAGGTAGCCTCCAAACTACGGTCCAAGAGCTTCTCCGGGATCTGCACATAGTGCAGAGTATAGTATCAGCACAACCGACCCCATGTGCTGGTAAGTGCCTAGCCTAACCTCGGCGAAGTAGTGACGAGGCTAGGACCAGACTACCAAATAACCTGTGCAATTCAATATATATAGCGGAAAAGAAGTACAGAAATAAACAGTCAAGTATGGGAGGGGGAGCATGCTGCGGGGGAGATATCAATTCCGAATAGAAAGATATCAAGTAAACGGAAGAAACAATATAACTCGGGTATCAACAAAGAATCAGAAATCAATAAATGCACGACATCACCCTTCGTGCTTTTACTCTCGTCCTCACCAAAGCAATCATATAACAAAAATGTGTACGGTATCACCCTTCGTGCTTTTACTCTCTTTCCTCACCATATAATCAATATAATCGGCACGGAATGGTACATCGTGCGGAACGGCATCACCCTCTGTGCTTTACACTCTTTTCTCACAATCATACACGGCATCACCCATCGTACTTTACACTCTTTCCTCACAAAAATAATGCACGGCATCACCCTTCGTGCTTTAACTCTCTTCCTCACCCAAACAACAATCACAAACAATAGGGCAAGGAAAATAATGAAATTATAACAAGAATCCCGGCAAGGGAACAACAATTCAACAATTTAATCTCGGCAAGGGAACAACATCAATAATATCAACATCCCGACAAGGGAGATAACAAATAAAGAAACAACAACCCGGCAAGGGTGGCAACATAATGATCTCTTCTCTTTCTCACTTTTACTTCATAATTCACTTCACAGCTTGAGCCAATGCTCTAGAGGTTCAATTATCACTTATACCTTCACAATTCATTATACAACTTGAGCCAATGCTCCTCAATGTTCATAGGTCACAATTCCTTCCACAAACTTTATACAACAAATAGAAACCACCACCAAGGCATGAAAGATACAACAAAGTCATAATAATCATCATATAAAGACTCACGGGCATGCTAGACACCAACGTATAGATACTCGTCACCATACCTATATGTCGTACTCAACAATTACCACATAGCAAATAGGACTCGACTCCTAATCCCTCAAGCTAAGGTTAGACCAAACACTTACCTCGATGTCACGAACACAATTCACGATTCAATTATAGCTTTACCCCTTGATTCCACCACCAATTCGCTCGTATCTAGTCACAAATTACTTAATTACATCAATAAACGCTAAATGAATCAATTTGAATGCATGAAAATGAATTTTCCAAAGTTTTACCCAAAAAGTCAAAAATCGCCCCCGGGCCCACATGGTCAAAACCCGAGGTTCGAACCAAGACCCGATTACCCATTCCCCCACGAACCCAAATATGTAATTTGTTTTGAAATCGGATCTCAAATCGAGGTCCAAATCCCCAATTTTTAAAAAACCTAGGTTCTACCAAAAACACCCAATTTCCCCCATGAAAATCATTGATTTGAGTTGAAATCATATTAAAAGATGTTAATAATTGAAGGAAATGAGTAAAAATTAACTTACAATCGATTTGGAAGCAGAGTTGTTCTTGAAAAATCGCCCTAGGGAGTTTGTATTTTGAAAAGATGTGAAAATGGGTTAAAATTCGTCTAAGTATAAAAGTTGCAAGGTCGCAGAAGTGGGAATTGCGAACAGGGGTTCACAACTGGGAACCTCGACCGCTGCTAAGTTAGGAATTGTGAAGGGGGACCGCATTTGTGACTTGGGTCTCGCATTTGCGACTATAGGGGATTTAAGGCGGGTGTCGCATTTGCAAAGAAGGCTGCCTAGGCCATCTCTCGCAATTGCGATACATGGCTCGCATTTGCGAGACAGGCTTCGCAAATGCGAAGCCTGCAGGTCTGAAACATACCAGCATAAAACCTGCAATTTTCTAAGTCTAAAATGCACCTTGTGGCCTATCCAAAACTCACCCGAGCCCTCGGGGCTCCAAACCAAATATACACACAACCTCAAAAACATCCTACGGACCTATTCGTGTAATCAAATCACCAAAATAACATCATGAACATCGAATTAAACCTCAAAACCAATAAAATTTCTCAAAACTTCTTTAAACATCAAATTTTGCATTTAAGGTCCGAATCACGTCAAATGGATTCCGTTTCTTACCGAACTTTACCGACAACACATATAAATAATACTGAACCTGTACGGGGTTCCGGAACCATGATACGGGCCCGATACCACAGGTTTCACATAACATTTCACTTTCAAAAACCTTTATATTTTTCAGAAAATAATTTCTTTCAAAAATTCATTTCTCGGGCTTAGGACCTCGGAATTCGATTCTGGGCATACACTCAAGTCCCATATTTTCCTACGGACCCTCTGGGCCCGTCAAATCATGGGTCTGGATCCGTTTACCCAAAATGTTGACCGAAGTCAAATTAATTTATTTTATAGTCAAAATTTATCATTTTCGCAGATTTTCACATATATGCTTTCCGGCTACGCGCCAGGACTATGCACGTAAATCGAAGTTATACTAAAAGAGGTTTTTAAGGCCTCAGAATACAAAATTTTCTTTTAAAATAAGTGATGACCCACAAAAAAACAAAATAAATACATTTCTACTATAATTTAGCTACAATCAGAAAGACATTAATACATTGCATACAAGTAAGTTACAAAATTAGTAAACATATATAACAACTGACTATATTGAAGCTACAAATGCACTGATAAAATTATATTTAGAGCAAGAAATTAGAAAGTAACAACTAGACATAATATATACAATATTTTTACAGAAAATGAAACTAAAACTACAAAATAGAGCAAATAATAATCAATAAAACCAACTAAATCATGTGGTACATTCCCCAACAAAATAATTTTGAATAATATACAAGAAATCTACAATTTAAAGGAAAATGTAAAAAAGTCGATAACGACAAATATACACAATGTAGATAAAATTTCTATAAATACAAAAAAAAATGTAAAGTCATGAGAATGAGAACAGGTTTTTTAACTAAAAAGACAAAATTGTAACTACTAAAATTTTACCTTCTCCAATGACGGTTGGGGTATAGTTTTAGCTGATTTTTGAACCTTCTTCTTTTTTGAAGGTTTGATAGTAGGAGAAACTCTTTTTTTTGTAGCTTTTGGATTAACTTCTTCTTCGACGAAATCATCATCACGAGCAATTTCTTTGCCCTTCCGCTTTACTGATTTAGCATTGATACCCAATTTTGCCCTCATATTTTTTCAAATAGTATATATATTTTCAAAATATTATTTTGCATCATTATTTAATTTACAATATTTATACAAGTATTTTCCATAATTTTTCACAATTTTTAGAACTTTAAAATTAATTTTCTTGCATTTAAATTATTTGAATATTTATTTATTTTAAATTATTTGTGATGACTTAATCATCTAAATTTGTTATTTATACCCACATACATGTTTTAAAATATTTTTACTTTATTTTACATAATTGTATTCATATTTCTAAGTTATTTACATAATTTTGCAGTAATAACCTATATTCTACACATAATTGTATTCATTATATTATTTATACTAAAAATTATTTTTATATTTTTATAATATTAAGCTATTATATTTAAGTATTTTACTGCATAAATAATATTTTTTATCATTTATTAATTATTTTTCTTAATTTATTTTTGATAAATTTCGTGTATTTAAATTATAGCCCAATTTTAAGTTAATTTTGGACCAAAATCAAGGCCCAATCGCCCACACATCTTATCCCAATAACACCCAACCCAAACTAAACGACCCTTTAATCGACCCGGTCGGTACCCGTTTCACAAACCCGCCCCGTTCATTTTTTTATCCTGATAGTTCTTGCTTTGCTACTGGAACTTGGTGATTTTCCTCTATTTGTTGTTAATAGTGTATAGTTTATCTGTTCTTTACCTACCATAAGTTTCTGTGGAATTCTTGTGCTATGATCAATTCTCATCGTGTTAAGTTTTATGTTCAACCAAATGATATGTTGGCCAAATTGTGCCACTAGTATGTTGTTATGTTGTTTGTAACCATATTCTCATGAGACTATCATGTTAAAACCTTCATGTAAAATTTGTGCTCTACTTGCTTCCTTCCTATGATTATGCTAGATTGTCATTTAAAGTTTTTTAGATTGGTTCTGAATAATGTTTTATTTTGAAACTCTATGTGGAGTGGCCTATTAGCTCGTGTTGCTCAATACTGTCACTTCAAACATTATTTTGGAAATACGAATATGAACCTGCCTCATATATGTCTCATGTGCCTTCCAATTTAATGTTGTCTTATCTATATGCCTTTGGCTTACAACTGTTGATAGCTATAGTCCTAAGAACTGAGTGTGTGGGCTTAGAGTTTTTCTTAACTAATTCAATAAGTAGTTGTTTGGTTAAGTTGTTCATCTGCTACTACTAGGTGGGTGAATTCCCCACTTCTACTTGGTATGTGTCTACATATGAGTTTGAAGTTTGTAATTGGCATACTCTAATCTCGAGTCGAGTTTGGGTCTGGGTTTGCTGTTGGTGCGAAGAATAAGCTTGTTGAAGGCCCAGGCAATCCTGGGTTATCTCCTCTTGGGCATGCTCTGTTAATTGGGCTTGTAGTCGTTTCAGTCGTTTTAATTTGCAATATTTGAACCTGTATTCTTTTTATTTTGGGACTGCAATAATTTGTAAACTGAACAATTGGGGATTTAGTAAAATTGGGGAAGAAAGGGTACTCTAGTACTTGCATAAATGGGTAGAAAGCATGCCTATAGGATCTATGTGGTTTATTCGCTATTTGCATTATATGTTTTGATATCATGAGTAGAAAGCCTGCCTATAGGTGTCACACGCACACACATCACCTAAACATATGCTCTTTCTAGTATTTGTCGTACCTGTTTCCACTACTGTGTTTCCTTAGATAACATGTCTTTGAGTGTTGTAAAGTAATATTTTGCTCACCTAGATGCCATGCCTATAGGACTTTAAATAATCAATCTATAAATTGCTTCAATTACTTTTAGTGTGTTGCTTATTTAGATACCTTGGGTATGGGGTTCTAATATTCCAACCAACTGTTCCCCTTGTTTTTTTTATTACACTGCCGTCCGTTTAATATGAACCAGCATTAGTATTTCAGAATTATGATTGTTTTCATTAACCTTTACGTGAAACGATTAGATATTTTGTCTATAGGACCTGCAACATTCGATTTGCCTATGTGCTAATCCAGAAATTGTTGCACCACCCATATACTATTAGAATTCGGAATCGCATAGAAATCATGCCTATAGGATTTGCAATTCGCCTGAACGCTGCTTATATATAATACTAAAAATCAGAATCACTTAGAGACCATGTCTATAGGACTCATAACGATCTAATCTGCCCGTACATTAGCATAGAAAATGTGGCATTGCCTATTTAATACTGGAACCATATAGAAATCATGCCTATAGGATTTAATGATTCTAATATGACTTAATCCTGTCTATTTCCTGAATTGTCCGCGTGCATTTGTTGTTTATATGCGGAGGCTAACTTGGGCCTTTAATTGTCTTTACGTGAAGTCCTATATGTTTTGAATGTCACCTAGTTTTATCATTTTGAGCAACCTAAGTAAGTCTAGAACCACCCAAATAGAGGTCCAAAGCCTCCTAGTGTGACGACCCGGCCCGTCGTCTCATGAGTTACCGCCCCGTTTCCCCCATTTTTATGCTTCTTCATGTTTCGTTATCGGTATTCGGTGTTAGAGTTAAATCGGATTGGCTTTGATAGGAAATGAGACACTTAGTCTCTTTAAGGAAGGCTTGTTTTGGAAAAAGTCAATCGGATGTTGACTATTGAGTTAGAGGGCTCGGATGTTATTTCCGATGATTCGGTTAGCTTCGGGGGATGATATGTGGCTTAGGAGTGTGATCGGAATTTATTTTGGAGGTCCGGAGTAGAATTAGGCTTGAATTGACAAAGTTAGTATTTTGGCGAATTCTGGTTGGCAGGTGAGATTTTAATACGGGGGTCAGAATGGAATTTCGAGAGTTGCAGTAGCTTCGTTAGGTGATTTTGGATGTGTGTGCAAAATTTCAGATCATTCGGAGGTGTTTTGGTCGGGTTTTTGATCAAATGCGTATTTCGGAAGTTTTTAAGAAATTAGGCTTGAATTCGATGAGTTTTGGGTAATTTAATATTGTTTGAGGTATTTTGATGATTGGAAGAGGTTTGAATAATGTTATGAATTATGTTGGCATGTTTGGTCGGGGTCCCATGAGGCTCGGATAAGTTTTGGAAGATTTTTGCCGTTTGAGCATAAGCATGTAATGATCTAAAGGTCCATTTCTAGTTCTAGAGATCGAAATTTTATTTCGAGATTTCCAGAATTTAAATAATGAATTATAGGAGTGATCTGGAAAGTTTGGTCTAATTTCATCAAGTCGCGATTGGGTTTTTGACACGAAACATTAGTTAATTGTTTAACGAGCGAAATGGATATCGCACTGAGTAAACGAGCTCTGAATTGAGTTTCGATTGAAGGACTATGTTCGTATTATTATTTGTGACTCATAGGAACAAGAATCATCGAATTACGAGTTCGTATGATGGAGTTAGAGCCATTTTAGTAAAAAGAAAAGTGCTGCAATTTCTTTGGCTGCTGCTGTATTTTTTTAGCAGCGTGAACAGTAACCGCGCGGGTGAACAGTAACCGCACGCGTGAACAGTACTTCCGAAAAATTCTGGGCAGTGAGTTTATAAAACACTTCATCTGCGATTTTGGGTCATTTTTCCTCCATGGTTGATCATTTTGAGAGCTTCTTGGTGGAGATTAAAGAGGGATTCAAGGGGGAACGACTTGAGGTAAGTTTCTTGGACTTAGAACTCATTTTTATTGTGAATTCCACCAAGAGATTCATGAAATATAAGCCTACAAATCAAGAACTAGGGCTTGAATTTTGAAACCAAACAATTAGGATTTGATAGGTTATTTGAACTCGGATTTGGGAGTTCTTTGTATGTATAGACTCGTGGCGAGACAAGGAATCCGGTGATGTTAATTTTTTTATTTTTCGAGACATGGGCCTGGGTCTCGGGTTTTATCAAATTCGTGAATTTTGATATTTTTCGATTGCTTTCGATTGGGTATTGTCTCTTTAGCATAATGTGACATATTCGTTGTGATTTTGGGCAGATTCGTCGCACGAGGAGGGTAATTTGAGAGGCAAGGGCATAGCGAGCTAGACTTTGACCATCTTGAGGTGAGTAATTGATGCAAATGATGTCCTGAGGGTTTGAAACCCCGGAATTTCACATTGTAACGCTATATTGAGGTGACTTGCACACCGGATAACGGGCGTGGGGTAGAGCACCGTTGGGGATTGTGACTTGGTCCGTCCCGAGAGATGTTTGTACCGTGTTTTCTACTTGAACTAAATTGAGAATCATCCTTACTTAGATTTAATTGTTACATTTGGGCTTCTTGCCAATTATTTGAATCCTTCAGGGATTGATATCACTGCTTTCGCATATTTTGCATATCATTTGACCTCAGTCCAAGGTTTTAAATACTGTTTTGCAAACTCAACCATCTTTCTAAGATTTAAAAACTTAAATGATATTTCTAAATGATATTTCGGGCTGAGAACTACTGTTTTACAAATGCCCAAGGGGCTTATGATGGTTTCTGGACTGAGCATGGATCGGGTTGCGCGCCGCAGCAGTATTACATTGATATTGAGGCCGAGAACCTGGTTGAGTACATTGATTTTGAGGCCGAGAGCCTAGTTGATTATACTGAGATTGATATGAGGCCGAGGGCCTAGATTTGATGCCACGAGATGGCTTGATATTGCGTTTGGGTTGTAGGAGCCCCTCCGGAGTCTGCACACACTCCCAGTGAGCGCCGTCGACGATAAATAAATGGATTGCTCGGGCTGCACGCCGCAGTGGGTACTAGAATGTACCATCATATGCATTGCATTGCACTCATGCATTTGTTTTTATTGATTATACCTGTCTCAGTATTTGGTACTCTGATTTAATTGACTTGTTGCTTCACTATTTGTTGTTCTAAACTGCCAGTTATAGCTTACTTTGTATTTTTCCATGATTTCTTATCCTCAGCCTTTATTTATGTTTATTACTCACTGGGTCGGAGTACTCACATTACTCCCTGCACCTTGCGTGCAGATCCAGGTACACCATAGGCTGAGTGAGGATTTGTTTAGCTGAACAGCAGTATCCGGGAGTATTGAGGTAGCTGCATGGCATTCGCAATCTTGATCTCTCCCCTCTATCTCTATCTTTTATTCCGTATTTTTCCTAGACAGACTTGTAATAGGTGGATATTCTGTATTAGAGGCTCATATTCGTGACACCGGATTCTATTGGGCTATGGTGTGGTATTTTAATTGAACTTCCGCAGATTTTATTATTAATTATACACTTGAATGTAATGACTTAGTAAATTCTCTGTGATATTTATCTATAATCTGAATAAGAATTTGGGTTAATGTTGTTGAATGGTCGGGCTTGCCTAGCAGTGTGTTGGGCGCCATCATGACCGGGGTTGGGGTCGTGACACCTGGATCATAGGCATGAGACGGGTAGTGCACACATAGGGTACGATTTAGAATTAAATTGGAGCGCCTTTAAGTAAACAACTTCAATATAGTAGTTGGGTAGCAGGAGATGATAGTCTGTGCTCGCTGAATAATATAAGCAACCCCTACCTTAAGGGAGTTGCGAAGTATTATTTATGCTGCATGGGGTGATCCTTTAGGCTAAAAAATTTAGGACCTCCCTTTCCTTTATGTACTTGTTATTTACACTTAGTCGTTTAATATAGACCAATGTAGTTGTATCATTGTAGTCCTTAAGATTTGTACCAATTCCCGTGTATTATAATAAAAATCTTCGATTGTTATTTTTTGTCTATTTGATCACCTAGCCTAATTACCTAATCCACATAGTTTTAAGTTCGGTCGGGACCCACAGTTGTGGACCTCGAAGAGTACCTAACACCTTCTCTTTGAAGTGATTTGAGCCCTTACCCGATCTTTAGTGATATTGACTAGTCAAACAGAGCTATTTGCATAATATGTGCCTTAACGCACCTTAAAAATCGTTAGGTAGTGACTCTTCTCTTTTAATACCTCCTCCCTTTAAAAGAGTTGTCACACGTCGAAGCCCGCTTTCGCAAGAAAATGGGGCGCGACATAGCAGATGTCAAAGCTTCACCAGCATCCCTATCATGCTTAAGTTTTGTTCGAGCTTCTGCCCTAGCTTCACGAGGGGAAAGCCTGGACTTTGTCTCTAGTTTTGCATGTGCCGATTTCACTATTTTTTTTTTTTGGAACACCCAAATTAAAAGTAGGAATATCACCAACATTATTTTTTTTAGGGATAATCATCGGAACTCCTTTCTTCTTCATTGAAAGGGAATGAAAAATTTAAGCAGCTACTATTTTCGTAGGATTTAGAGCTAGAATTCTGAAAAATTGAGAGAGATTATAAAAGATTTTTGAAGAAAATTGAAAGACAGACTTTAATGGAGGGAGATAGTACAGAAATGTGGGGGGGGTATGGAGAGAGAAACATGGGGGGAGTGGGATATGTACGTTAGAGAGATTATAGGGGTTAATTGATTGTCATAAAATTCCGAAAATGTACATAATTGATAAATTGTATATGCCTATGTAATTAAATTGAAACTTGAATAGGGAAGGTAATAAAGTTTCAAATATTATATAGAAATATAAAAATCCCTACTTTCGTTAATAGCAGACTAATAAAAACATAATACAAAAGATTAGAGTATTTCAGACCAATTAAGCAATTATCGGGGTGAGATCATAATTTTCGTTCGCCGTTGTGGCTGTAAGATGAAAGGTAGGTTAAATTTGAAATAAAGATAATTGAATAGGTCTGATCATGCACCAAGATTTACCATTTCCCCTTTTCCAATCCAGAGGTGGCTCAATAGTGTTGGAGGCCTAAAGATAAGCCGTAATAAGAGGTCTTAAATTAATTTAATAATTTTAGATATTTTTTTTAAGTTTATTTCTTTTACTTTTTGAGATGCAATTTAATCTTGACGATGTAACCACCCATTTAATTTGTTGAAACATTACAAATTTTTGATAAGATTTTATTAAGTTTAATTTTGACCTTTTTTTCCTCATAACCATCAATATAACTCACTATATATCATTGCCTCCCAAAGTAACAACCATGCAGGAATTTGTATTTACAAATATGATAATAAAAAAATCAACTATAGTTTTTTACGATATAATTAGCTTGAAGCGTACCTAGAGAGATCTTAAAAGAAAATATCTTATAAAATTAGAGTTGCAAATACAATTTTTTCAAGTTAGACTGAGAAGAACTAGAAAGTAAGTACAGAGTTAGTTGCCTTTCACTTTCATTAGAATTTTGTCAACCAATTACAACAAAAAAAGAAAGATCACATAAGTACAATAAAATTATAAATTACATATAAGAAGAGTAGTTTTTGGGGCCTTTGTGAGGCCTAAAACGACTTCTTTAGTGGCATGGGGGTTAAATCGCCTCGGTTCTAATCATGTCTATAAAATAGTTCTTTTTCAAAAAAAAAAAAGGGCAGAAATGGATAAAACATCCAAGATCGTCAGTAACTTAGCATAGTGTCAAGAATTTCTTCCTTTTTTTATCATTCATAAGGAATTAATAAGCATCTTCATTACCTTTGTTTCATCTATCATCATTACTCAAATCATAGTCTTAACGAGTGTTATTTATGATAAGTTATATCTAAACAAAGTACTAATAACTTAGTATTAGGGAGCATAAAATAAATTCAATATAATATTAAGTTCAATCATGGCCAAGAATAAAACCCGAAATAAGTAGGTAAGAATTTAATGCATTTATATGACAAATGTCTCATGAACTAAAGACTCTGGTAAGGGTGTCACCTAAGCAGGGTCAGCATTCAGCTCTAATTCCTATCTAATTCTGTCACAATTCACCCATATTTTTTTGTCTTTTCCCTTCTCCTGAAAAATAAGCTCGTACGTGTTTTTTCTTTTATTTACTTCTTTGGCATGAGAAAGCAAGAATCAAACGTTGACCGATAAGATACACAAATCATTAATACTCTATTTTTTGGTCTCTATCCGGTAATTGCATCGGAGTCCGTCTAAATCTGAATTTGCACCAAAAAAACTCATATTAAAATTAAACCGCTACTTAATAAACGCAACTTCATACCCAAAACTCGAATCTTAGAATAAGTATTAGCTAAATCACCGCAAGACTGTATAACGTGGTAGCGGTCAATTGCTAATTTTCTAGCAGTTTTTGTGAAGATTTGTTCTCTTTTCTTATGAAAATGTGTACTATGTAAGAAAATAAGTAGATATAAGAAAGAAATAAAATTGATTTGGATTAGGCCTCACATATATCTCGCGCGCAGGGGGACACATCGACCCGTTTTGCCTTCAAGATCAACTTCTCATGTGCGCGAGACCACACCTTTTTACTAGCTCTTTACAAGCCCAACAAAGTGTAATCTATATCTATATCTATATTGCTAATTTTCTAGCAGTTTTTGTGAAGATTTGTTCTCTTTTCTTATGAAAATGTGTACTATGTAAGAAAATATGTAGATATAAGAAAGAAAAAAAAATATTTGGATTAGGCCTCACATATATCTCGCGCACAGGGGGACAAATCGACTCGCTTTGCCTTCAAGACCAACTTCTCATGTGCGCAAGACCACACCCTTTTACTAGCTCTTTACAAGCCCAACAAAGTGTAATATATATCTATATATTATTAAAAAGAGAGGAAAAGCCATCTCCTTTAGTCAAGTGGCAGCCTAGAAAAAAGCCACACGGCATAAGTAGTTAACAACTAGTTATTGGTTATTATTTTTGAATTTAAATATATATAAAATAATAAAATAAAATATATAATTTTCAAAAACAAAAATTATAAAAAAACTGTCCATTCAAATTGGAGAGTAGTTTCAAGTTGGAGTTTTTAAATTATTTTTAAAAAAAAATTACATAAAATAAAAATGTCTTTAATAAAAAATTTAATTTCCTAATAAAATTAAAAAAATCAATATGCTAATAATTCTTTTTGTTAACAATGCAATTATATAAAATATTTATAATATAATAAAGAAAGATACATAACAAAAAAGTTATTCAATGACAATATAAGTCCCTTTAATTTAATGGAGATTTTATTCATTAAAATTTAGATAATATAATTGACAACAACGGAATAAAATTTAAAATAAAAAAATATTTCAAGATTAATAAAATATACATCTTCTCTTATATTACAAAAAACGAGGAGATAAAAATATTAAACAAAGTAATATGCTAATAAAAATTTTCCATTAACAATGTTGTACTTGGTTTAAAACGAAATTTTCGTGTTCTGAGGCCTTGAAAACCTCATTTAAAGTCACCTCGATTTGCGTGCACAGTCCGGGCGCGTAGCCGGAAAGCTTAAATATGATAATCTGTGAAAAAAATATAAGTTTTGATTATAAAATGAGCTAATTTGACTTCGATCAACGTTTTAGATAAACGGACCCGGACTCGTGATTTGACAGTCCTGGAGGGTCCGTAGGAAAATATGGGACTTGGGCGTATGCCCGGAATCGAATTCCGAGGTCCCAAGCCCGAGGAATGAATTTTCAAAGGAAATTGTTTTCTGGAATTGTTTAAAGAAATTTGAAATGAAATTTGATTAGAACATGATGGTATCGGGCCAATTCCGGCGCACAGTACAGGTCTTATATAAAATTTAAGATATTTTTGTGGAATTTGGTGAAAAACAGATGTCATATGACGTGATTCGGACTTAAATTGCAAAATTTATGTTTAAAGAAGTTTTGAGAAAATTTAATTGATCTCGAGATTTAATTTGATGTTCATGATGTTATTTTGATGATTTGATTACACGAGTAAGTCCATATGACGTTTCTGAGTTAGTATACACACTTGGTTTGGAGTTCCGAGGGCTCGGGTGAGTTTTGGGTAGGTTCGGGATGTTTTCGACTTAAAATCAGAAGTTGCAGGTCTCTGAAACCCGCCAGTGCGGTCCGCACAAAAATGTGTGCGACCGCTGAAGCGGGCCAGTGCGGTCCGCAGTCGGTTTCATGCGGTACGCGGTGGAGGCCTGTGCGGCCGCGGTCCATTTCGTGCGGTCCGCACAGGGCACTGGACCGAAGTACCTCAGGAAGGCCTATGCGGCCGCAGTCCATTTTGTGCGGTCCGCACAGGGGGTCTGAGAGGGGTATAAATAGACGAGATTTTCAATTATTTTGCATTTTTCAAAAACCCCAAAAATATAAGAGGCGATTTTTCAAACAACCTTTCTTCTCCAAATCAATTGTAAGTCGTTTTTAACTAGTTTTCTTCAATCATTAATATCTTTTAATATGATTTCAACTTCAAATCAATTATTTTCATGGGGGAAATTGGGTGTTTTGGGTAGAACCTAGGTTTTTCAAAAATTGAGGATTTGGATCTCGATTTGAGGTCCGATTTCAAAACAAATTACATATTTGAGCTCATGGGGGATTGGGTAATCAGGTTTTAGTTCGAACCTCGGGTTTTGACCACGCGGGCCCGGGGGCAATTTTGACTTTTTGGGTAAAATTTTGGAAAACTCGTTTTCATGCATTCAAATTGATTCATTTAGCGATTATTGATGTAATTAAGTAACTTGTGGCTAGATACGAGCGAATTGGCGGAGGAATCTAGGGGTAAAGCTATAATTGAAACTTGAGTTGTGTTCGAGGCATCGAGGTAAGTGTTTGGTCTAACCTTAGCTTGAGGGATTAGGAGTTGAGTCTTATTTGCTATGTGATAATTGTTGAGTACGACGTATAGGCATGGTGACGAGTATCTATATGTTGGTATATAGCATGACCATGAGTCTTTAAATTTTGAAGATCTTGATTTCGTTTTATCTTTCATGCCTTGGTGATGATTTCTAATTGTTGTGGAAAGTTTGTGGAAGGAATTGTAACCTTTGAACATCGAGGAGCATTGGCTCAAGTTATATTATGAATTGTGAAAGTATATGAGATGATTGAACCCTTTGGAGCATTGGCTCAAGTTATATTATGAACTGTGAAAGTATATGAAACGATTGAACCCTTTGGGGCATTGGCACAAGTGGTAAATTGAGTTATGAAATAAAAGTGAAAGAAAGAGAAATAGTTAATAAATTGTCCCTTTGCCGGGATATTGTTGTTTTGTTGATTATCTCCTTTGCCGGGATGTTGAGATTATTGATGTTGTTCCCTTGCCGGGATTTAACTGTTTAACTGTTCCCTTGCCGGGATCTCTATTACTATTTTGTTTATTCCCTTGCCCCTTTGTTTGTAATTGTTTTTTGGGTGAGGAAAAGAGTTAAAGCACGAAGGGCGATGCCGTACATTGTTTGTTTTGTGAGGAAAGAGTGTAAAGCACGAAGGGTGATGTCGTGCCACATGATGTACCATTCCATGCCTATTATATTGATTTCATGGTGAGGAAAGAGTGTAACGCACGAAGGGTGATGTCGTGCCGCACGATGTACCATTCCGTGCCTATTGTATTGATTCTTATGGTGAGGGCGAGAGTAAAAGCATGAAGGGTGATGTCGTGCATTTGTCTTTGATTTCCCTGATTCTTGGTGATAATTGAATTATGTTGTCCTTTATGTTTATTTACTGATTTTCTATTGTTGCTTGATTTTATTTCGAGATTATAGATTCCCTTACCATATTTGCCTTGTGACTGTTATTTGGGTGAGGAAGAGCGTAAAGCACGAAGGGTGATGCCGTGTATTATTTTGGTGAGAGAGAGCAAAAGCACGAAGGGTGATGTCGTGCACTTGTCTTTGATTTCTTAATTTTTATTGATAACTGTGTTACGATTTCTCTACACTAAATTGTTGGTTTCCTGTTGATACTTGTTGTACCCCGCAACATGATTTCCCCTTCCTATTTTCAATTGAACTGTGGTGATCCTCATATTTATTTGTTGCTCTTCTGTTACTACTCGATGTTTCCCCGCAACATGTTTTCCCCCTCCGATACTTGACTGTATATGACTGTTTCTTTCTGTACTTCTTTTGCGTTGTATATAGTTAAATTGCATAGGTTTATTTGGTAGTCTGGTCCTAGCCTCGTCACTACTTTGCCGAGGTTAGGCTAGGCACTTACCAGCACATGGGATCGGTTGTGCTGATACTACACTCTGCACTTTTTTGTGCAGACTCCAGTGTTGTAGACTTTGGACCGCAATGAGATTGCTGAATCTTGTTCATCAGGCGACCCGAGGTAGCCCTGCAGGCGTTTGTGGGCCTTGGCGTCTCTTTCTATCTACTTTCCTGTTTCTTACATGTATTTCCAGAGACAGTATTGTATTTAATTCTTTCAGACCTCTATTTGTAGTATTCTTAGACCGTCTGTGAAACTGTGACACCAGTTCTGTGTAGTCGAAATCCAAACAGTTGTATTAGATATTCAAATTCAGATAGCTTATTACTTTTTCTTTCGCTTATGTTAAATTCCGTTGTTTAAATGTTATTACTTCACAATTGTTAATGAATATAAAATGGGTAAAAAAAAGGTAAATTGTTCACATAATTGGCTTGCCTAGCTTACATTAGTAGGCGTCATCACGACTCTCGAGGGTGGAAAATCCGGGTCGTGACAAATGTAAAAATACTAAACATTGATAATAGAATCTATCTATATTTATTAAAAGGAGAGGAAAGAACCATCTACTTAAGCTAAGTGACAGTCTAGAAAAAGGTCACATGACATAAGTAGTTAACAATTAGTTATTGGTTATTATTTTTAAATTTAAATATCTATAAAATAATAAAATAAAATATATGATTTTCAAAAACGAAAATTAAAAAAAAATGTCCATTTAAATTGGAGATCAGTTTCAAGTTGGAGTTTTTAAATTATTTTAAAATAAAAACCTAAAATTACATAAAATAGAAAATCTCTTTAATAAATTTTTTTAATATGATAATAAAATTAAACAAATCAATATGCTAATAATTTTTTTAAAAATGCAATTATATTAAATATTTAAACATAATAAAGAAAGATACATAAAAAAAAAGTTACTTGATGACTATATAAGTCCCTTTAATTTAATAGAGATTTTATTCATTAAATTCATATAATACTATTGATAACAATATAATAAAATTTAAAATAAAAAATATTTCAAGATTAATAAATTATATATCTTTTCTTACAAAAAAACGTGCAGATAAAAATATTAAACAAAGTAATATGCTAATAAAAATTTCCATTAACAATGTAAAAATACTAAAAATTGATAATAGAATAAAGAAAAATATAGAACTAAAAATTTATTCAATATCTATATAAGTTCATTTAATTTAATAGAGATTTTATTATTGAGTATATCATATTAACAAATAAGTCTGCAATTGAAATATATTAACGCAATACAATCTGATATCTTCAAACAAGCCTGGTCATACTTTTATTTAATTAATATTTTTTAATATTAACCGCGTATAGCGCGGATACGACTACTAGTTCACTATAAAGTAAAGAAAAAGACTTTCCAAAACCAATGAGACACTTTGTCTTTCAGAAAAGACAAAGAAGGAAAGGGGACTAGAAAAAAATCTTTGAATTTGCATTATAAGATATAAAATAATAGGAACATATTATTCCCTCTATTTTAATTTGGATGACACATTTTGCTTACCAAGAGTTAATTTGACTAAACTTTAAAGCTAAACTAGATTAGTTTAACTCAATATTTTTAAAATTAAAATTTAGATATTCAAAAATTATAGGAAAAGTATTATAAGTTGCAATTTCTTTCATGTAAATATGATAAAAAAATATATTTAAAAATGTTGATCAAACCTCGTACAATTTGACTTTCGATAAGCGAAATGTGTCATAAACCGGAGAAAGTATATATTATCCTTTCCATTTATCATGTCCATGTGAGAGTCTAGCCACAAAAGTCAAGAAGTTAATGCACTTGAAGAAAAGTTGAAAAAAAGACAGACATATAGAGCTTAATTAGTATACTCTAACGTCTTTATGGACTTTTTATCTAACATGTCTTTTATGTGCTCAATTGAAAAACCAGTGGTAAAATTGTATCATTTTGAATAACGCATGTAAATTGAATTTAAGTTTTACACACTGTAAATTATTTGCAATTTCAAATTTAATTGATTTAGTTAACAGATTATTGAGGGAGTTTGATTTAATGGTCCATTATAAATATTCTTTTAGATGTATGAATCTTTTTACAAAAGAACAGTAAAAAATACCCCATGAGATTAGTACTTAAATGAAGCATATAAAATCTTCTTAGTGTACACACTTACCAAATACCAAGTGATACCTTCAGGATCCGGATTGTCAAAATAATTTAAACTTATATATATATAAAATTATAAAAGAATGAATAAAATATTGGATTACAAAAATAATCTTTTAATATTAAGTATAATAACTCACAATAAAAAGACATAATTGGAATTCTAGACATTAGCCTTGTAATCCTATTAGTTTTAGGACATAATACTAAAACGTTAGGAATCCTAATAGTATAATTATTATCCAAATAGTAAAAATAATAGTATAATTATTTTCAGGCATTAGATATACAATCAAATACTACCTTTTGTTGTCCAGGTATTATCCACCAAAGAAGTATTTGCAATCATTGTGATTATCGTAATAATTAGGTTTCACAAAACAATACTTTCTTACTGCTTTTTTCAAGTTTGGGAAGTTTATTCTCGCTCTTGGCCAAGGTCACATTTTTTTCACAAACAATTCAGCAAACACAAAAGAATCAAATAAGTACCAAATCACAATAAGGATTATTCTAATTCAATGTTAACGGATCCAGGATTTAAACTCTATGGGTTTAATTTTTTAAAATTTTTAATATTGAATCCATTATATTTTAAAATTATGGGTTCATCAATTTTAATAAATTTTTAGATATAAATTTTTACTCCGCGTTGAAAGTTATGGGTTCAATTGAACCCGTCAAGTATACGCTACATTCGCCCCAGAGCGTGGCACCAAACTTTTTTCTTACTTATTCTCTATTGTGTTTCTTTTCCCTTTTTGCTTGATAAAATATATTTTGCATAAAGTCCCTAAATTTTCTTATACTTTTTTCTTCCTTAGTTTATCTTTTACTTTTATTGTCATGGCATGATTAATCTCTATGATGCGTATTCATATTAATCTCAAGTTATAGTTGGTTTCAAATTAACGGATCTTATCTGGTAGGTTTTGGAAATTGAAAAGCAAGTTGCAGGCATGGAACAATTTTGAGAAAAAGACTCAATAGAAAATTGGTTAAAATTTAAATTATTCTTAAAAATATCTATCTATATCTGTATCATGTCTATCTATCTATCTATCTATCTATATCTATCTATCTATCTTCTATATTATTATAAAAGTATACCTTTAGTAACATGTTAAATTTTCTATTAGTATAATTACTTTCGGTATATGGACATATTTTTAGCCATGTAGTCCTATTACTTTTAGGATATACTTCTTAAAAAAATCTTTTTTACTAATTTAATTTAAAAACGTATTATATTGTCCCAAACTATTTAGAAATAGGAGAACATATATTATCATAAAAACATGAATATAATATTGATAGACCAAAATAACCCTAAAATATTAAGCAGAAGAACTCACAGTGAAAGGACATATATAGCTGTAATAACTTGTTTTATTGGACCATAATAACTTCTATATTAATTTTTTTAATATTTAATATTTTAAAATTAATACAATCTTGTCTAATGAATTCTTATTAAAAATGTGTAGGAAGTTTTAATAAAATCAATTTCGTAAGAATCCTCCATATTGGTAATACATTATCATTCTATAATATTCAATATCAAAATATAAAAGTAATGCTAAACGGACTGCATAAAGCGTTAAACTTGCAGAAAAAATCCCCAAGATAATATATTATTATATTATATTTGAACTGATTTCCTACTCAAATAATTTATTTTGTTATTAATTTTTCGTGTAATATAAGAAAAATAAAACCAATTATTAATGAACAACTAAGAAATTTTTTAAGACTATAAATGAGTGAGAAAAGAAAGAAATATACAACTAATGATTTTGCAAACATAAAGATCTAAAAGTGAAATGTTAGATCGATCTTTTTTATTCTTTGAAAATAAAATTTATGGTGGATATATTATAATTACTGTGACAACCCAAAAGGTCATCACTTGTTTTAAAACAAAATTTCCGTGTTCTGAGGCCTTGAAAATCTCATTTAGAGTCACCTCGATTTGCATGCGCAGTCCGGGCGCGTAGCCGGAAAGCTTAAATATGATAATCTGTGAAAAAATGATAAGTTTTGATTATAAAATAAGCTAATTTGACTTCGGTCAACGTTTTGGGTAAACGGACTCGGACCCGTAATTTGACGGTCCTGGAGGGTCCGTAGAAAAATATGGGACTTGGGCGTATGCCCGGAATCGAATTCCGAGGTCCCAAGCCCGAGGAATGAATTTTCAATGGAAATTGTTTTCTAGAATTGTTTAAAGAAAATTGATTAGAACATGATGGTATCGGGTCCGTATTTTGGTTCGGCGCACAGTACAGGTCTTATATAAAATTTAAGATATTTCTGTGGAATTTGGTGAAAAACAGATGTCATATGACGTGATTCGGACTTAAATTGCAAAATTTATGTTTAAAGAAGTTTTGAGAAAATTTCATTGATCTCGAGATTTAATTTGATGTTTATGATGTTATTTTGATGATTTGATTATACGAGTAGGTCCATATGATGTTTTTGAGTTAGTATGCATACTTGGTTTGGAGTTCCGAGGGTTCGGGTGAGTTTCGGGTAGGTTCGGGATGTTTTAGACTTAAAACCAGAAGTTGCAGGTCTTTGAACCCGCCAGTGCAGTCCGCACAAAAACGTGTGCGACCGCGGAAGGGGGCTAGTGCGGTCCGCGGTCGGTTTCGTGCGGTGCGTGGTGGAGGCCTGTGCGGCCGCGGTCCATTTCGTGTGGTCCGCACAGGGCACTGGACCGCAGTACCTCAGGAAGGCATGTGCGGTCGCAGTCCATTTTGTGCGGTCCGCACAGGGATGTCTGACAGGGGTATAAATAGACGAGATTTTCAGTTATTTTGCATTTTTCAAAAACCCCAAAAATATAAGAGGCGATTTTTCAAACAACCTTTCTTCTCCAAATCAATTGTAAGTCGTTTTTAACTAGTTTTATTCAATCATTAACATCTTTTAATATGATTTCAACTTCAAATCAATTATTTTCATGGGGAAAATTGGGTGTTTTGGGTAGAACCTAGGTTTTTAAAAAATTGGGGAGTTGGACCTCGATTTGAGGTCCAATTTCAAAATAAATTACATATTTGAGCTCGTGGGGGAATGGGTAATCGGGTTTTGATTCGAACCTCGGGTTTTGACCACGTGGGTTCGGGGGCGATTTTGACTTTTTGGGTAAAACTTTGGAAAACTCGTTTTCATGCATTCAAATTGATTCATTTAGCGTTTATTGATGTAATTAAGTAACTTGTGGCTAGATACAAGCGAATTGGTGGAGGAATCTAGGGGTAAAGCTATAATTGAAACTTGAGTTGTGTTCGAGGCATCGAGGTAAGTGTTTGGTCTAACCTTAGCTAGAGGGATTAGGAGTTGAGTCTTATTTGCTACCTGATAATTTTTTAGTACGACGTATAGGCATAGTGACGAGTATCTATACGTTGGTATCTAGCATGACCATGAGTCTTTAAATTTTGAAGATCTTGATTTCGTTGTATCTTTCATGCCTTGGTGATGATTTCTAATTGTCGTGGAAAGTTTGTGGAAGGAATTGTAACCTTTGAACATCGAGGAGCATTGGCTCAAGTTATATTATGAATTGTGAAGTATATGAGATGATTGAACCCTTTGGAGCATTGGCTCAAGTGGTGAAGTGAGTTATGAAATAAAAGTGAAAGAAACAGAAAGAGTTGTTAAATTGTCCCCTTGCCGGGATATTGTTGCCTTGTTGATTATCTCCCTTGCCGGGATGTTGAGATTATTGATGTTGTTCCCTTGCCGGGATCTCTATTACTATTTGGTTTATTTCCTTGCCCATTTGCTTTTACTATTTTTTTTATTCCTTTCCCCTTTTGCTTGTGATTGTTGTTTGGGAGAGGAAGAGTGTTAAAGCACGAAAGGTGATGTCGTGCATTGTTTGTTATTGTGAGGAAAGAGTGTAAAGCACGAAGGGTGATATCGTGTCGTATGATGTACCATTCCGTACCGATTTTCATTGATTATATGGTGAGGAAAGAGAGTAAAAGCACGAAGGGTGATGTCGTGCACATCTTTATTATATGATTGATTTGGTGAGGACGAAAGTAAAAGCACGAATGGTGATGTCGTGCACACTTTTATTGTAAAATTGCTTTTGGAGAGGACGAGAGTAAAAGCACGAAGGGTGATACCGTGCAAATTGTTGATTTCTGATTCTTTATTGGTATTCGAGTTATGTGGTTTTTTTCCTTACTTGATGCTTTCTATTCGGAACTGTTATCTCCCCACAACATGTCTTCCCCTCCCACATTGACTGGTTATTTTTTGTATTTCTTTTCCGCTGTATATACAATTGAACTGCACAAGTTTATTTGGTAGTCTGGTCCTAGCCTCGTCACTACTTCGCCGAGGTTAGGCTAGACACTTACCAGCACATGGGGTCCGTTGTGCTGATACTACACTGCACTGTCTGCAGATCCAGGAGCAGCTTTCGGATAGTAGTTGGAGTGCTTCCTTCAGTCCACCCGGAGACCCAAGGTAGACTGCAGACGTCCGCAGGCCCTGGCATCTCCCTCTATCTCTACTTCCTATTTCGTTCTCTCTTATTCAGAAACAGCGTACTGTATTTCTTCAGACCTTGTATGTAGAAATCTTAGATAGTCTGTGAAACTGTGACACCAGGTTTTGGGTATTTGAGTTTTTAAAAGTTGTAATAAACGTAGACTTAAGATATTTAATTATCGACTTCTGCTAAATTATTTAAAGTTACGTTGTTATCATGTTATCGCCTTGTGTTTGTTAAATGAAGCAATATGGAAGCGTAGCAAGTAGTTAAGGTTTGGCTTGCCTAGCTCCCATAAGTAGGCGCCATCACGACCCCCGAGGTTGGGAAATTCGGGTCGTGACAATTACGGTTAAATATTAAGACATGAGATGAACTAATATTAAGAATCTAAATCAACAGAAAATAAATTATACTTTATGTTAAAGCCAAATAATCAAATCTTTCACTTAATTATTTAGCAAGAGAATCCAATTAAATTATTTTTTAAATTCATCATATGAGTAAAATTATTTTTCAAGTTAAAAATAAATCTTAGGGTACATAAATGTATTCCATAAAAAGAGTGTTAGAGATTAAAAAATAGATCACAAAGTAAAAAAGATTAGTATAATATTAAGAAGGTCATACACGTGTTTGAGGAAGCACAATCAAAGCTAAATCCAAAATAAGAATAAGCTTTCAAGACTATATTATAAAAAGTCGACCTGGTATAGCGGGATTATCCTTTGTATATGCCTCCGGCGGAATCAAAATAATATTCTTATGTCATGCATTACTTGCAAATGTGAGATCAAGAGGCATGCCATTGTAAGCAATAAGAACAAGTGGTGTGCCAACAACGATTTTATTATGAGGTCGTACAACTCATTTTAGATTTGATATACCTTTTCAAATGACTAAAATGATCATCACAAATATATCAAAGCAGAGCAATAGTGCTAAACTTATAAGGAAAGCAAAAGTGATAATATGGGATGAAGTGCTTTTGGCTACGCGTCAAACAATCGAAACAATCGCCCTGAGTTTTATAGATATATTGGATATCGATGAACCGTTTGGTGGAAAAGTAATAGTTTGGGAGGTGATTTCTGTCACATACGATCAGTAGTTCCAATATTGACCAAAGCAGAAACTGTAAAATCTAGCTTGCCAAAATTATACTTATGACCTCAAATGAAAAATATTCAAATGACAAGAAATATAAAAGTAAGAACAGATCAAACATTCAGTGACTTCTTGCTTCGTGTTGAAAATGAAGAAGAGCATCCAATAAAAAATGATTTGATTCTTCTAGAACACTTGGTTATCAATCCCAATGGTAACAGTAGTGCATTTAAGAAAAATATTTTAATCATTAGATTAAAATGCAATTTGTGAAAATTACATGATAGAAATTAAAGAGCTATCTTAGCTAGCAGAAATGAATATATTGATCAACTAAATAAAAGATTGATTGCTAAGTTTTATGGTAAAAATAAAATATTTTTCAGTTTTGACTCAATAGAAGAATACTACCAAGAAGAATACTTAAATACTTTAATACCAAATGGTCTTCTACCGTATATGTTTGTTGTCAAGTTCATTATTTCTTACGCATGTTAGTGTCACTATATATATAATAGACTGCTGTTGAAGTCAGGAGCCCGCCTATAAAACGGAGGTTGTTATAATTTTAAGTCAAAGAAGTCAGGAGCCCGCCTGTAGAACGGAGGTTGTTATAATTTTAAATCGAAGAAGTCAGGAGCCCGCCTAGAGAATGGAGGTGTTATAGTTTAAGAAGTAGTTGAAGTCAGGAGCCCGCCTGGAGAATGGAGGTATTACATTTTACGAAATAGTCGAAGTCAGGAGCCCGCCTGAAGAACGGAGGTTTTATATTTTTAAATTGTAGTTGAAGTCAGGAGCCCGCCTGTAGAACGGAGGTTGTTATATTAAAGAAGTCAGGAGCCCGCATGTAGAATGGAGGTTGTTAAATTTTAAGTTGATAAAGTCAGGAGCCCGCCTGTAGAACGGAGGACGTTACAATTTCAAGTGAAGTCAGGAGCCCGCCTGTAGAACGGAGGTTATTATAATTTTAAGTCGAAGAAGTCAGGAGCCCGCCTGTAGAATGGAGGTTGTTAAATTTTAAGTTGATGAAGTCAGGAGCCCGCTTGTAGAATGGGGGTTGTTAAATTTTGAAGTTGTTGCAGTCGGGAGCCCGCCCATAGAACGGAGGTGTTACTTTTAGGTTGTTGCATTCAGGAGCTCGCCAGTAGAACAGAGGAATAAATTTCAAGTTTAAAGTCAGGAGCCCGCCTGCAGAACAGAGGAATACATTTCAAGATCAAATCAGAGGTCAGTAATGCGGAGGGTTACAACAAAATACCCCCAGTATGAATCCCATCGCAGAAATCAGAAGGAAGACTACAAGAGCAAGTTGAAAATAGATAAGATGTTGTAATCCCCAGTTTAGTCTAGCTTCTTTTTTTCTTTTGGCCCGGTGTAATAAGGAGGTCGGAAAGCAATAGTAACAGCATACAACAGCAGTAACAGCAACATTGCAGTCCCATGGTAGTCCCAGCTACCAAAACTTCCCGAACTACATTAACCTGATTCCCTTCTAGCCAGGGATATGTAGGAAACCTTTGAAGCAAAGGTTAGGTTAAATCTTTTCAAAAATGCTTCACACGGAGTATTCCAACGGGCAAAAATCGCTCGTATCTGCTCACTTTATCTTTGCACGAAAACTCTTTGTGTTTTCGGACAAAGAGGGGCAGCTGTGAGCACGTGATTTTTGCTTCACGAAAACTACTCCAAAAGAAATCAAAAAATAAAACAAATTGCCTTTGGGTACAATTTTGAGAATTTTGGCGTGACATTTTGGATAATTATTTTTGTCTGTGAATGTTTACCTTGTTTTAATTAATTGAAAAATACCAAAATACATGTTGCATGCATATTTAGAATTTAATTATGCATTTTGGAATTAATTAAACCATGTCCTATTTTAAAGAATGAAAATCACAAAATATGAATTTTGGTAGATTTGTCATTTTTATTGTTTAATTGTGTGATTTTTATTTTAATCAATATTTGATCTTGTGTGTTAATTATTGTTAAGGGTTAATTAATATCTTTTTAAAATAATCTTGGTTTTACCATTTAATTTAGGAATTTTGGTTTTTAGGAATTAAAAAGAAAATAGAAGAAAAAGAAGAAAACAAGAGAAGAAAATCGGACTGGGCCAATTTTAAAAGAAAGTTCAGGCCCAGTCCAAATACCCTTTTACCCGGTCCAATCCAACCAGTCTTGGAGATGGGTGGAACGATGCCGTTCGGGCATGAAGAATCTGGGTCGTTGATACGACTTGATCCAACGGTCCAGATCACCCCATCCTTAACCATCCCCTGGCCCGACCTGTTACCCAGTTCAAACCGAACCCCTACTTAAACCAAACGACGCCGTATGGGTTTATCTCCTTAATCCTAGTCGTTGATCTTAATTGATCTAACGACCGGGATTAAATTCCCCACATGGTATATATTCCTAAATCCTACCCCGCCCCCTAAACCAACCCCCCCTCCCACTTCTTCATCTTTGATCTTCAGAGATCAAACAAACCCTCCGCCTTCAACCACCGTGCTCCGCCCACCGGAAATCGCCTCATGGCGGTTCCGGTTGTCCAAATGACCTCATCTTTTCACCATTGATTCCCCTCGACCTCCCTATTCCGAATCCCTAACTCTTATCACTCGAATCCTGGCTGTGTGCTTCGAATGTTAGATCGAAAATCAGGCCAGAACCCTATCTCGTCCAATAGCCTCCAAATTCACACCACAGCTTCGCCAAGACTTCCTCGTTCCAGTCTCACGCTCAGTTTTCTTCGAATCACCCCCGAGCTCCTCGAATCTTAGATCAAAGGAATCGACCCAAACCCTAATCCGTTCAAATGACACCAAACTCACACCATGTGATCTCCTGGACCCCCTCACCATGAATTCCTGATCGACTCTTTTCAAATCATCGTGGGGTAGCTCGGATTCTAGATTGAAGTTAGGCAGGCCAGGTTCCATGAATTTTGAGCCAGAGACTGACTTTAGCCATGCTGTTTTCCTTCGAAAACACATGGTTAAAGTCCGTCTCGGCTTGAAAATGGGAAGAGCCTCGAGTTTTTTTTATCGAGTTGTGATTCGGGTAAGTCTTTTACATCCAGTTTGATTGTTCACTCTTGCAGTTCCATTTGCTTACTTTGTCCCTTCCCCTTCTATAAATTGGCATGAATTTCCCGTTTGAATTATGATCAGTAGTCTAAGGTCCAAACTTGGGCCAGTTTGCGAGTTTGTGTCTGTTTAGTTTCATTAGTCTAAGGTCCAAACTGGTTGAATTTGTGTCTGTTTAGTTTGTTCAAGTTTAGGTTACCAATTATGTTGTCATGGTGATCTCTTAATCAGCAATGTCAGCCTGTACAATAGACCTAATGCTTAGGAAATGGTTCATGATTGTCTGAGCCTAGACTCGTGTTATTAATCAGGTTTCATTTCATGACACTTGCTTTGCCTCATCTCTAATTGCAGACACATGTTGATAGTAGTTGGGTTTAGCCAAATTGTTGTGAATTAAAACTTATTCTATAGTGTGTGATTCCCTTTGCTTGCAATTCATACTGTTGATTACTTGTCTAGTTGGTTATCAGGGAGTCTATTGGTTTTTCAAATCTGAAGTTTTGTAATCTGTCCAGTTGAGTTAGGAGTCAGTTGTTAGGAATTTGATAGTTTGAATTGGTTATAGCTATTTGGGGTTGTTACCAATTGAAGGGATTGGGTAGGACAGTAATTTCAGGGGCTTTAGGAGGGTAATTTGTGAATTGAAAAGTTTAAAAATGGCTAGTTTAAGTGGGTTGTCAGTAAAACACTTAATTAACATTAAACTAATGCATTTGTTTAGTGCTAATGGGGAACAAAACATGATGGTGTGGAAGGTCTAAAGGAAATGGATTAAGAAATAGGTGTTCATACCTGTCTGAACAATTAAATAAGGAAAAAACAAGGGTAGTGGGGAACAAGTGAATTAAAAAGAGAACAAAATATGTAGTAGTGGTGGAGGAATATCATGGGCAGAAAATCTGATAAGGCAGAGGGGGCAGGTCTGTTTTGGTGATAAATAGGGTCACTCAAGACCAGAAAAGGGGCGGGGTTTTTTTTGGGAGCAGAAAATCAGTTCTCTTTATATTTTTTTTTGAGTTTGGGCTTGGATCTCTCTGGGTCTGGTCTGGCTTTTCTTTTAGGCAGACTTTAGAAGAGAAAGTAATCTGAAAAGGGAGAGAAAGGAGTTCAAAGTTTAAATAGGTTTTGAGATGGTTTAAGATGAGTTTGGGTGTAGTGTTGCAGTAGTGTGTTTTTTCTGATTTCCTTTCTGAGGTCGTTTAAGCTGTGAAGTTTGAGTGTTCTGGTTTTAACTGGTTTCAAATCCACTTGGGTCTGCTGCATATGCCACTAGCTGTTGGTACCTGCTGTTTGGTATTTGCAGTGGCTATTTGCTGTTCTGCTGTATTGTATTGCTACTGCTGCTGCTGATCCTCTTCTTGTATTGTCAATACCAGGTACACATTTGTATATCCTTGGATATTGGAATGAAATGAAGCATGATCCGAGTCTCTGTGCTGCCTAGTTATTGCTTAGTCGTTATTTCTGATGGTTTTGAGTTGTATTGGATAGGGATTTGTTTAGCTAGAATTATCTTCATTTAATGTAAACTGTTGCCTGAAAATTGAACTGATAAACCCTACGCCTAGTTTGTTCATGTGCTTGTTAGTTGAGTGTTAGTGTATTTATATTCCTGTGCGTGATGGAAACGGTGAACTATTAGTTGGATATTTGCCCTTTAGCCAGGCTATAGTATAATCTCAATTGACATAGTTTATTTTTTTGAAAAACAGAATTGAAGTAGAATAGGGAAGTAGATTTAGAGTACTGGAAATGTCTGATAAATGTTAAAGCTTGAGCTGTTAGTTGTCAACTTAATTTCTCATGTATATCAATCTGAATCAACTTCAATTTACTGCAGTTTACTTCAGTCTACCATACATGCCTAAGTTTGCATTTAGTAGAATTGAACAACTTGAATGGAATTCAATTGAACAATATCTTCTTGTTTGGTATAACCGCGAAAATTGCTAAGTTGTTGGAGCAAATAATAAAAGCTGGGCCATTATACGCATATAATTAATTATGAATTTCTTTATCTTTAGAAAAAAAATAGAAAAATCTTAGTCACCTTAGGATCGTCCTTTTAAAATAAACGAGATGAGCCTCGCCAAATAAAACGCACAGATTGCGGGGCCCTCGATAATTGTATATATTAAAATGCTCAGATTTCGGGACGGGCCTTTTAGCGAATTGCACAGCCACTTCCCAAAATAACCCCGTGTTAGTCTCTTTAGGCGCATACTTTAAATAACATTACCTCCTTAAACCCGGGTGCACATTTATGTGACCCAAATCTAAATTCCAACGGAGTCGAAATGTGTCGCTAATCACGGGTACATTGATTGTGACGTGGTTCGAGATGCATTTCCATGATGTTGCAATTCTTTTTTTTTTTAAATAATGAATGAGACGACCCTCGACAAACAAAAAAACATAAGCTACGGGGCCTTCTATAAGTGTTTGTAAAATCCCTTAGACTTCGGGATGAGCCGTTTAGCAAAAGTTCATGGCCTTCCCCAAAATGATAATACGCTAGTCGCTTTAGGCGCGCCATTAATAATTTACTTTCTTAAACTCGGGTGCACATTTATGTGACCCAAATCCAAATCTCAACAGAGTCGAAATGTGTCGATAACCATAGGTACATTGATGTGACGTGGTTCGAGATACGTTTTCACAACGTTGCAATTCTCTGTTAAAATAATAATGATAATAATAAAAGCGGTTAAAAGTTAAAATTTGCACATAGGTTCATAATTGTATAAAATCAGATAATTCCGAATATGACAGTTGAGCGACCGTGCTAGAACCACGAAACTCGGGAATGCCTAACACCTTCTCCTGGGTTAACAGAATTCCTTATCCGGATTTCTGGTTCACATACTGTAATACAGAGTCATTCTTTTCCTCGATTCGGGATTAAATCGGTGACTTGGGACACCACAAATCTCCCAAGTGGCGACTCTGATCCTTTAATAATAAATCCCGTTTCGATTGTCCTTTAATTGGAAAAACTCCTATGTGCCCCTACGTGCGCGGATGAAAAAGGAGGTGTGACACTTACCACATCTTCGGACTTCAATCTTCCAAACAAAGAACCAAATGCATCAGTAAGAATGAAGTTCACATACTTCATCTTGTATCTAGGATCCAACACAACAGCAACAAGCAATAGCATATTCATATCCTCAAACTTACCCCAATATTTCTCAAGCTTACTTTTCATTCTTCCTGCCATATCATTCAAAGTACGATCATCGCTTTTGGTATGCTTTATAATAGCATTTCGAAGATTGAAAAATTCATGGAAGAAAGAGTTGGAAGTAGCATATAAACTGCCTGAAAATTTTAAAGTTGTCTGATAGAAAATGTTAAGAAACTTAATAAAAGCTTTCACATTCTTCCAGTCGTCTACAGATGGATTTCCTCTTAAAGCGCTTATTTCTCGACAATACTTTTGATACTTATGGTCATCCACACATTTTTGTAAAGGCTTTTTCAAATTTTAGAGCTGTATCTAACATTGTATATGTGGAATTCCATCTTGTTTCAACATCAAGACTTACAAGACCATGAGTATCTATCTTAGCTTTCTCAGCAAATGACTTGAAAGAAGCAAACCTTGAAGGAGAAGACCTAACATATTTTACCGCATTTCTTACACGAGTAATAGGCTCAATTTGTTCATCTAACCCATCTTTTACAATCAAGTTCAAAATATAAGCATTGCATCTAACATGCAAAAACTCATTTCCAAGTATTGCCCCTTTCCAATCATCAATACGCAACTTCAAATGCTTAATGGCAACATCATTAGCACTTGCATTATCCAAAGTCACTGTAAACAAGTTCTCAATGCCCCAACCAAATAAACATGCTTCAACTCCCTTTGCAATAGTCTCACCTTTGTGATCCGGTGTTGGAAAAAAGTTCAAAATTTTCTTTTGTAGATTCCATTGATCATCTATCCAATGTGCAGTAACAACCATATAAGTTAAGTTTTGTAGTGATGTCCATGTATCACTAGTGAGACATACGCATTGGTTCTTAATAAGATTTTTAATTTTTTTCTTCTCTTCATGATAAATCCTCAAACAATGTCTAGCAACAGTTACACGAGAAGGTAATTCGAAATTAGGTAAGGCTTTAGCCATTAATTTCTTAAATCCTTCTCCTTCAACAACTCTAAAAGGTTGCTCATCAAGAATTACAAATTCGGCAATCGCCCTCCTAATGTCATCCACATTATACACTACCCTTTCAGTAGCACCCGAACCACCTTCTAGCCACCCTTCCTTGATAGGTTTTAATGTTGATTGTCTCTTATCAATGGCTCTAAAGGAAGATTTGTGATATGTAGAAGTTAAATGCGACCATAATGTAGTAGTCTCATTCTTGCTACCTGCAGCAAATGTTTTAGGACAATAATTGCATTTTGCCCTACATTTACCTCCTTTAGCAGTAAATTTGGAGAAGTGATTCCAAATCTCGGACGTCTCTCTGCCACTATTCCCAGATTTAGAATTTTTTGATGGAGTCGTTCTTTTTTGCTTCTTAGGAGGAGTGCGTCGATGAGGAGTGTCTGCACTTTGTTTTTGAGCTGCCACTGGCGAAGGATTATTGACAACCACCTCAGCATCTGCTCCAGAAGTTGTAGTTTCCATTCTTAGAAAGAGTGTCACGACCCAAATTCCCAACCCGGTCGTGATGGCGCATCTCGTGAGGACAAGGCCAGCCAATCAGCAAAACAGTACATCTCTTTATAATTACTTAGCAGGAATAAGTCTAAATCATGGGCACTATAATCTTAAATGCGAAATAAACGTGATAGAACAAGGAAAACCCTCCCAACTCAGCCCGAAATCGGGGTGTCACAAGTCATGAGCTACTACAGAGTTTACTAATATTTTACAAAGTCTGGAATTATCATAAATAACAAAGATAAGGGAGAAAACGGGGCTGCGGACGTCAACAGCTACCTCGTCACTCCTAGTCACCTCCTGGTCTGGAAAGAATCAGCACTCAGGAGCGAACTCAGCTCTGCCTGTATCTGCACACATGGTGTAGGGAGTAATGTGAATACTCCAACCCAGTGAGTAATAAAATAAATAACGACTGAAAATATGAAATCTCATAACGGCACAATATAGCGTTATCCCAAGCAGTAAAATCAGTTATACAGTAAAATAGTGAGTATCAGATAATTTTTCTTTTAAATCAGTAAAGACAAATAATTTCCACAGTAAGGATAAATCAAAAGCTTGCCCCTCGGGCTCAATATGTAAATCTCAGTATAGTATCAGCCCCTCGGGCTCACTCCCAACTCACCAGCACACAACATCAGCCCCTCGGGCTCACTCCCAACTCACCACACACAAGCAACGGCCTCTCGGGCCTACTCCCAACTCACCTGGGTACCCTGCGCTCACTGGGGGTGTGTACAGACTCCGGAGGGGCTCCTACAGCCCAAGCGCAATATCAATAGGCCTGAAAGCCTTCACACATCACACACGAGGCCTGAAAGCCTCCTCATATAACACTCGAGGCCTGAAAGCCTCCTCACATCACTCAACATATCCTTACGTATGGCCCTCGGCCTCAATCAGTCCAGAAAATAATCATAAGCCTCTTGGGCATCAGTAAAACAATAGTGCTCAGCTCAACAACATTATAAATATCATTAAATCTCGAGTTGAGTATAAATGTAGCTGAGTTCAAAAAATAATATAATTCAATTGGACTGAGTTCAAATAATATTTCAATTCGTGAGGAACATAGTGATGTAAATTCACAAAAGATTTCAGATAATTGGCACGAAGCCCAAATATGGCAATAAGCCCAATCATAGTGAAAAACAATAAATCTTTATCAATTACGCGGTAAAAATATCAACTGGGATGGACCAAGTCACAATCCCCAATAGTAAATGACCCCGCGCTCGTCATACAACGCATGTCTTATCTCAACATAGCAGTATGTTGTGCAATCCGGGGTTTCAAACCCTCAGTGCATCATTTAAAATCATTACTCACCTCAAGACGGTCCAACGTCTACTCCGCTATGCCCTTGCCTCTCGAATTTACCTCTTCGCGCATCGAATCTGGTCAAAACCACAACGAATACATTACAATAGGCTAAGGGAATATAACCCAATCGAAAAGACTCGAAAAATATCGAAATTCACGAAATTCGCAAAACCCGAGCCCCGGATCCACTTCTCGAAAAATTATGAAAGACACATCACCGGATTCCTCGTCTCGCCACGAGTCCGTACATATAAAATTTACTAAAATCGGAGTTCAAATGACCCCTCAAATCTTCAAATCTTATTTTCAAATCCCTAGGCCTAAATCTTTAATTTACTCCTCAAAAACATGTAATCTAGTCGGATTATTCGATAATTCAATATTATGGAGTAGAAATAATTACAAGTGACTTACCTCAAGATTTCCCAAGATTTCTTGCTAAAAATCGCCCAAAATCCGAGCTTGGAAGTCAAAAAAAAATGACCAAACTCGGACTGCTGGACATTAAATCTGTCCAGAAATTTTCGGTACTGTTCACGCAGGGGCACAGTTCATGCGCGTGAGGTCACTGTTCACTGTACACCCGCACGGTTACTATTCACGCGCGGGTACTGTTCACTGCTGCAGAAAATACAGCAGCTTTTAAGAAATTTGCAGCACAACCATTTTTCACTAAAATGGCTCTAACTCCATCATACGAACTCGGAATTAGACGATTCTTGTTCCTATGAGTCACAAATAATAATACAAACACAACCCTTCAATCGAAACTTAATTCAGAGCTCGTTTTCCCAGTTCAATACCCATTTTGCTCGTTAAACAATTAACTCACATTTTACGTCAAAAACCCAATCGCGACTTGATGAAATTAAACCAAAATTTTTAGATCAGTCCTATAATTCATGATTTAAATTCTGAAAGTCTCAAAATCAAATTTGGATCTCTAGAACTAAAAATTAACCTTTAGATCATTACATTTATGCTCAAAACGGCAAAAATCTTCCAAAAATGACCCGTTGGGCATCCGAAACACACCCGAGGCCCCCGGGACCCCGACCAATAATACCAACCAGTCCAAAAATACATTACGGACTTGATCGAAGCCTCAAATCATACCAAACAACGCTAAAATCATGAATCAACCTCCAATCCAAGTTTTATGAACTTTAGAATTTCCAACTTCTATTTCTGATGCCGAAACCTATCAAATCACGTCCGATTGACTTCAAAATTTGCACACAAGTCCAAAATGACATAACGAAGCTACAGAAATTCTCGGAATTCCATTCCGACCGTCGGATCAAAATTTCACCTATCAACCGGAAATCGCCAAAATGAGCTAATTTCTTCACCGGACCTCCAAAATTAATTCCGATTGCGCTCCTAGGCCTTAAATCATCCCCCGAAACTAACCAAATCATCGAAATTCAATTCTGAGCCGTCTAACTCACAAGTCAACGTCCGGTTGACTTTTCCAAACTAATTCTTCCTTAAAGAGACTAATTGTCCCATTTCATACCAAACTCGATCCGAATTGACTCAAATTCACCAAGTACACATGTTGAAACATGAATAAGCATTTAACGGGGGATACGGGATGAAAATACAGGAAACGCCGATTCGGGTCGTTACAAAGAGTTCCTGCAAATAGAACATATCCAGTTACTATTTAACTCATGGAATTTATCTTCGCATTGTGACAGCAAATGACAGATCACTGGACTATATTTATAGAGGTCATTTTATGTTGAAGTGAAGCCAAAGAAGGTTCAATATATTTATAGAGGTCATGGACTAAGCAATATAAACAGAAGGCTAGATTATTTAGAATTAGCTGGATTGCGAAACTTCTGGGGCAATAACAGGATCACTGTCTAATCTTTCTACATTTTTTAATATGGGGGGGGGGTTGTTATATTGAAAGCATAAAGCAGGGAGGGTCCAGAATATGAGTTTTTAGATTCACCCCAATCATAAATTTGGGGCTAAAGTAAAATTAAGGCTGTTATAAAAGAATCCAACTAGGATGAATTAAAGGTATTGGAACAACATTCTTGAGAAGATAAGCATTTTTTTCACTTATTTCCCTTATATTTGTATCATTACTTCTACTTTGATCTTCTGATAAAGGACCAATGTAACCACTTGGACTTGAAGTTAGCTTGCCACATCTTAGTTAATTGGGGAAAAGCAAGGTATATGTATGCAGCTAAAAGAAAACATGTAAAATGAGAACAAAAGAGCTTTACCGATGAGAGCTTTACGAGCGTAGGTTTTTTGCCTTTGGAGAAGAGGCAAGATGATTTCAATTGTTTATGTGTTTCAGAACACCTTTTGGACGATCTATCTGCTTTTAAGATTAGGTTTTGGTTTGGGCTCAATTATTCTTTTATGGGCCAAACAAAAACAAATATTTACATGGGCTATAATACCAATTTAAAATATTATGCTATATAAAGAAATTATAATAAAAATTAAGAAATAATTATAACTTACATTCTAATAAATATTTTTATCTATCTAATATATAAAATATGTATACATGTAATGTCGGGTTGGTTTGGTTTCGGTTTGACTTTTTTTAGTTAATACCAAACCAACCCTATTATGGTCGGGTTTTATTTTTCAATACCAAATCAAGTCAAACCAAACCACTAGTCGGGTTTTTTTTTCGGGTTGACTCGGATTTTCGGGTTGGTGCGGGTTATCGGTTTGATTTGTACACCCCTATCTAAGAGTACTAAACTTTGCACTTTGAAAATTTTTAACCAATATATACTTCTTTTAGGTTTAGGAAGGTTTTTTAGTTAATAAAATTTTGACAAATTACTTTTTTACAAATATATTAGGTAAAAATAACGTTTTGAACTCCTTTTTGGTTTAAGAGTCTTATTTTTTAACATAATCCTTTGTCGGTTTGAACTAGACACAATTTTATTTTATATAAATTCTTTTATGGTTTGAATTTGTGAAAGACCGAGAAGATTCAATACCTTGCTAATATGTTTCCGTTATTGTAACTATCATATTTTGATACATAAATTTTGAGTATTGCTTACAGCCCACAATAAAAGACTATCAATGTTTTGAAAATAGTTTATCTATACATATATTATATATGCTACTAATATAATATAACGTGCTTCATTTAGTTTGTTATTCAAGTGATAACTCACTTGTCTTAGCATATTTGTTTAATTATAAATTAGCAATTGAGGAATGTGTTTACACAATTTTCAAACGTGATGAATTAAATTGTATGGGTAATAAAAAATAAAAAAAAAGGTGGTAGCCTAATTTCTTTGATTTTATAAAGTATAAGTAGATACTATGATAAAAAATAATTTATATAAAAGAAAATACGAATTTATTGTAAATAAAGAAAAATTTAATAACCCATAACGTTAGTTGGTTTAAGGTAAAATATTAGGAAATAATAAAAACTAATAATTTGAATTAACAAAAACTAAATTATTTCCTTTAATAGAACACATAATTGAATCTTTGAATTAAATAATTAGCAAGAACATCCAATTTTATTCTTTATCAAGTTCATCGTATTAATAAAATTAATTACTTGTCAAGTTGACTAAACTACTAAGGTACATAAATTATTTTCATAAAAAGAGCATTGACAATGAAAGAAATCAGAATATAAAGCCAAATTGATTATAGTATATTGTTGAGAGTTCAATTGGTAAAATTATAAATTTAAAATAATGAAATAAAATAGTAGAAGCCAAAATGTACCATAAATAAGTTTTTATTTTTATCTTTTTACTTTTTGCATTTCGTCCAACAAATGACAACATTTCGCTATGTTATATTTTTATATTAAGTTATTTGTTATAAATATTATCTCAGTATTAGTCATTTTTCTAATTTTACAATGTCACTATCAAAATTTTTAAAGTTAGGGTTAAAAATCAAAAGATTCAATTTTCAAATTATGTTATTAGAGACCCGCGATAAAAGTAATTATATGTTTTGTTTTCAGTATTATATTATTGAAGAAAAGCAATTCATAAGACATTCTCACATAAGTCCTTATAAATCTTAATGAGGCATCTCATAATTTTATGGACGATGTTTTTTTATTTATTGAGCTAGCTAAATAAAAAAATATGCATCATTTAAAGATATTTTTTTATTTTATAATTTTATATAACTCAAACACATTATCTAATAATATTATATAATTTTTTTTAAAGAAAATTATATTTTTATTGAAATGGATACACACGCAAAGTGCGTACCCTAAGACTAGCACATTTAAATTCGCGGTGAATCTTCCTTTTCAGGCATGCAATATTTGTATAGAGCACATTTGAATACTACACATATAGATAATGATCTCTTAATTATTATTTTTTTAGCGGTTGGGATTAATAATGTAGTTGAGAAATAAATGTAGATCTCTATCTTTTTGTTATGACCAACTATTTAAGAGATTACACTATGCACGGAGAAGTAAACGACCACTAACTTAAATAATATTTAAAATATATATATAATTTAGAGCATATATGCACTATAAATTTACCATTCGAGAATTAAAAACTTTTCGATTTCGTACTCTGGCACTCCTTAGATAGGATCATTCTTTATTTTGTCGTAGTTTATCTTTTGAACTTCGAGGTCACTTGAAAAGAATTGTGATTATGCAATTATTATGAGCAATTCACAATCTAGTTTCACATCATCCAAAATATCTTTGTTGTATATAATAAAAAATTACTCAATACTTAAGTCACAACAAACTACAGAGCTTAAAAAAGAGAGAAGATAAAGGAGAATCAAACAAAGGCTCAAGGTTCATATTTACCTAATCCAAATCTAGAAATCTTTAAATATTGCCATTCTGTTTGTTTTCAAAAATTTGCATTATAGTGGAGATTTTGGCTTCACTCAAAAAGTGATTAAAAAGCGATTAATTTATACACACTTACCATATAATTTTTTTGTATTTTACTATAGTTGTTGATATATTGTAACAAGGGGTTCACCGGTCGGTACGGTATTTAGACATTTCAGTTCCGTATTTTTAGTATTCAGTTTCTTAAAGTGCTATACCAATACCATACCTAATTAAATTCGGTATAATTTGATTTTTCTCCTTTCCATTTCAGTTTATTCGGTCTGATAACTTCGGTTTGTTCGGCTCGAATATTGAGTAATGCATAAAGCCATAGACTGTAAAAAAAATTAAGTAAGCTATGGACAAATACGAAAGTAAAAATATTACTATAATATAATGTTAAAAAAAAAAAAGATGAAAACTAAAAATGTTAAACCTAGACGGGAGAAAAGTTGAAATGTAAGTAGGCAATCAAAGAAAAGGTTGAAAGGCAAGTATCTTGGAAAAAAAGGGTGGTAAAGGTTAAAGAGAACTATAAAAATAACGAAAAGTAAAACTTGAATATTTATGTTATAATCAATAATAATTGTATTGTATAATTTAGTATGTATTTCGGTATTTTATTTTTGAATACCAAATAGCATACCTAATATCAATATTTTTTAAAAACTTAAACCAAATATCGAATATTAAATACAAAAAAGTTTGATTTTGATAATTTACCAAATTATGCACGGCCGTAATTGTAACAAGTAACCAGTCTTACTTTAAAGTTACTAAATTTACCATGAACAGTTTACCTTGTAATTATGTTTTAGATGATTGATAGTATAATTTTTTTTAATTATCAAAGTATATAAAAGTTAAACTCAAATTTAAAAAAGAGAGGGCGAAAGAGAGAAGAAAAAAAAGACAAATTTATTTCTTAGATTTTTTGGAGAAAGTTAAAGAAAAATGTTCTTAAACAAAACATAACGCTCCGCATTCCTTACCCTTTCCCTCCACGGCCTAACAACTCCAACTATTTTTCCCCATTTACTCTTCCAGCAAGTACACTTCAAAAAACTTAACACTACCAACAAAATAATGTTTTCTTGGCTGAGCCCAGTTGCCTTATACGGTGGCTTCCTCCGCCGTTGCATCACCGGCGCCGGCCTAATTTCGCAATCCATGCAAATCGACGACGAAACCACCATCCATTTTTGGGGTCCAAAACCAATTACTACCCCATCATCAGAACCCCCAAAACCATCACTTATCTTAATTCACGGCTTTGGTCCTCACGGCGTTTGGCAATGGCGTCCACAGATAACGTTCTTCTCTAACGATTTCGACATATACATTCCTAACCTCGTATTCTTCGGCCGTTCTACGACCAAATCCTCCGACCGGTCCGAGGTTTTTCAAGCAACTTGTGTTATTAAACTCCTCGAGAAAATTGGAGTTGAAAAATGTTCGGTTATTGGGACTAGTTATGGTGGTTTTGTAGCGTATCACATGGCGAAAACGTGGCCGGAAAAGGTGGAAAAGGTAATTATAGCAAGTTCAGGGGTTAATATGAAGAAAACAGATAACGGTGAGTTACTGAAGAGGGCTAAAGTTGAAAAGATTGAGGATTTGCTTTTGCCGGCGACGGCGAGTCAGCTCCGGACGTTGATTTCTTTGTCTACTCACCGGCGTCCGCCGTATATGCCGGACTTCTTGTTCAATGATTTCATCAACGTAAGTTTATTACTGCTTATTTTAACTTTTATATAAATTACGCGAATTTTTACCCTATCAAATAGTAACATAATTACATGTAGTTATCTGGAGATTAATTAGCAAGTTGAAAAATAATTTGCTATATACTTACCCCAAAAAAGATAATCTGCTATAACATGTTAAAAAATATTCTGAATCAATATTTATAAGTTAAATTCATTGCTCCCACTGCCCAAATTCTCCTGTTATTTGATTAATTTTCTGAGTTTCTTTTAATTACCAATTGTTGGATTAAAATTTGACGTGAAATTTTGCATTTGAAATACTTTTGCTTACTAATTAATCGCATGAAAATATTAGTAATAGATGCTGAAATTATTTCACTTTTGGATATTATAAAAAGTATTTCTAAGTATTATCAATTTTTTTTTTGTTTAATTAACTCTTAAAAAGCATAAGGTGGTGAATTTTTTGGGATAGTGTGAGTAATCTTTAACCTTTTTCTTTGTGCGCAAAGATTGAGTGTAAAGTTCTGCATAGGTTAATATTGATTTATTTTTAGTACTTTTCTTTTCATATTTCCTTTTTTTCCTCCTTTGGTCAGAATAATAAAATAAAATAAAAAATACTAATATAGGAATTTGATTTTATTTTCCTTATGTTTTAACTATAGTTTTGCAATTAAATATTGGGAAAATGCTTAGAAACAACTAAACAAGGCACGAGTTCGTTCTTAAGATTTAGGTACATTATTTAGAACTATTGAGAATCATAGATTGACGAAAATGCTTTAACTTTTTCCCGATAATCATTGATGGGTACTGCTGAACGTGTCAGCTATTTCCATTCTTGCATAATTAAGGATTTTAAGGATAATTTATAAATAATCAATCTTGTCATTTAGCGAATATAACGTAATCTAGCGGAAAGAATTAGCAGTTGAAATATAATTAATTAGAACGAAAAGACTCTTAACAAATGATCTTTTGTATAATAATAGTACTTGCCTTTCCTTTAAAAGAAAAGACAGATAGAAGAAATGTGCCTGAAAATTTTAATTATAATTGTATCTATCAAGAAGTTTAGGCAAAAGTTCTAGTTTGGTAGGTACAACTGTTTTATTTAGCATTTTTCCAGGACCACTTTGAAAAGTAATTAAATTGAAAAGAGCATAGCACCTATCATCTTAATTGGAACACCAATTAAATGCATACACTATTGATTCCAAGAATATGCTAAGCTACATTCAACTTTTACCTGAACAACTGCATCATTACTTTTCTGGAAGATTTGGGATAGTAGGGGAAAAGAAGAGAAAATTAAAAGAAAATATTAGGTTGTGTTTGGTATTAGGAAATTATTTTTCAAGAAAAATATTTTTCTTTCAAAACAAGGAAGATGACTTTTCTCGCTTATTTTTCCTAATGTATTCTCCGTTCATCAATTATCAATTAAACACCAGAAAATATTTTTAGAAAAATATTTATTTCTCATGAAAAATGACTTCCCTTATACCAAACACCGTCAAAGAGAAATGATCAGTTTAGCAAATGTCTTCTCTTAGCTTGTTTGGTATGCAAAAAGATTCATACTATGTCATGGTCAATTGACTATGTTATCTACATTAGATATAGATGTGTTTAAGTATTTAATACAGAAATGTGCATTTTCTTTTTAAAAAATTCGTATATTTCGAAAATTTTGCATGAAATACTCCACCCATTTTGCCATTAGGGTATGTCAAGACAAATGCATGATCCGTAAAACATGAGTTCCAAAATTTTATAGATGAAATTAGTGGCCTCCAAAGGAAAGGTATATTTTGTTTCAGATTTCTTTCTAGGTTGTTTTGGCAAAGTAAACACGAATAGGAAAATGTTACTCCATCTCTTTCCTTCCTTATAAATAACTAGGCAAAACTCTATTGATATTTGCAACCAGTAACGAAGCCAGAAATTTCTTCAAGAGTATTTAAACTTGAACGAAGTAAAAAAAAATTCCAACAAATGGTGCTCAATATATGTTATATAGGCTAAAACCCAATATTTGATCATACAGTATAATTTTCCAACGAAGGGTGGTCAATTACCGATTGTAGCTTCGCCCCTGCAACTAAAATTAAAGCTAAGTTGCCAATGCTGGATGCAGAAATTATATGTTGAAAACAGGAAGGAGAAGCTGGAATTGTTAAAAGGAATAAGCCTTGGAAGAGATGACACAGTAGATATAACTCCACTTCAACAGGTATACATATACATCTTTATTAGTTAACCTTACCTATTAATTAATTCATCCGTAAAGAAAAACTTTGGTTTTCTCTGAAAATGCCAAGTGATTATATTGTGTATTTTTTTTCCCTTGAAACAATTCTCGTGTAACATTTATAGCTTTATTGGTGTAGGAAGTATTGATAGTGTGGGGAGAGTATGATCAGATATTTCTACTGGAGAAGGCAACTGAACTCAAGAAGTATGTACTCTCTCTATCAACTCATCAACCACTTCATGCTATTATATTATCTTGATATTGATATACATCATGGCTATTGTATGAAAATAATAAATGCATTATTAATATACAATAAACAATGGCGTATCATTATTGTCTATAACTTATTTATCACCATTACTAGTATACGGTATAGAGTTGAGGTGGTGCAAATCATAAACAAGGTGTGGGTGGGGGAAGGGGGAGGGCAGTTTAAAACAAATTATTTGAAAATCAGAAGTGGAGAAGTGTAGGGAGCGGGTTAAATGGAAATTTAGAGAATAATAATATGTTAAACTCGTCAACTTTAGCTAAATACGGAGTATAATATAATAGTGGTAAAAAGGAAAAAGAAATACATGAGAAATTAAGCTTAAACTGAGACAGGGTGGGAAGATCAAATTAAACAAAGCAGAGATCATTAATTTTGAGCAAATTCAACAATTTAATCAGATTGTTGCACTCCATCGTTCTTTTGCTACAGTGAAGTGCAAGAATCAAAAATGGAGACAGATTATCTATATTTTCAGGTTTTAAAGCCTAATTTTGCAAAATGCATGCAATAATATATCCAATATAACAGATGCATTTTGACTTCACAACCTCTCTGAAATAAGTTGAATTCTTTGCTTTTTTTCTTGTCTAATGGTTAAAATTTTGGATGAAATGTGCTTAAATGGAGCGACATTTACAATGACGATTCAATTGGTATCCTAGCTTGCCTGGGATCAAAGCATAGCGTTTGTTTTCTTGTTTAATAAGTTTTTCTTGACCCTCGACAGTAAATATGTGTTTCTACCAAGAGAATTGCGTTGAAACCTAGCTTTGATGGCTTTAGAGGTGTGGTGTTTTTTAGATATTGCAACCAAAAATAAAATCACAGGATGTCAATTTTAGATATTCCAATGAACTTTTAATTTTTTTTTAAACTGTTATATTAAAATCTTTTGTCTGTTAGTAACTAGTACTTACTACACAAGTAATATTAGCTATTTGTGTAAAAAGTTTTGCATGACAATGATAAAACTTACTATCTTTGATTCATAAATGCAGGTTTATGGGAGAGAAGGCTAGATTGGAAATCATTAAGAATGCCTCTCATGTACCCCAACTAGAACAGGGAGGGAAGTTCAATAAAATTGTTAAGAATTTCTTGTGTGGTTCAGATGATTAAATGTATTAGGCTGGTTCCCTAATTCTTGCTTTATCGTATTTTCCTTTTCATACAAGGTCAAGTACTAATTGAGAAGATTTCTTGCTTTTCCGCACTAAATTGAGGAGATATATAGTAGTATATTTTGCAGGTTTACAATGTTATGTAAATAAGTCTAACTTATCTCGTTTTGTATTCGTTTATTTGATACAAACATTATGTGCAAGTAAATTTTTTCTTGGTATGGTACGTGACTTATCGTAAGAAATTCCTTTGACGAAATATACATGATTTACTTGATTTGAGGAAGGTCCTTTTCTGAGCGTGATACCATTTGATGAGTGAACATAGCATGAAAAGTGACGACTGTCATATTTTTATAATCATACAAATGTTATTAATGTTAAAGACTACAATTTTCATAAGACTTATAGCCACACATTTAAGTACAAGTTTTAAAAAAGTTTCTTTCTTTCTTGAATTTCATGCTGAATCAACTATGCCGAATAAATTCCACTGAGGGAATAATACCTCCATGCATAATTTATCTTCTCAAATCTCAATATTGCAATTGTATTTATAATCCTTCTCTCTCTCGGATAAACAAAACTAATAACCTCCAAAAAGGTGATACAAATTTTTATATCTAGCTAATTAAGTACTTACTAAATGGAGTTTTGATCACTAACCAAAACAGAAGAATTTAAACATGTGCTTACTTTGATTATGTTGCTTACATAAGGTTGAAAATATTCATTATTATATGAAGGACCTATAGTGGCGTTAGAACGTGATCTCAGCTGGAAAGATTGAAGACTCGCTGTGTTTAGGGTTAGTGCACTAGGTAACATAATATGAATTGGACTTATTTATTTAGTTTAGTGATATCGAACAAAAATTAAAGAATAGTTCAAAATTTAGTTTGAGTGACAAAACATCACATTAGAATTTAGAATTTGAATTCTTAAAAGTTCTGAAAAATATTCAATAAATTAAAGCCGAATACTTTAGACGCAATTACTTCATCTTACTTATCTTTGACCAAACCGACACAAATGTATGAAGTGGAGTTGCTCAGTTCCAATGTTAAAGAAAAAAGGAACATATTTGTCTCTTTCAGCCTTATTTTATAAGGATCTACTATAACAGGAAAAAAGAAAAGTAAAAAAAGAAGATACTATCCGTAGTATAACAATTATCTAAAACCATGAGAAACTGTTAAAGAAAGTATACTTCAAAGTTCATAAGGGCAGTTCTGTAATATTACCATATTGATTAGTTATTCTGTTACTACACTGTTAACAGATTTAGTTAGTTAGTTAATTTAAATTATTTAAGTTTAAGCTAGCTAGATAGTATAAATAATGTTGTACATTATTATTTTTCAGTAAGTTCAATAATAAAAAATTAATTACTTCTCTCTACTATTTTCTCTCTTACTTTCTTCTATCTTCTTCTGTTGCATCTTCTTCTTCACTCAAGTCACTAATTTGTGACTGTCATTCTTCTCTCGATCAGTTCATGGTATCAGAGCACTCAAAGCTAAGTCTATACAGCTTTGATTTGATTAAAGTTTCCGCAAGTTCAATTCAAGTTTGTTGATTCTTGGTTGTATCGAAAAATTCAAGAACTAAGAAATGAGTTTAAACAATAATCAAGAGGATGGGTCTCAGCTGAATCAAGCCAATTCTCATCCAAATCAAGCCACTGGATGGACTTCTAAACAAGCAGGTATCGATTACAATCATCCTCTGTTTCTTCACCCTTCAGATGTCAGTGGAATACAGATTATCTCGTTCCAACTGCCTGGAATTGAGAATTACTCTATGGTATCGTTCCATGCGAGTAGCACTGCTAGGGAGGAACAAATTAGGATTGGTGGATGGTTCTTGTAGGAAAGAAAGTTTTCCTGCCACTTTGTGGAACTATTGGGAGAGAGTAAATGCTATTGTACTTTCTTGGATCATGAATTCCGTGAATAGTAGCCTTCTTGGTGGTATAATGCATGCATCTAATGTTTAGACAGTCTGGGATGATCTATATGAACGATTCTATAAAGTAGATGATGCAAGAACTTTTAACTTGCACAAAGAAATTGCCACTCTTACTCAAGGCACTTCATCTGTGTCTGTGTATTATTCAAAATTGAAGGACATGTGGGAGGATTTTGAAGCATTAATTCCAGTTCCTGGTTGTGATTGTTCAAGGTCTAGAGATTTTGTGGTTTACTTACAGAAACTAAAGGTATACCAGTTTCTTATGGGTATCAATGAGTCCTACTCTCAAGCGAGGAGTCAAATTCTTATGAGACGCCCACTCTCAACAGTAAATCAAGCATACTCAATGGTTATAAGTGATGAGAGTCAAAAGGCAGTGGCTGCTACTTCTAGAATTTTAGGTGCAAATCCAGCTATTACTACAGAGAATTATGATGTACCAATGTATACAAAAAATATGGGGAATCAAAGATACAAAAGGAACTATAATGTACAATGTGATTTCTGCAAACTTAGAGGTCATAGTAAAGAAAATTGTTTCAAGATAGTTGGCTATCCTCTAGATTTCAAATTTAAAAAGAAAGGGCCAGTATCCTATAACAGTGGAACAAGAGGTACAGGAGGTCCAGCAGCTTATAATGTTCTTGAAGAAATTTCATCACCAGCCTAAAGTGAACTCAATAGAAACTTATCTGCAGGCATCTCAGATGACAAATGGTCAAAACATGGGCCACACTGATAATTCACATTCAATGCCTCAGATAGGAGCATTCACAAAAGATCAATATGAGCAGATATTACAAATTCTAAACAAAACTAACACAGAAGGCAACAACAATAACTCTGCAGCAAATATGCAGGTATGAGTACTGCTTTGTTAGTTTCAAATTGTCCAAAAGAATGGATCATTGATACTGGTACAACTAACCACATGGTGTCTGATATTAACATGTTAAATCAGGACTCTATAGTTAAAAATACTAATCCTAAGAGAGTATGTCTTCCTAATGGTGAAATTTCAAATGTTACTCACACCGGAACTAGTTCAATATCTGCTAGAAGTACACTTAGCAATGTTTTCTATTTGCCTCAATTCAAATTTAATCTAATGTCTTTGTCAAAAATGACTAAGGAACTAGCCTGTGCAACAACCTTCTACCCTCATTTTTGTATTTTTCAGGATCTCTTCAATGGGAGGGTGAAGGAGATTGGTAAAGAAAGATATGGCCTATGCATTCTACTGAGTCAACTTGCTAATAAAGATATGAATTTCAGCCTCATTGTAAAGGAAGTGCTTAGTGTAGAAGATATAAGCCTGTGGCATAAAAGATTTGGTCATGTGTCTTTGTCTGTTCTTAGGAAAATGGTTCAGAATAAAACTAAGTCTATAGCAGAAGTATTAAATAAATGCAATGTGTGTCCATGTGCAAAACAAGTCAGGTTACCTTTTCAAGCAAGTTGTATTAAAAGTACTGAGTGCTTTGAACTAATTCATATGGATATTTGGGGGCCTTATAAGGTTCCTACATTTGATGGAAATAGGTTTTTCTTGACCATAGTTGATGACTACTCTAGAATGATATGGATTTACTTGTTAAAATTGAAGTCTGATGTGTGTGTGTTATCATTCAGTATTTTCTAAATTTTGTTCAAACACAATTCAACAAAACAGTTAAAACAATAAGAACAGACAATGGCACATAATTTGTTAATACTATCTGCATTAATCTGTTTAAGAAATTAGGGATTATTCATCAGAGAACATGTGCCTATACTCCTCAGCAAAATGGAGTAGCTGAGAGAAAACATAGACACATACTAGAAGTAACTAGAGCTATCAGATTTCAAGCCAATATACCTATTAAATTTTGGGGTCATTGTGTTCTAGCTGTTGTATACATAATTAACAGACTGCCTTCATCATTTATAGGAGTTTCACCCTTTGAATAATTATACAAAAAGAAACCTTCACTGATTCATTTAAGAGTTATAGGGTGTCTTTGTTATGCTAAAATTATACAAGAATTAGACAAACTGAAACCAAGAGCTAAGTCTACAATATTAATGGGCTACTTAGAAGTACAAAAAGATTATGTCTTATATGATTTAACTACTAATTCTTTATTTGTAAGCAGAGATGTTATTTTCAGGGAAGATGTATTTCCATTCAGGAATATTACTATATCTTCATCTACTATATTTGTATCCCAACCTAACTTAGACAATAGACAACTTGAGGATTACAATCAGCAACTTGTTGGTCTTTCTCAACCTGCAAACACTCAAGTCTATGAAGCAGACTACACAAATACAAATGCAGAAGAGGTTCCTAACTTAAACTCACAAGCTATCACAGAATCTGCCACTGCAAATCTACAACAGGATCACTCAACAACCATTCTTCCTACTGCTTTAGTAGATAATCAGCGGAATCAACAAAACAACACTACTAGAAGATCTGGCAGGGAAAAATATCCTCCAATATGGATGAAGGACTTTGTTTCCTTAAATGTGAATCATGATGTCAACTATCCAATATTAAACTATCTATCTGATGAAAATATTTCACCAAAGTATCAAGTCTACACATCTACATTTTCCACAACAACTGAACCAAACTCTTATGTAGAAGCAATTAGAGATCCTAGATGAGTTGATGCAATGAAATCAGAGATTGAAGCTCTTGAAAACAATAACACCTAGGAAGTTGTCTCTTTGCCAGAAGGAAAAATTGTTATAGGGTGCAAGTGGATATACAAAATCAAATATAAGGCTACAGGAGAGATAGAGAGATTCAAAGCTAGACTTGTAGCTAAAGGCTACAATCAAAGAGAAGGTATAGATTATCAAAAAACTTTCTCTCCAATAGTTAAAATGGTAACAGTTAGAACTGTATTAGCAATTGCAGCCTCTAGAAAATGGCATGTGCATCGGATGGATGTCTACAATGCATTCTTGCAAGGTGATCTCCATGATGAGATATACATGGATCTTCCACAAGGATTTAAGAGTCAGGGGGAGTGTAAACCTCTGTGCAAACTCAAAAAATCCTTGTATGGACTTAAACAGGCACCAAGGCAGTGGAACTCAAAACTGACAGAAGCCTTATTGAAGTTTCAATTCAAACAAAGCCCTTATGATCATTCATTATTTGTTAAGAAAACTGAAAATGGAACTATTGTTGTGTTAGTATATGTAAATGATATGCTTCTAGCTGGAGACAATCTGAATCTGATACAAGATACAAAAGAAGCTCTTCAACGGACCTTCAAAATGAAGGATCTAGGAGAACTAAAGTATTTTCTTGGAATAGAATTTGCAAGGTCAAATCAAGGAATCTTATTGCATCAGAGAAAGTATTCTTTGGAACTAATATCTGAACTTGGATTAGCAGCATCTAAACCTGTCAGCACACCTATGGACACAAATATAAAACTCACTACGAGAGAATTTGATGAACATTTCTTCCAAGACAAACTAACAGAAGATGTTGTACTAGCAGATCAAGGCAGTTACCAAAGACTCATAGGTAAACTATTATACTTAACTGTTACTAGATCTGACATCTCCTATAGTATTCAAACTCTCAGTCAGTACCTACACCAGCCAAAAAAGTCTCATATGGAAGCTGCATTACGAATTGTGAAATACAGCAAGAGTCAACCAGGACAAGGTATCCTTATGTTTAGCAATAACAATGAAACAATCACAGCTTATTGTGATGCTGATTGGGCAGCCTGCTCACACTCTAGAAAATCAGTTACAGGCTATTTAATCAAGCTAGGAGAATCCCTGATTTCATGAAAATCTAAGAAACAAACTACAATTTCAAGAAATTTTGCTGAAGCAGAATACATGAGTCTAGCATCTACTGTTGCTGAATTAACATGGCTACTGGGGTTATTAAAAGAAATTGATGTGAAAAATGATCAACCAGTTACTATCTTTTGTGATAGTAAAGCTGCCATTCAAATAGCAGCCAACCCAGTCTATCATGAAAGAACAAAACACATAGAAATAGATTGTCACTTTATAAGGGAAAAGATTCAACAAGGCATGGTCAAAACTGAGTACATCTCTACAAAGGAACAACCTGCAGATATACTCACAAAAGGACTGAGCAAATTTCAGCATCAATATCTGATTTCCAAGCTAGGGACATTTAATGTGTTTATGCCCCTAGCTTGAGGGGGAGTGTTAAAGAAAGTATACTTCAAAGTTCATAAGGGCAGTTCTGTAATATCACTATATTGGTTAGTTATTCCGTTACTACACTGTTAACAGATTTAGTTAGTTAGTTAATTTAGATTATTTAAGTTTAAGCTAGCTAGATAGTATAAATAATGTTGTACATTATTATTTTTCAGTAAGTTCAATAATAAAAAAATGATTACTTCTCTCTCTACTATTTTGTCTCTTACTTTCTTCTATCTTCTTCTGCTGCATCTTCTTCTTCATTCAAATCACTGATTTGTGACTGTCATTCTTCTCTCGATCAGTTCAGAAACAGATGTTATAAAATCAAAACTCAAAAGGAAGAAAAGTAAAGGGCTAATTACACTGCACACCCCGATAGTATCTCAGTTTCGGATATACTTCTTCTATTTTAAAATCGAACACTTATATCTCCTATATTATGGAAATTCAATACTTACATCCCGATGAGGTATATCTATAATTAAGTATATTAAATTACAAATATTAAAAGTAAATTAAGATAAATAAATTTTTTATGCATATTTCTTAATGAAATATCAATAAGAGGTTTAAATGTTTTCTAGAAAAGATGAATAATATCATTAAATTTAAGAGTTTTGAAAGATAAAAGTATTTGCCAAAGTACGCAAAACTTATAGTTAGTTTATTAAGTAATTTATGTTCATTTTCTCTTTAAGAGTTCCAAAAGATCCATATTTTAAAAAATATTTATTCTCTTTTTAATCAAAGGCATGAATAAAGAGTTTTGACAAAAATATTTATCCTCTTTTTAAGTTTCACAAAAAATAAATACATAAAAAAAATTGATTTTAATTTTGATTTATTATTTAATAAGTAATTATATTTTAATATACTTAGTTACGATATACCTCTAGGATTTCTATAGTGCATGGGGTGTAGGTATTTGATTTAAAAATATAGGGGATGTATTCGAAATTTAATCATATTATAAGGATATTTAGTGTAATTAATCCTAAAAATTAGCATTATTTTTTGCTATAAAACTTACTAATTAGTAAGTGTCATCAACTCAAGAAAATAATAAACTACTTTAATATCTGTCTAATTTTATATAATAAAAATAATCTCCAGCTCCATATATGAATATCAAATCTTCAATATCTTAACTATTTCTTTAAATATATTTCATTTATGCTCACTTTCACTCCCAACATTTTCAGAAAAAGTATTTTATACTTTATTTGTCTCATTTTATATACGCATAATATTTTTGAAATTAATAGTTTCTTTTAGGTATGACTGTTTAAGTACTTTAAATATTTATAATTATGAAAACAATGATTAATAATACTTCTATATAATATTACAGTATAATTTTGAAGTCAAACACGTATATCCCTATATTATAGAAATTCGATACTTACATCCCTATGGAGTAAGATGTAACTAAGTATATTAAATTACAACTATTAAAAGATAAATTAAGATAAATGCATATTTCTTAATGAAATATAAATAAGAGGTTTAAATATTTTTAGAAAAATATGAATAATATCATTATATTTAAGAGTTTTAAAAGATAAAAGTATTTTCCAAAATACGTAAAAATTCTAATTAGTTTATTAATTAATTTGTGTTCATTTTCTTATTAGGAGTTCCAAAAGATACATATTTTTAAAAATATTTATCCTCTTTTTAATCAAAGGCATGAATAAAGAATTTTGAAAAAATATTTATTCTCTTTTTAAGTTTTACAAAAATAAATACATAAAATTTTGATTTTAATTTTAATTTATTAAATTATATATTAATATACTTAGTTACGGATATAACTCATATGGATTGTACGTGCAAGATTTCTATACTGTATAAATGTTTGATTTTAAAATATAGGAGATGTATCCGAAATTTAGTTATATTATACTGGTGTAATTAATCCTAAAAAAGTGGGTAAGTGTTGTCAACCCAAGAAAAGAACAAATTACTTTAATAACTGTTTAATTTCGTGTAATGAAGTAATCATCAGCGCCTTTTGAATTATTTATTTTTGATCTTTTAACTATTTCTTTTAAAACATTTCATTTATGCTTAGTTTCACTCCCAAAAAAAAAATACTTTATAGTTTATCTGCATCATTTTACATACATGTAATATTTTCGAAATTAATAATTTCTTTTAGTTATGACTGTTTAAGTACATTAAATATTTTAATTATGAAAGCGATGATTAATAATACTCCCTTCGGTCTAAAATAAGTGATTTTTTTAGTTGTTTTCACATAGATTAAGAAATTCACCTTTTAACATTATTAGCAATGAAATTGGTCATATTAACCTTTACTATCTCTTCACATAAATTAGGGGTGGGCATCGGTCGGTTCGGTTCGGTTGTGAATGTTATCGGTTTTGCATATCGGTTATCGGTTTACAAACATGATAAACCGATAACCGAACCGATAAGATATCGCTTATCGGTTATCGGTTAATCGGTTATTGACCATTATCGATTCGGTTATTGGTTTACCCGATAAGATAACTCAATCTAGAGTTAAGGAAAAAAAAGACAATTCACCTGAGTAAAGTAAAAAAGAGAAGAATTCACATATAGTATACTACCCATTTCTGCATTCTGGCCATATCTAATATTTGAAGCATACTTCACTTTGACAAATTCAAGACCTGTGCAATCTCAAAAATTAATACTACATCTCCACAAGTATTTCATCTCCAATTCGCTGGAAATAGAAGTTAACATGAACATAAATAATAATTTTTTGGTTTCCTGCCAAACCATAATTAAGAGTTCAAAGTCTTTCTTCAGAGTCTAATTGTAGCAAGAGTGTGGGTCATCACTTGTTTTAAAACGAAATTCTGTGTTCTGAGGCCTTAAAACCTCTTTTAGCATCACCTCGATTTGTGTGCATATTCCGGGCGCGTAGCCGGAAAGCTTAGATGTGAAAATCTATAAAAAAAATAATAAATTTTGACTGTAAAGTGAGCTAATTTGACTTCGGTCAATATTTTGAGTAAACGGATTCGGACCCATGATTTGACGGTCCCGGAGGGTCCGTAGGAAAATATGGGACTTGGGCATATGCCCGGAATCGAATTCCGAGGTCCCAAGTCCGAGAAATGAATTTTCAAAGAAAATTGTTTTCTGAAATTGTTTAAAGAAATTTGAAATGAAATTTGATTAGAACATGATGGTATTGGGCCCGTATTTTGGTTCCGGCGCTCGGTACAGATCTTATATATGATTTAAGACATTTCTGTAAAATTTGGTGAAAAACGGATGTCATTTGACGTGATTCGGGCCTAAATTGCTAAAGTTGATGTTTTAAGAAGTTTGAGAAAGATCTATGATTTTGAGGTTTAATTCGTTGTTATTGAGGTTATTTTGGTGATTTTATTACACGAATAAGTTCGTAGGATGTTTTTGAGGTTGTGTGTAAATATGGTTTGGAGCCCCAAGGGCAAGGTGAGTTATGGATAGGCCACGAGATGCATTTTTAACTTAGAAAAATTGCAGGTTTTCAGATGTGCATTGCATGCGAAGCCTGGCTCGCAAATGCGAGCGGCTTGTTGCAATTGCGAAGAAAGCCCAGGCCAGCTCCCTCTCGCAAATGCGAGATTATCTTCGCAATTGCAAAGTTTGCCATTTGGCCGGTGATCGCAAATGTGATGTTGTGGTCGCAATTCCCATGTCGCAAATGCGACAGGTTGATCGCAAATGCGAAAGTCGAGCTTTCTTGAAGGGTTCGCAAGGTTGATCGCAAATGCAAAAGTCGAGCTTTCTTGAAGGGTTCGCAAATGCGAACCCTGTTTCGCATTTCTCAACTTGGCAGAGGTCGGGGTTCGCAATTGCGAACCCCTGTTCGCAATTCCCATACATGTGACCTGCAACTTTATACTTAGACGATTTTAAACTCATTTTTCACATCTTTTCAAAACACAAACTCCTTTGGGTGATTTTCCAAGAACAACTTCTTCCAAATCGATTGTATGTTAATTTTAACTCATTTCCTTTAATCATTAACATCTTTTAACATGATTTCAACTCCAAATCAATGATTTTCATGGGGGAAATTGGGAGTTTTGGGTAGAACCTAGGTTTTTCAAAAAATTGGGGATTTGGACCTCGATTTGAGGTCCGATTTCAAAAGAAATTATATATTTGGGTTCGTGGAAGAATGGATAATCGGGTTTTGGTTCGAACCTCGGGTTTTGACCATATGAACCCGGGGCAATTTTTTGACTTTTTAGGTAAAACTTTAGAAAATTCATTTTCATGCATTCAAATTGATTCATTTAGCGTTTATTGATGTAATTAAGTAACTTGTGACTAGATACAAACGAATTGGTGGTGGAATCAAAGTGTAAAGCTATAGTTGAATCGTGAATTGTGTTCATGGCATCGAGGTAAGTGTTTGGTCTAACCTTAGCTTGAGAGATTAGGAGTTGAGTCCTATTTGCTATGTGGTAATTATTGAGTACGACGTATAGGCATGGTGACGAGTATCTATACATTGGTGTCAAGCATGACTGTGAGTCTTATATTGTGATTTTCATGATTTCGTTGTATTATTCATGCCTTGGTGAAAATTTCTAATTGTTGTATAAAGTTTGTGGAAAGAATTGTGAACCATGATCATTGAGGAGCATTGACTCAAGTTGTATAACGAATTGTGAAAGTGTAAGTGACAATTGAACTTTTAGAGCATTGGCTCGAGTTGTGAAATGAGTTGTGAAGGTATAAGTAATAATTGAACCTCTAGAGCATTGACTCGAGTTGTGAAGTGAATTGTGAAGTAAAAATTAGAAAGAGAAAAGATCATTATGTTGTCACCCTTGCCAGACTATTGTTGATTTATTTGTTATCTCCCTTGCCGGGATGTGGATATTATTGATGTTGTTCCCTTGCTGGGATTTAATTGTTGACTTGTTTCTCCCTTGCCAGGATTCTTATTGCAAATTTCCCTTATTTCCTTGCCCTATCATTTGAGATTGTTGTTGGGGTGAGGAAGAGAGTTAAAGCACGAAGGGTGATGTCGTGCATTGTTTGCTTTGTGAGGAAAGAGTGTAAAGCACGAAGGGTGATGTTGTGCCGCACGATGTACCATTCCGTGCCTATTATATTAATTTTATGGTGAGGATGAGAGTAAAATCACGAAGGGTGATGACGTGCACTTGTCTTTGATTTACCTAATTCTTACTGATAATTGAGTGATGTTGTCCTTTACGTTTATTTACTGATTTTCTATTGTTACTTGATTTTATTTCGATGTTATAGATTCCCTTACCCTATTTACCTTGTGATTGTTGTTTGGGTGAGGAAGAGCGTAAAGCACGAATGGTGATGCCGTGTATTGTTTTGGAGAGAGAGTGTTAAAGAACGGAGGGTGATGCGTATTGTTTTGGTGAGAGAGAGTAAAAGCACGAAGGGTGATGCCGTGCACTTGTCTTTGATCTCCTAATTTTTTTATTGATAACTGTGTTACGGTTTCTCTACACTGAATTGCTGGTTTCCCGTTGATACTTGTTGTACCCCGCAGCATGATTTTCCCTTCCTATTTTTAATTGAAGTGTGGCGATCTTCATACTTATTTGTTGCTCTTCTATTACTATTCGATGGTTTCCCCGCAACATGCTTTCCCCCTCCCATGCTTGACTGTATATGACTGTTTCATTCTGTACTTCTTTTCTGCTGTATATAGTTAAATTGTACAGGTTTATTTGGTAGTCTGGTCCTAGTCTCGTCACTACTTCGCCGAGGTTAAGCTAGGCACTTACCCGTACATGAGGTCGGTTGTGCTGATACTATACTCTGCACTCTTTTGTGCAGACCCCAGTGTTGTAGTGTCACGACCCGAATTTTTTCCTACCCTCGGGAGTCGTGATGGTGCCTACTAACGAGAGCTAGGCAAGCCAACCCTTAACTACCTTTTTCATTAATAGATTACTTCTTTTAACAATTATCAGTGATAGCATGAAAACAACGGAATTAAATAAATAAGCGAAAGACCTAAATTAAATAAGCTGAATAATAATGCGAAAGTCAACATATGCCTCTACCCAAGAACTAGTGTCACATCACTCACGAACTACTAAGAGTACTAAATACAACCGTTTGAAAGAAATATAATACTGTTTGTCTCGAATACATGAGATAACAGAATGAAATATAAGATAGAGAAGACGTCGGGCCTGCGGACGCCTGCAAGGCTACCTCGGTGTCTCGGTGGACTGAAGGCTAGCTCCTGCACTATTACTGCTGTCCAATACCTGGATCTGTACAAAAGATCACAGAGTGTAGTATCATCACAACCGACCCCATGTGCTGGCAAGTGCCTAACCTAACCTCGGCGAAGTAGTGACGAGGCTAAGACTAGACTAACAAATAACCTGTGCAGTTCAAATATCTATATGTACAGTGAAAAAGAAATACATGAAATAATCAATCAATGTAGGAAGGTAACAGTTCCAAATAGAAAACCTCAATAAAAGAAAGAAACAACAAAGCTAGAATATCTTCAAGAATCAGAATTCAACGATTTGCACGGCATCACCCTTCGTGCTTTTACTCTCGTCCTCACCCAAACAATATTTATAATAAAAACGTGCACGACATCACCCTTCGTGCTTTTACTCTCGTTCTCACCAATTCAATCTTATCATAATAATGTGCACGACATCACCCTTCGTGCTTTTACTCTCTTTCCTCACCACAAAGTCAATGAATATCGGTACAGAATGGTGCATCGTACGACACGACATCACCCTTCTTACTTTACACTATTTTCTCACAATAGCAAACAATGAACGACATCACCCTTCGTGCTTTAACACTCTTCCTCACCCAAAGAACAATCACAAACAAATGGGCAAGGGAATAGACAAATGATGGAAGAAATCCCGGCAAGGGAATACAATTAAACAGCTAAATCCCGGCAAGGGAACAATATCAATAAATCTCAACATTCCGGCAAGGGAGATAATCAACAAAGCAACAAACATCCCGGCAAGGGAACAATTCAATAACTCTTTCTCTTTCTCTCACGTCTTACTTTATAACTCACTTTACCACTTGAGTCAATGCTCCAAAGGGTTCAATTATCTCATATACTTTCACAATTCGTATTATAACTCGAGCCAATGCTCCTCGAAGTTCAAAAATCACAATTTCTTTCACATGCTTTTTTACAACATATAGAAATCATCATTAAGGCATGAAAGATACAACAAAAACCAGAATATCCGCAATATAAAGACTCACGGTCATGCTAGACACCAATGTATAGATACTCATCACCATGCCAATACGTCGTACTTGACAATTAACACGTAGCAAATAAGACTCAACTCCTAACCCCTCAAGCTAAGGTTAGACCAAACACTTACCTCAAACTTCCACAGCCAAATCAATTCTCAATTACCGCTTTTCCTCTCGAATTTGGCTCCAAATCGATTGTATCTATACAATAATGACTTTAATACATCAATAAATGCTAAACAATGCGAACCCAATGCCTAATTATAGCTTTCCAAGCATTCTTCCCCAAACCCCAAAAATCAACCCCGGGCCTGTTTGGTCAAAACACGAGGTTCAGACCAAAACCTGATCACCCATTCGCCTACGAGCCCGAATATATAATCTGTTTTCAAATTCGACCCCAAAACGAGGTCTAAATCAAGAAAAATCAAAAAGCCCTAGCTCTACCCAATTCCCTAATTTCTACCCTTAATTATATGTTTTAGGCCTAGAATTTCAATAGATGTTGATGGAAAATGAAGAAAACGAGTTAAACAATGCTTACCCAAGAAACTTTGGTGAAGAAATGTTTTAAGAATCGCCTAGGAGATTTGGAGAAGAAAGGGTTTAAGAAAATGTTATGAAATCCCGTTTGTGGTTCTGTTTAGGAACTTTAAAATAACTGGGCAAAATGATTCTACGCGTTCGCGATGGGTCAGGCTTTTTGGCCTTCGCGTTTGCGGATAGGGGCTCGCTTTCGCGAAGCTGTAGCTCCTCGAGCCCTCGCGTTCGTGTCCTTGGGGTCGTTTTCGCGTAAGTTGTTCTACCCATTCCCCCTGCCCAGGCACTTGGCCTTCGTGTTCGCATAGCCAGGAACGCGTTCGCGAAGGTCTAGCCCCCGGCTGCCTCGCGTTCGCGACCTAGTCTACGCGTTCGCGCATAAGGGAATTTCCTTCAGGAAATTTACTCATCGCATTCGCGAGGGTTCTCCCACGAATGCGAAGAAGACCATACCAGAACTGGAAACCTGAAACTTTCATAAGTCTAAAACCACTCCAAAACACCTCCGAAACACTCCCAAGCCCTCGAGGCTCCTAACCAAACACATGCACTAACTCAACATCATCATACGAACCTATCAGTGTGATCAAATCGCCTAAATAACCTTAAAAACAATGAATCAAACCTCAAAATCAAGAATTTTTCCAAATACTTCATCAAATTTCAAATTTAGGATTTCAAGTCCGAAACACGTCAAACGACATCCGATTTTAACCAAACTTTACAAAAACATCTTAAATCATATATAAGACCTGTACCGGGCACCGGAACCAAAATACGGGCTCGATACCAACATGTTACTAATCAAATTTCATTTCAATTTTCCTTAACAATTTCATAAAAACAATTTCCTTTAAAAATTCATTTTCTCGGGCTCGGGACCTCGGAATTCGATTCCGGGCATATGCCCGAGTCCCATATTTTCCTACGGACCCTCCAGGATTATCAAACTACGGGCTCGAGTCCATTTATCTAAAATATTGACCGAAGTCAAATTTATTTATTTTAAACTCAAATTTCTTTATTTTTTATAGAATTTTATATTTAAGCTTTTCGGCTATGCGCCCGGACTGCGCACGTAAATCGAGGCAACTCTAAATGTGGTTTTCAAGGCCTTAGAAGCACAGAACGCAATTAAAAATAGGTGATGACCCTTTTTGGGTCGTCACATGTAGACTTCGGACCGTAGTGAGATTGCTGAATCTTGTTCATCAGGCGACCCGAGGTAGCCCTACAGGCATTCATGGGCCTTGGCGTCTCCTTCTATCTACTTTCCTATTTCTTACACGCATTTCCATAGACAGTGTTGTATTTAATTCTTTCAGACCTCTATTTGTAGTATTCTTAGACCATTTGTGAAACTGTGACACCAGTTCTGGGTATTCGAAATCCAAATAGTTGTATTAGATATTCAAGTTCAGATAGCTTATTGTTTTTTTTCTTCCGCTTATGTTATATTCCGCTGTTTAAATGTTATCTCTTCGCAATTGTTAATGACTATAAAATGGGTTAAAAAGGTAAACTATTCACATAATTGGCTTGCCTAGCTCACATTAGTAGGTGCTATCACGACTCCCGAGGGTGGGAAATCCGAGTCGTGACAAGTTGGTAGTAGAGCTCTAGGTTGATGGGTTTCACAGTTCACAGACAATCTTATTAGATTCTGAGGGATCGGTATAGAGACGTTTGTCTTTATCCCTAGAGGCTACAGAGTTAGGAAAAACTTCACATTCATTCTTTCCCGTCGTGCGATTTTGTTCTCTCAATGCTAAATTGAAACCCCTACTCTTGTCCATTCGCGAATAGCGAGGTCACGTACCGTTTCTTCAGCTGAACAACAACACAGACCGGTGATAGATCAGCTACGTCTTCGGAGGCTTTGTGGAGGTTGGATATGTTTTACCAAGCTATTCACTACTACTTTCAGCGGTGCATCTTCTGAGGATCCCCGACATTATCTAGACAACTTTCATGAGGTTCTCAGGAAACATGGGGATCGTGGAGACTAATGGGGTCGATTTTGCTACTTTTCGCTTGTCTGGAATCTGGATCCGCCAAGACCTGTTGGAGAGATTATTGATTGGCCATACCAGTTAGGTCATCAACTTTGACTTGAGAACAGTTCACACAGCTATTTCTGGAGAAGTTTTTCCCCATCACCCAGAGAGAGGCCTATCGGAGGCAGTTTGAGCATCTTCAACAGGGTTCTATGACTGTTACTCAGTACGAGATTAGATTTATCGACTTGGCTCGTCATGCTCTTATCATAATTCCCACTGTGAGAGAGAGTGAAGAGGTTCATTAAGGGACTCATACAGCCCGCTTAGTTAGCTGGAGGTGGAGGTAGAGGTATTAGAGGTAGAGGTAGAGATGCTAGAGGTAGATGTAAAGGTATTAGAGGTGGAGGTGGAGGTACTGTTCTGGTTTGTGGTAGAGAAACTTCGATTTTATTTTGCGCCATATCTGATCATGCCTAGTGACTCTTTGAGTGACCTTGTTTATGTGTCTACATCGTTAGGTGATTCTATTGTGGTGGATCGTGTCCATTATTTATGTATAGTAGTGATTGGAGGTCTTGAGACTCGTGCAGATTTGCTTATTCTAGACATAGTTGTTTTGATGTCATATAGGGGATGGAATGGTTATCACCTTACCACGCTATCTTGGACTGTCATGCCAAGACTGTGACCTTAGCCTTACCGAATTTGCCCCGTTTAGAGTGTAGAGGGACTCCTGGTTATTCTACTTGTAGTGTTATCTCTTATGTAAAGGCTCGACGTATGGTCGAGAAGGGGTGTTTGGCCTATTTGGCATATGTTCGTGATTCTAGTGCTGAGGCCCCTTCTATTTATTCTGTGCCCGTTGTTCGTGAGTTTCCTGAGGTTTTTCCTTCAGATCTGCCGGGTATGCCACCCGATAGGGATATTGACTTTTGCACTGATTTGGCTTCGGGCACTCAGCCCATTTCTATCCCGCCGTATCGTATGGCCCCGCCTGAGTTGAAAGAGTTGAAGGAGCAGTTGCAAGACTTGCTTGAGAAGAGTTTATTAGACCCAGTGTTTCGCCTTGGGGTGCGTCAGTGTTGTTTGTTAAGAAGAAGGATGGGTCGATGAGGATGTGTATTGATTACCGACAGTTGAACAAGGTTACAACCAAGAATAAGTATCCATTGCGATGATTGATGATTTGTTTGATCAGCTTCAGGGTGCCAAGGTGTTTTCAAATATTGACTTGATATCTAACTACCATCAGTTGAGGATTAGGACATCCGATGTCCCTAAGACAACTTTCCGCACTCGGTACGGGCATTACGAGTTCTTGGTGATGTCATTCGGGTTGACAAATGTCCCAGCAGCTTTTATGGATTTAATGAACCGAGTGTTCAAGCCTTATTTGTATTCGTTCGTGATAGTCTTCATTGATGATATTTTGATCTATTCCCGCAGCCGGGAGGAGCACGAGCAACATCTTAGAGTGGTTCTTCAGACCTTGAGGGATAGTCAGTTATATGCTAAGTTCTTGAAGTGTGAGTTCCGGTTGAGTTTAGTTGCATTTCTGGGTCATGTTATATCAACAGAGGGTATTCAGGTTGATCTGAAGAAGATTGAGGCAGTCAAGAATTGGCTTAGACCAGCATCAGCTATAGAGATTCGGAGTTTCTTGGGATTGACAGGCTACTATCGTCGGTTCGTGGAGAAGTTTTCATCTATCGCATCCCCGATGACCAGGTTGACCCAGAAGGGTGCCCAATTCAGATGGTCAGATGAATGTGAGGCGAGCTTTCAGAAGCTCAAAATAGTTCTGACTACGACACCAATGTTGGTTTTGCCTATAGGTTTAGGGCCTTACACAGTCTATTGTGATGCATCTCGTATTGGGCTTGGTGCAGTGTTGATGCATGATGGCAAGGTCATTGCCTATGTTTCGCGACAATTGAAGATTCATGAGAAGAACTATCCGGTTCGTGACTTAGAGTTGGCAGCCATTATTCACGCATTGAAGATTTGGAGGCATTACCTGTATGGTGTGGTATGTGAGGTGTTCACGGATCACAAGAGTTTTCAGTATTTGTTCAAGCAAAAAGAGTTGAATTTTAGGCAGAGGAGGTGGTTGGAGTTGTTGAAAGATTATAATATCACCATCTTATATTATTCGGGAAAGGTCAATGTGGTGGCCGATGCTCTGAGTATGAAGTTAGCCAGTATGGGCAGTCTTGCTTATATTCTGGTCGGTGAGAGACCGCTTACTTTGGATGTTCAGGCTTTGGCCAATCGGTTTGTGGGGTTAGATATTTCTGAGCCTAGTCGTGTATTGGCTTGCACGATCGCTCGTTCTTTTTATTGGAGCGTATCTGTGATCGGTAGTATGATGATCCCCATTTGTGTGTCCTTAGAGACACGGCGCAACGCGGAGGTGCCAAACAGATTACCTTAGGTGATGATGGTGTTTTGAGATTGCAGGGTCGAGTTTGTGTGCCTAATGTAGATGGGCTTTGGGAGTTGATTTTAGAGGAGGCCCATAGTTCCCGTTACTCTATTCATCCGGGTGCCGCGAAGATGTATCGGGATTTGCAGCAGCATTATTGGTAGCGGAGAATAAAGAAGGATATCGTTGCATATGTAGCTCGGTGTTTGAATTGTCAGCAGGTTAAGTACGAGCATCAGAGGCCTGGTGGTTTATTTCAGAGGATTGAGCTTCCCGAGTGGAAGTGGGAGCGGATCACTATGGACTTCGTTACTAGACTCCTGCAGACTCGGAAGGAGTTCGATTTAGTATGGGTCATTGTTGATAGGCTGACCAAGTCAGCACATTTCATTCCTGTGGCAGTCTCCTATTCATCCGAGAGGTTAGATGAGATCTATATCCGGGAGATTGTTCGTCTTCATGGTGTGCCTGTATCTATCATTTTGGATCGAGGTACGCAGTTTACCTCGCGTTTTTGGAGAGCAGTTCAGCGAGAGTTGGGCACCTAGGTTGAGTTGAGTACAACATTTCATCCTCAGACGGACAGGCAGTCCGATCGGACTATTCAGATTCTTGAGGATATGCTCCGAGCTTTTGTTATTGACTTTAGAGCTTTTGTTTGCCTACAACAACAGTTACCAGTAGAGTATCCAGATGGCTCCTTATGAGGCTTTATATGGTAGGTGGTGTCGATCTCCGGTTGGATGGTTTGACCCGAGAGAGGCTTCGATCGTTGGGTACGGATCTGGTTCAGGAGGCTTTGGACAAGGTCAAGATTATTCAGGATAGGCTTCGTACAGCTCAGTCCAGGCAAAAGAGTTATGCAGACCCCAAGGTTCGAGATGTGGCTTTTATGGTTAGAGAGCGGGTATTGCTCCGAGTGTCGCCTATGAAGGGCGTGATGAGATTTCGACACATCGGTCTGTTTGAGATTCTTGATCGAGTGGGAGAGGTGGCTTATAGACTTGCATTGCCGCCAAGCTTATCAGCCGTGCATCCAGTATTTCATGTGTCCATGCTCCGAAAATATCACGGCGATCCATCCCACGTGTTAGATTTCAGCACTGTCCAGTTGGACAAGGACTTGTCTTATGAGGAGGAGTCGGTAGCTATTCTAGACCAGCAGGTTCGTCAGTTGAGGTCGAAGAGTTTTCCTTCTGTTCGTGTTTAGTGGAGAGGTCAGCCTCCTAAGGCATCGACCTGGGAGTTCGAGTCCAATATGCAGAGCCTTTATCCCCATCTTTTCCTCGACTTAGGTACTTCCTTCTTCTGTCCGTTCAAGGACGAACGGTTGTTTTAGAGGTGGAGAAAGTGATGACCTTTGTTTTAAAATGAAATTCTATGTTCTGAGGCCTTAAAAACCTCTTTTAGCATCACCTAGATTTGCGTGCGCAGTCCGAGGGCATAGCCGGAAAGTCTAGATGTAAAAATCTGTGAAAAATGATAAATTTTGACTGTAAAGTGAGCTAATTTGATTTCGGTCAATATTTTGGGTAAACGGACCCGAACACGTGATTTGATGGTCCCGGAGGGTCCGTAGGAAAATATGGGACTTGGGCATATGCCCGAAATTGAATTCTGAGGTCCCAAGCCCGAGAAATGAATTTTCAAAGAAAATTATTTTCTGAAATTGTTTAAAGAAATTTGAAATGAAATTTGATTAGAACATGATGGTATCGGGCCCGTATTTTGGTTCTGGCGCTCGGTACAGGTCTTATATATGATTTAAGACATTTCTGTAAAATTTGGTGAAAAACGGATGTCATTTGACGCGATTCGGACCTAAATTGCTAAAGTTGATGTTTTAAGAAGTTTGAGAAAGGTCTATGACTTTGAGGTTTAATTCATTATTATTGAGGTTATTTTGGTGATTTTATTACACGAATAAGTTCGTAGGATGTTTTTGAAGTTGTGTGTATATATGGTTTGGAGCCCCGAGGACTCGGGTGAGTTTTGGATAGGCCACGAGGTGCATTTTTAACTTAGAAAATTGCAGGTTTTCAGTTGTGCATAGCAGGCCTGCAGGCTTCGCATTTGCGAAGGCGATATCGCAACTGCGAGTGACTTGTCACAATTACGAATAAAGCCCAGGCCATCTCCCTCTTGCAAATGCGAGATTATCTTCGCAATTGCGAAGTTTCCCATTTGGCCGGTGATCGCAAATGCAATGTTGTGGTCATAATTCCCATGTCGCAAATGCGACAGGTTGATCGCAAATGCGAAAGTCGAGCTTTCCTAAAGGGTTCGCAAATGCGAATCCTGTTTCACATTTCCCAACTTGGCAGAGGTCGGGGTTCGCAATTGCGAACCCCTGTTCGTAATTCTCATACCTGCGACCTGCAACTTTATACTTAGACCATTTAAACTCATTTTTCACATCTTTCAAAACACAAACTCCTTTGGGCGATTTTCCAAGAACAACTCTTCTTCCAAATCGATTGTAAGTTAATTTTAACTCATTTCCTTCAATCATTAACATCTTTTAACATGATTTCAACTCCAAATCAATGATTTTCATGGGGGAAATTGGGAGTTTTGGGTAGAACCTAGGTTTTTCAAAAAATTGGGGATTTGGACCTCGATTTGAGGTCCGATTTCAAAACAAAATATATATTTGGGTTCGTGGGGGAATGAGTAATCGGGTTTTGGTTCGAACCTCGGGTTTTGACCATATGGGCCCGGGGGCGATTTTTTGACTTTTTGGGTAAAACTTTAGAAAACTCATTTTCATGCATTCAAATTGATTCATTTGGCGTTTATTGATGTAATTAAGTAACTTGTGACTAGATATGAGCGAATTTGTGGTGGAATCGAGGGGTAAAGCTATAATTAAATTGTGAATTGTGTTCATGGCATTGAGGTAAGTGTTTGGTCTAACCTTAGCTTGAGGACTTAGGAGTCGAGTCATATTTGCTATTTGCTTCTTGTTGAGTACGACGTATAGGCATGGTGACGAGTATCTATACGTTGGTGTCAAGCATGATCGTGAGTCTTATATTGTGATTTTCATGATTTCGTTGTATTATTCATGCCTTGGTGAAGATTTCTAATTGTTGTATAAAGTTTGTGGAAAGAATTGTGAACCGTGATCATTGAGGAGCGTTGGCTCAAGTTGTATAACGAATTGTGAAAGTGTAAGTGACAATTGAACTTTTAGAGCATTGACTCGAGTTGTGAAATGAGTTGTGAAGGTATAAGTGATAATTGAATCTCTAGAGCATTGGCTAGAGTTGTGAAGTAAAAGTGAGAAAGAGAAAAGATCATTATGTTGTCACCCTTGCCGGGCTATTGTTGATTTATTTGTTATCTCCCTTGCCGGGATATGGATATTATTGATGTTGTTCCCTTGCCGGGATTTAATTGTTGACTTGTTGCTCCCTTGTCGGGATTCTTATTGCAAATTTCCCTTATTTCCTTGCCCTATTGTTTGTGATTATTGTTGGGGTGAGGAAGAGAGTTAAAGCACGAAGGGTGATGTCGTGCATTGTTTGCTTTGTGAGGAAAGAGTGTAAAGCACGAAGGGTGATGTCGTGCCACACGATGTACCATTCCGTGCCTATTATATTAATTTCATGGTGAGGATGAGAGTAAAAGCACGAAGGGTGATGCCGTGCAATTTATATTGATTCTTATGGTAAGGACGAGAGTAAAAACACGAAGGGTGATGCCGTGCACTTGTCTTTGATTTACCTGATTCTTACTGATGATTGAGTTATGTTGTCCTTTACGTTTATTTACTAATTTTCTATTGTTACTTGATTTTGTTTCGATATTATAGATTCCCTTACCCTATTTGCCTTATGATTGTTGTTTGGGTGAGGAAGAGCATAAAACACGAATGGTGATGCCGTGTATTATTTTGGAAAGAGAGTGTTAAAGCACGGAAGGTGATGCCGTGTATTGTTTTGATAAGAGAGAGTAAAAGCACGAAGGGTGATGACGCGCACTTGTCTTTGATCTCCTAATTTTTTTATTGATAACTGTGTTACAGTTTCTCTACACTGAATTGCTGGTTTCCTGTTGATACTTGTTGTACCCCGCAACATGATTTCCCCTTCCTATTTTCAATTGAATTGTGGCGATCATCATACTTATTTGTTTCTCTTCTATTACTATTCGATGTTTTCCCCGCAGCATGCTTTCCCCCTCCCATGCTTGACTGTATATGACTGTTTCATTCTGTACTTCTTTTCTGCTGTATATAGTTAAATTGCACAAGTTTATTTGGTAGTCTGGTCCTAGCCTCGTCACTACTTCGCCGAGGTTAGGCTAGGCACTTACCAGCACATGGGGTCGGTTGTGCTGATACTACACTCTGCACTCTTTTGTGCAGACTCCAGTGTTGTAGACTTTGGACCGCAATGAGATTGCTGAATCTTGTTCATCAAGCGACCCGAGGTAGCCCTGCAGGCGTTTGTGGGCCTTGACGTCTCTTTCTATCTACTTTCCTGTTTCTTACATGTATTTCCAGAGACAGTATTGTATTTAATTCTTTCAGACCTCTATTTGTAGTATTCTTAGACCGTCTGTGAAACTATGACACCAGTTCTGTGTAGTCGAAATCCAAACAGTTGTATTAGATATTCAAGTTCAGATAGCTTATTGTTTTTTTTTCTTCCGCTTATGTTATATTCCGTTGTTTAAATGTTATCTCTTCGCAATTATTAATGAATATAAGATGGGTTAAAAAAGCAAACTGTTCACATATTTGGCTTGCTTAGCTCACATTAATAGGCGCCATCACGACTCCCGAGGATGGAAAATCCGGGTCGTGACAAAGAGCAACAAGAGTAACGGTTGTCGAAACACAACTGAAATATTCCTAGTTCTTATTGGGTTATCGGTTTACCCGTTAAGAAATTGGGCAAACCGAGGCCCGAACCGATAACCCAATAATGAAAAAATATTAAACCATTAGCGAACTGTTAACCCAATAACCCGATATCGATACCCCAATAAGCTTTTTTCGGTTCGGGCTATCGGTTATACCCGATATATGCCCAGCCCTAACATAAATACTCATAACACATACTCCAACACTATTTACTCCAAGGGTAATGTAGGAAAAAAATAATTAATTCATTCTTGAAATCTGAAAAAATCACTTATTTTGGACCACAAAAAAGGCCAAAAAATTACTTATTTTCGATTGGAGGGTACTATTATATAATATTAAAGTATAAATTTTGCTTCAAAAGAATTTAATGTTTAGATTCTCATGAAAAATGAAAAGTTGGATATTGTTTAGGACGGATAAGTATGAAAAGAGTACAGTATTGGGATTTGATAAATTGTTGACCAAGTGGTACCAAGAACAGTAGCGAAAATATTCTTTGAGCAATAAGTATTTATATTAAATTTTAAAAAGTTAATTTTGAAACAATATTTGTTCAGGATCCCTATAAATAGTAAATTAAGTAATTTAATTCAGGTTGTTAAATTAAAGTAAGAAGATATATTATTAAATTAAATTTTTTCTATATATGCGGCATGGCTTGTATTAATTGATTTAGTATAAATATTTTATGTCATTTTTGGGTAATAAATAGTCAAGAAAGAAAAGGAAAAAATAAAAAGTGAATGAGTCTATTTTTAATTTGTTAGTCAAAAGTGGGAACCTTGACCATGGTTAGGTACACTATATTTTCTGTCTCTGTCTCTGTGTCTGTCTTTGTCTCTCCAAAGCAATTGCTTCTGAGCACCGGCAAACTTCTCCCTTTATCTCTCTCTCTCTCAGATCACTGCTTCATCTAACAGATCCTCTTAGGTCAGTACATTTTTTAGCTCTATCTTTAACTTAATATACACTTTTGTGTATATATATGTAAAGTTGCTGCCCTTTTATTTATTTATTTAATTTGTTTGAGGGTTTAAATTTCCAAAGGTTTTTAGGGCTAGGATTGAATGTTAGTAAATGGTGTGTTGAGTTGACTGTTTTAAATGCAAATGAAGTGGAAATGTAAAGTGGGTAGTTGTATTTTATGTTTATATATACATACACCTTAATGTATAAATGTAAAGTTTCTGCTTTATTTAAATGCTTATGGGGTTAATTTCCAAAGGTTTTAGGGTTTGGAGCGTTTCAGAATCAAGAATGTTAGTGAACAGGGTGTTGAATTTACTATTTTAACTGTAAAAGAAGAGGAAATTAGAAAGTGGGTAGTTTTATTTATGTTCTTATGTAACTTATATTTATTTACAGTGGGTGGGGTAAATCTTGAAGTGGTAGTGTTAATCTTAGAAAATTTAAATGGGGATATGTGGTTCAATTTCCTGCTCAATAGTCATAATATCATGAAATGTATTTACCAACATTGAAATGAACGGGTTCGAACTCAGTGGAATGTGTATAAAGGATAGTTGGGATGCGCACAAGCTTGCCGGAAACCACTATAGAGGATTCATGCAGCTGATCCAAGCTAACTTAGGAATTAGGATTGAGGCTTAGTTAATTGATTGATTAATGATGCGTTGTCATTTGCGAATAAATGGGACTAGGTTGGTTTTGGGGCCTTAGTGAGTGATACTAACTGACACCTATTAGTTATTATTGTAGGAAGAAACACTACTTCTCAAAACAATTGCTTTCCCTATGTATTAGAAACACAACCATTAGAAATTGGTTGGTACCCTGTCATTCTTGATGGTTTTCCATAAACATTTCATCCACAATTTGACCATCAATTCTATAGCAGGTTTCAACCTCTCTGAGTGTTCTTCCAACAATGAAATTTTGAACTTAGTTTCTAAATCGCGCACATATCCTTTTCATATATTTCTTTTGTATAATTCCCTTATTTAGCTCTGAGAGGTTTTTTATGTGTGTGGGGGGTGGGGAAGGTTGTTAACTTGGACTTTTATTAGATCGAGATGCAAACATGAAACCACGGAGACGTATTTTGGTTATTCTTTAAATTCAACTGCACTGGACATGCAGTAAAGTCTTTTTCCCAGTATAATTACCTTATTATCTTATTTCTTGTCTGTTTCTCTGAAAATAAGGTATACATGGACATCATAAAGGAGTTGCTGCAAAATATTTGAGATCTCTAGCTTGACTATCACACAGGCCTATGCTGTGTGTGGTATTAGAAAACATGGGCTTGTTGTGCAGCAGAAACAAAGGCTACAATCAAGCCGATGATGAGGAAAATACTCAGGTATGAGTTATGCGAAATAGATTTGGAATTTTGGTAATTGTCCATAGTGCTGTCTTTAAGCTAGGAGAGCAAAGAATCTATTTTCATCTTGCTTAATGCATAAGCACCAGTGTCCTTACTAGATCATGCGTCTACAGACTGCAGATATAGAAAGACGTATTGAGCAAGAAACAAAGGCGGACAAGCATATTCAGAAACTTCTTCTACTTGGTAAATCAGAAAAATTAGTCTTCAATTGTCCTATGATCTAGTCATTTCTTACTGTTAGCTTTTCCTTTTATGTCACCATATCAATGTTGTGATTCACGATTTCTATAGACATCTTTCACCTAATCCTGTTAAATTTGAGGAAAGCAATAGATTTTGAACTTTTTTGAAGCTTACTGCTGTGTGTTTTGCCGTATGATTAAACTTACTGTTGTGTATTTTCTGGTCTATGTCCTGTTTGACTGTGTTTGCTGAATGCTGATCTTTCTGTTGTTTCAAGGTGCCGGAGATTCGGGGAAGTCCACTATTTTTAAGCAGGTAAGAGATCTTATGATTAATCTTTCACGATTTCATTATTCTCTAAATGTTCATGATAATGTATTTCTTTTAACTCCAGTGTCCTCTATTTATTTTGCCATGCAGATAAAACTTTTGTTCCAAACTGGCTTTGATGAGGCAGAGCTAAAGAACTATATCCCTGTCATTCATGCCAATGTCTATCAGACAATAAAAGTACGGAATACTTGAAAGGGTGTGTTGGTTATTTCCCTTTTTGCAAAATAGCTGCTGCTTGTTAGAGACGTGCATATATAGAAATATCATTCACATGCTTTATAATGCGGGTTGATTAGTAATGTCATGGAAACTGACATTCTTACATGGTGGGTGTTTGGTGACATGACAGGTATTACATGATGGATCGAAGGAATTAGCTCAAAGTGAATTAGAGGCCTCAAAGTATCTTCTATCAGCTGAAAATAAGGTTTGTCTTATTCGTTCATTGTGCAATTTCCTTGCTTTTCTTGCTTATTATTACCAGATATTTGGGCTATCATCTTGAAGTCATTTAGCCAAGGGAAACCCTTGAAAGTGAGGACATGTGATTGCTTGTCTTGCTTAGCTGCATGAACATAATAACGTATTTCTTTGCACCAGGATATCGGCGAGAAGCTTTCAGAAATTGGAGGCAGGTTGGATTATCCTCACCTGACTAAGGATCTGGTGCAGGATATTGAAGCTCTTTGGAAAGATCCTGCTATTCAAGTAAGCCCTTTGATGACTTTATTTCAGTGTCAAGTACTTTTTTAAGGCTTGATGATTTGGATTATGATAATTGTTTTTACTTATATAATTAAATGATTATTGATAATTGAAACAATCAATTCATTGAAGTCAATCAATCAACTATGCCTCAATCCGTAGCTAGTATTTAAAAAAAAACCCAAACTAGTGGGGTTTTCGCGATGATCTTCTATATTTCTGCTCTATTGGGGCCATTTCACATTTCATTTCAATACCACTTTTTCTTTGTCTGTAAGTCAAGTTCAGTAGTTCTACAAAACTAGAGGTTTCTTAAATCTCACTCTTATTCCTAATCCTAATGTTGAAAACCAGCAACTACTGATCCTTATTCCTATATAGTTGGAGTTGTCTATTTGGATCATTTGTTTCCATCATGTTCTAATCTTAACTCAGTTCACAATATTCCTAGATATCATAGATCTTTTAGATAAGCACCCTAGGGTGTGGCCTAGTGGTCAATAAAGTGGGTGCAAAACTGGGATCAAATTCCGCCAGAGATAAAAAGCATTAGGTGTCTCTTCCTATTTGCGTAAGCCTTGGTGGATAGAGTTACTCAATACCTATGCTGGTGGGAGGTATTAGGAACTCGGTGGTATAGTCGAGGTGAGCGCAAGTTGGTCCAGACACCACCGTTATAAAGGAAAATCTTTTTAGATAACTTCTCTACGTGTGATTCTAGAATTACCTTGTGCCTTTTTAGCAACTTCAACCACTAAAGTCATACCTACAAATTGGTGAATATGGAGGGATGACTTAATAATCTCACCTTCTCACATTTTATTCTGTATGTATGTTACTTGCACTTTCTCTGCCTAAGCATGAGTGGGCAGAGTTACCTAGTACCTATTTTGATGGGCGGTAACAAGTATCGGTAAAAGAGTTGAGGTGCAAGTAAAATGGCCCAAAAACCACCTTCATAAAAAATGTATGTTACTTGCACCTACTGTCTGAGTTGATCATTTTAACTTTGTCTGGATTTGTAAGATTGCAAATTCGTTATAACTTTCGCATTTCTAAGACACTCATCTTGAGGATACGTTGGGCCTTAACCTTCATTCCCACATTACCGGTCTTTGCCTTTCACTTTATTGGATATGTTCCTATCACATAGTTTTCTTGTAGTATACCTCCACATCAATCATCTGATCTAACTCTATGTGCTACATCTTTATCTGTAATGCCATTCTCCCAGAAGATTGAACCCATATATTTGAATAGTTTGCATTAAAGCACCACATTCATTCACTTTACCTTCATTCTTCTTCTGCGGGCTTCACTGGCAATGCATATAATACTGTCTTACTTTATTTATCCCAAAATCCTTATTCTCTAGATCGCTTCTCCACAGTTCTAGCCTTTAATTTTATTTAAGTAAATCACTTGGAATTTGATTTTTTCATACAATGGCCAATCAGAGATTCTGATTAATCAGCCTGATGGTGAAAATCCAAACTACGTGAACCCTTAATCTTTTATCGAGTATCCCAGAAAAGATTAACTTTTCATTAGTCTGATAGAGTTTTCTTTCTTTCTTGTAGGAAACTATTTTACGTGGTAATGAGCTCCAGGTTCCAGATTGTGCCCATTATTTCATGGAAAACTTGCAGAGATTTTCTGATATAAATTATGTCCCATCAAAGGTAAGAAATAGAGACTGGATCATGTATGCTTTTCGTTTCTGTATACCGATTATTTTAATTGAAATATATGGAACTAGAATGCTATTGAAATAAATAGAATGTAGGAAGTCTTGAGACTCTGAGTTAGTATGTTTTACAGTTCTACCAGTAGAACAGAAGATTAACAACAAGTTGTTCATTGGTCGTATACCAACTCTTTAATCAATGAGGTATTTTCCAATTAAGAGTTCGCTTTCTTTGCAATAGTAAAAATCTGTTCTACTTTTCATATTGAATTTACGAAGATATCAAAGCCATCTGTACTTTACCCAATGATAAAACTATCCTCTACATGATGTTGAATTCACAGTTGTTGATAGCAGTTTTGGCTCAGATGCATTATTAGATTTATTTTACCATTAGGATTTTGGTACAAGGGGTGTCTATGTTAACCGAAAAGAATACTAATCTTGACATGCATAGCTTTGGCAGGATGGGCCAAACCAGTTTTCTTTCTGATCTCATTTTAATCCACCCGTTTGACACCCCTAGTGTTGGTCAAATATTTCAAAATTCAAACTGCAACTTTCTAGAGTCAAATACGACGTCAAGCGCCCAAGATACTTGCTATTACACAGTACACTTGCCCTTGCTTGTCACTTATGCCTGTATCTGATTTTCTATTACACTAGTGGTGTTCTTTCTATAGGCAGTGTAAGTGTAGGAAGTACAAGTGTTGCCTGTCTATTGTTGGTAGAGAAAAGTGTGGTCCATCAATTAAGTTCTCATTGTGCTATTCAGTTACTCTTAATTGCTATAATTTCTTTCTTCATATAGAGCTTGTTGGATTGTATCTCGTGAATTGTATAAACTTCCTTATCAAAAGATGGGATGTTGTTATCTATTTATTATCCCTTTATACACTCCTTTAAGTGCAGGCCAGATACATTTCCCTGCCAAGCACGTCAAAATCCTTTGATGATGATGGCTGTGATACTTTAACAAAGGAATACTGTTTGTTCCATTCGTGTTGAATTGTGTAGAACTCCTCATTTACAAAATTAAGCTGTTAGAATGGAAACCGTTTGTTTTTTCAGTCGTCTTTAACACAGTTTCCCTATATGCATAGTCGAGTAATCATTTTTCTTCTTATATTGTAGGAGGATGTTCTTTTTGCCCGAATTCGAACAACTGGTGTCGTTGAAATACAGTTCAGGTGAACTTCACGCATCCTTGAACTGCCCTTGTATCGATTAACTAAAACCTTACTTTTAGTGGTTTATATACATTTTGATCTCTTACTGGAGTGTTGGTTTATATGCTTTTCTATGTGTCAAGTCTTAGCCACCCTGTTTAAATGCTATTGATGTAGTTTAATGCAGTTGCGGGTTATCTTCATTAGGTTCTGCCTACTTATGCATATCTCTTCCCCAACCTTCGTCTAGTCTCTTTGTCCCTCATCTATTGACTAAGTGCCTAATCATTAGGAGCATTTATATGTCCTTAAATTTGTTGATTATTAAACATTTTATACTTGTAATGCACTGGTTCTTGTGTCCTGCACGTAAGACACTTTTGTATTCTATCTAGTTTGGGTGAAAGGCCTAATAACTACTAAAATATTTGCAGCCCAGTTGGAGAGAACAAAAAAAGTGGAGAAGTATATAGGCTTTTTGATGTTGGAGGTCAGAGAAATGAGAGAAGAAAGTGGATTCATCTATTTGAAGGTGTCACGGCAGTCATATTTTGTGCCGCTATTAGTGAGTAAGATTTCTGCTCCTAGCTTTCTGATATTTCTACGATCATTTGCTTTAAGTAAATCCAATTTCTACTTCATCATAAGTAGCAATACAGGGATCGTGTTGCTTTCCAGACTGAAGAAGAAAATTAAAGTTAGTTAATGTAGGTCAAAAGGATTTTGAATTTGTCAGTAAAGGAAATGAGGCAACTGCATACTTCTTGTTGTTCTATTTTTTTTTTCAGTCACTTATTATTGTTTTCTATTATTCACTTCAGGTATGATCAAACTCTATTTGAGGATGAAAGAAAGAACCGAATGATGGAGACCAAGGAACTCTTTGAGTGGGTCTTAAAGCAACCATGTTTTGAGGTCAGTTTTTCGTTGTCTACTAGAAGACCGATGCTTGGTTGCGAACTCGAATTTTATATCCATCTGTATCAACGTGTACTTATGGCTCTTCTAGTTCTATGCTTTTGCATCACCTTTTTCATCCAAAAAGAAAAAGAAACTTTTGCATCACCTTTTTGGGGTTTTTCGAAAAAACAAATGAAACCAATTATGAAGCTTACACTTTATTGTTTGTGCAGAAAACTTCCTTCATGCTATTTCTCAACAAATTTGATATATTTGAGCAGAAGGCTCTGAAAGTAAGTACATATTATCTAGTGATGGTGTCTGTCTTTGGAACCATTCTTTTCGTCTAAGAATGATATCCCATGGTTATAGGTGCCTCTGAACGTCTGTGAGTGGTTTAAAGATTACCAACCAGTTTCAACAGGAAAACAAGAGATTGAGCATGCTTATGAGTAAGCTTTCTCATGTGCAGCACTTTTATACATGAGTACATGTTACTGATTCCACTGATGCATTCGTTGGGCTCTATAAAAGTACTTTTTTGGTCCCAAGACATATGTAAGCTCAATACACGCACACGCATAGACACACACATTCATTTGCTCAAAGATTTTTCCTGCTTAGACACTATATCATGGTTGTTAATTCATCTATTCTTTAGCTATTTTCAGTCTATTTTCTGCTTTTTGGCTCTACCATTATTTTGGGTCTTGGGGATGTCGATTGTCGGGGTAGAGCCCTTACTCTTTCCTTTAAAACTGTTGCTCAATTCATGTGCTGAATGAACGTTCTATATTTCAATGATCTACTCTTTAGGTTTGTAAAGAAAAAATTTGAGGAGTCATATTTCCAATGCACTGCACCAGATCGTGTGGACCGGGTCTTTAAGATATACAGAACCACAGCCCTTGATCAGAAGCTTGTTAAGAAGACTTTCAAACTGGTAGACGAGACGCTGAGAAGGAGAAACCTCTTTGAAGCAGGTTTATTATGAAGTTCTTTAAATTTTGGAAACAGAAATGTTCATACTCTGAAAGATGCATACAAGTGTGAGGTTCAAACACAGAAGAATAGGCTACTGGCGTATCATATCATATCCAATTCCACTATTTAAAGTTTTGTCAGTGTTAGGTCTCTAAGCACATATTTCTTTCTATATTCCTGATGGTCTTATGTTGTATTTACCGAACACATGTTCCGAAACAAAAAAATGATATTCAAGTATATTCGATTGATGTTCATTTCGTTGAAATCTTGTGGTCAATCTCACATCTCGAGTTGTACATGCATCGTTAGTCTCCTTTTGCTATCTCGTGATTTATTTACTTTATCGTATAGCTCTTGCCAGCTCATGTTATCAGAGTGTTGCTATTCCAGACACTTGTTCTAGATTTCGACTGTTTTCCAAGATATTTCCGCATCTGTTTTGGCTTAGAAGTCAATAAAGCGGGTGAAAACTATGGAGAATAAAGTACAAATTCTAGCTGACAGAAAATATCGCTAAGTGATTTCTTTCCATCTGCTGAAAAGCTTCGATGGTTAGAGTTAATCTGTACCGTGTTGGTCGAAGGTGATAGGTAAGTGATACTTGGGAGCATTTACATTATGTGATCCCCTCATTCTCGTAGTTCCATATGCTGAATATAGTAATTTCCCTTTCTTCTTATGGTTGACACATTATATTGCAATATGCACAGGACAGGGTCAAGTGTTGGATGAAATTGTTTGCTATAAAGCTATTTATAAGGTCGACTTACTATATTCACGATCTAGTCTATTTTGTCAACCGTTGGAGCATAGTATATTTTAGTTTTTAAATATTGATTTGATCGTCGGTATTTGCATGTACTGACTTCAATTTGAAATATTCTAACCGCAGTCAGAACTCTTTATAACAACATCCTTATATAACAACATTTCACTATAAAAGCCAAGATTTTCCGGAATTAATTTTCATGTTATGTTATAATATATGTTCTATATAACAATATTTTGCTATAATATTCAAAAATATTCGGAACAAGCGAGGCTGTTGCAGAGAGGTTTGACTGTAGTTTGACGAGCATTTCAAGTGACAAAATGGTTCTCCATCTTCAACTTTTATATTTAAACACAAGTTCAATTACCAAATTAATATTCTTTTTCAACTTTAACTTCTAATATCCCTTTTTTCACTCACTTAAAATCATGTTAGTCTCTGTCTGAAATTAGTGATAAAGAGAAGTAACAATTAAAGATCAAAGTTTGGAAAGTTTTCATGAGTTCACGTGACACTCTTTGACTTTGCAAAATTTTAACATCAGCAAGTTGCTAATTAACCAACAACTCCTAATCCTTATCCGTTACTAATTTATTGTATTAGCTGATGTTAATCATTTTGAATATATGTCCTTCGTGTTATAGGCTGGGAGTTGAGAGTTGTTAGTAGCGACTAAATGTTCATAAGTTGTTTTAGTAGAATTGCATAAGTTTGTGTTTAAGGGTTTAGGGCATGGGTGATGCATGAATCCAACTTGCAGGCATTTCACTTAAAGCATATACGATTTTTTTTTATTTAGACTCGATGTTTTATACAAACATAACTTTTGCTTATACTATTATCATAATTAATTAATACGCATCCTCGCCTCAATTTGTTATGTATCCATGATAGATAAATTAATATATTTTAAAGTAAACATCGAGTAAGAATAAATTTGGCTAACCTAATAGAGGCGGTGAACTTTTTTTAATTACCATTGTTGATACAAATAATTCTGGTAAGTAATCGAGAGGCATCGGAAATAGCCTCTCTGCCCTTTCATGGGTAGGGGTAAAGTTGCGTCCTATAACCCACTTGTGGAAAAATACCGAATTTGTTGTTGTTGTTGCGGATGCTTGACAAACGCTTGTTCGTTTGACCAATAACCATATCGGGGTCTTTTCACAAATACTCACATTTGAAGTCGTCAGTAGAGTTATATCCTAAATACTATTTTAAAAGGCATAAATAATAACATCACCCTTATGTACTTTGTACGATGTTTTGCCTATTGGATTAAGTACGTGATTAGAGCACACGTTTTGAGTCACATGAAAGTAGTCGATAAGTATTAGATATTAAAAATTACTTTTAAGATATGGTTTATTTTAATAGGCAATTATATGTTTTGATAAGATAACTGCTACAATGGTAACATTCAGTTATTTTAATGTGTTAATTTTTTTTAGATACGATTTTAATATTATTATGAATAAGGTTTAGGAACAATAGGCATTGCTTAGAATTGCTATTTAATTAGATTCTTACAGTTTCCCTTGATTGTCGATTGATCAAATTTAATTCTCCATTGTCAGTATTATCTCTACTGTTTTTTATTCAAGTATACATCACAACATTCACTAGAAATTACATGACACCTCCTTAGTTTGGAGTTTGGACTAATGTTTTACTCTCACGTGCATCGTTTTTTGGTTAATTATTATGTGATTAAAGCGCTAACAAGGAGCGTGAAAATACCACGACCTAGCCAGTTCTCGGATTGATAATTGAAAAATAGTCAGCCTTTATTCATTGAAAAATAGACTATTTTGCTGCAACACGGAAAGTTCCAGCATAATATACTGGAGATTGGAGCACATGTGTATGAACTTCCAGCAAATTATGCCAGACCAGTATATTATGCTGGAAGTCCAGTATACTGGAACTCTAATATATTATGCTGGAATATTTTTCGGATTTTGAACAATGTTTTCGTTCATATTTATCTTTATTTGAAAAGTGACAAAATTTCGATTACTTTTGAGACTATGACTATTTTTGAATTACCACTTATAAATATTGGCTATTTTTGAATTTCACCCCAATGAGCCGATTCACTATAGTAGCTACATATTGAGATTAAACAATTAATTCTGTTACTATCAATTTGTTATGAATAGAATTCTATTTAGAGTGAATGTCTATCTTGTAGAGAGTTTTACTTTGTGGCTAAGTCATTTTCCCCCTATAAATAGAGGGGTCTTACCCCATTGTAAATCATCCCAAAATTCAATAAGAATTTCCTCTCTCTCTTTCTCTGCAATATTGTTCTTCTACTTTTATTTTTTTATCACACGTTATCAGCACGAGACTCTACCGTCTCAAGAAGATTAAGGTACAATTTTTCTCCTCTTTTAATTATGACTGATATTACGAAAAGAAAGTTCGTTGCCCTTGAAATTTCGGGCAAGAACTATATGACATGGGTGTTGGATGCTGAAATCCATTTAGATGCAATGGGTCTTGAAATGTCATTAAAGACAAAACTAAAGCATCCACCCAAGACTGTGCTAAGGCCTTGATTTTCTTGCGCCATCACCTTGATGAAGGGTTAAAAATAGAATATCTCACAGTCAAAGATCCACTTGTTTTGTGGAATGGCTTAAAGGAAAGATATGATAACTTAAAGTTGGTCATTCTTCCACAGGCACGATATGATTGGGCTCATCTGAGGCTCCAAGACTTTAAGTCTGTTTCTAAATATAATTCTGCGATGTTTAGAATTACTTCTAAATTGAAACTCTGTGGAGTTACTATCACTGACTATGATATGCTTGAAAAAACGTTTACAACGTTTCATGCCTCCAATATGGTCCTGCAACAGCAGTACAGAGAGAAAGACTTCAAGAAGTACTCTGAGCTGATTTCTCCTCCTTGTGGCTGAGCGAAACAATGACTTGCTCATGAGAAATCGCGAAAAATTGACCCACTGGGTCTACACCATTGCCTGAAGTGGATGAGGTGTATTCCCATTATGCTAAGCGTGGAAAAGGCCGTGGCTCTATTCGTGGTCGTGGTCGTGGTCGTGGCCGTGGAAAAGGAAGAAATTTTCCTGGTGTTAATCACCCTCCAAAGAAAAATAACCACAAAAAATGGAAAGGGAAAGATGAGAAGCCAAAGGCAAATGATACAGAAACTAAATGTTATCGTTGCAGTGGAAAAGGGCATTGGGCAAATATTTGTCGTGTACCAAGACATTTGGTTGAGCTTTATCAAGCATCTCTAAAGAATAAAGGCCCCGAAGCTAATTTTGTCTCTGACAATGATTTTGACATCACCCACTTGGATGTGGCAGACTTCTTTGAGCACCCTAATGGGAAAATAGACCACTTGATCGGTGATGGATCTGTGGTTAAAGATGATTGAGTAGTTTGATTTTTATTTTTATATATTCGTAGTAACTAATAAACATCATGTAATCATAGTTCTTTACATGAGTAGTACTCATTAGTATCAATTAGTATTACTTTATGAATTAGTGTTAGTTCATTTGATTAAATATAATTCTAGTATTTATTTTAAACAATGTTTCAGTTTGCTTAATATTCAAGGATAATATATTCTTTATTAAAATAATGTTGTGATGTGAAAAGAATACTTAATTACTAGTATTGAACAGAAAAGGTACAAATGCATGTCTTTAAATTGACCATAGTAGTATATAAACGTGATATAATAGCTATCTGCCACTGATTTACCACCAAACTAATTTATAAGTGGTAGAAAAATTTATATAACTTTTTTTAGCCTAAACATATAAACATCATCATCATTGCCCCTTTATGTACCTTCCATCAAAAGGTTGTCGATTGGGGAAAGCAGATACGTAGTAGTACTAGGAGAAGTAGTATTCTTTATGTTTCTGTTTTTCTGTTTCATAAACAAAAGGTTGTTAGTTATTTACTTGTTTTGATAACGGAGGAAAATCAATCGCGGAACAGAGAGCGGCAACCATTTTTTTATATTGATACAAGCTACTGTATATAGAGACATCTAATCGCAATATGATTTATTTATTTTTAATCATTCGTTAGTATTATAAGTATACACTCTGAAAATACTAATATTTATTCATATATTTCTTTTGTATGTCAAACAATGGGAAGGAATATGGATATCTCACAAAACAAACTTGGATCAAAGTTCAATTGTAAAAATATTTGTTTAATTGATTCATGTACAACACATACAATATTCAAAGAGAAAAAATATTTCTCTCATTTAAGTATGTGTAAGGCAGATGTTACTACAATTTCTGGTAGTAGTAAATTAATTGAAGGCTCTGAAAGAGCTACTATAACTCTGCCTAAGGGAACAATACTTATCATAGAGAATGCAATGTTCTCCTCCAAATCCAAGAGGAGCTTGTTGAGCTTTAAAGATATCCGCTGAAATGGATATCATATTGAGACAATAGATGAGAATAATCCTGAATATCTCATTATTACCAAAAATGTCTCTGGCCAGAAAAGGGCTATTGAGAAGTTCCCATCTTTGTCTTGTGGCCTGTATTGGACAAGAATTAGTGCAATTGAGGCACATTCTATTGTAAACCAAAAGGTTACTGATTCCAATACTTTTGTACTTTGGCATGATCGATTGGGACATCCTGGATCAATTATGATGAGACGAATTATAGAAAACTCAAATGGGCATCCATTAAAGAATTTTAAGAGTCTTTTAAATAATGAATTTTCTTGCACTTCTTGTTATCAAGGCAAGTTAATTATAAGACCATCACCAACAAAGGTTGGGATTGAGTCCCCTGCATTTTTAGAACGTATACAAGGGGACATTTGTGGACCTATTCACCCACCTAGTGGGTCGTTTAGATATTTTATGGTCTTACTAGATGCATCTTCTAGATGGTCTCATGTATGCCTATTGTCATCTCGCAACCTCGCGTTTGATGGCACAAATAATTCGATTAGGGGCACAATTTTCCGATAATCCAATTAAATCTATTAGACTTGATAATGCTGCTGAGTTTTCATCCCAAGTATTTAATGATAATTGCTTATCAATTGGGATAAAAGTGGAACATCATGTAGCTCATGTTCACACTCAAAATGGTCTTGCAGAGTCTTTAATAAAATGTCTGCAATTGATAGCAAGACCGTTACTCATGAAAACGAGGCTTCCCACTTCTGTTTGGGGTCACGCCATTTTGCATGCATCAATGCTAGTTCGTCTCAGACTGACAAATTATCATAAATATTCCACGTTGCAATTAGTTTTGGGTCATGAACCTAATATATCCCATTTAAGAATTTTTGGATGCGTAGTATATGTGCCTGTAGCACCGCCATATCGCACCAAAATGGGTCTCCAAAGAAGGTTAGGAATATATGTTGGGTTTGAATCGCCCTCTATTATTCGCTACCTCGAAATATTAACGGGAGATTTGTTTACTGCACGATTTGCAGGCTGTCGATTCGATGAGACACTTTTCCCAAAATTAGGGGGAGAAGTTGGTAAAGCCAAACGGAAAATTTTGTGGAAAAATCCATCATTATCTCATCTTGATCCACGTGCCTCTATTTGTGAAAAAGAGGTGCAAAAGATTATCCATTTGCAGAGAATAGCAAATCAAATGCCGGACGCATTTACTAATTTGAAAAGGATAACAAAATCACATATCCCTGCAGAGAATGTTCCAATCTGTATTGATGTCCCTATTGGACAATCTTCTAGTGTCATAGCTAATGAGTCAAAAGCACGCCTAAAACATGGCAGACCATTAGGTTCTAAGGATCGAAATCCTAGAAAAAGAAAAACAAATGATCAAAATGACCACTACGAAAGAATCTCGTGAAGAAATCCACGATTTAATAAATTCTAAGATTCATGAAGAAACCACTGAGCCCGAGACTCAAGAAAATAAGGAACTATCAATAAATTCAATCGATATTGAGACAAATTTGAATCGAGTGGATATAGTGGTGGATTATGTCTTTGCATATAATGTTGCATCTAGAATTATGCAAGATAGTGATGATCTTGAACCTCAATCTATTGGAGAATGTCGACAAAAACATGATTGGCCAAAATGGCAAGAAGCAATCCAATCAGAGTTGAACTCACTTGCAAAACGTGAAGTTTTTGGGCCTGTAGTCCAAACACCTAATGTTGTTAAGCCTGTTGGCTATAAATGAGCTTTTGTATGCAAGAGGAATGAGAAAAATGAGGTACAAAGATATAAGGCACGCCTTGTTGCACAAGGATTTTCACAAAGGCCTGGTGTCGATTATGAAGAGACATATTCACCAGTTATGAATGTTATAACGTTCCGTTATCTCATTAATTTTGTTGTCCATAAAAAGTTTGACATGCATTTAATGGATGTGGTTGCCGCCTACCTTTATGACTCACTTGATAATGAGATATATATATATGAAAATTCCCGATGGATTTAAAATGCCAAATGCAAATAATTCAAAGTCCCGGAAAAATATTTTCAATCAAATTGCAAAGGTCTTTGTACAGTCTAAAGCAATCAGGACGAATATGGTATAATCGTCTTAGTGAGTATTTATTAAAGGAAGACTATATAAATGATGCCATTTGCCCATATGTTTTTATAAAGAAAACAAAATCGGAATTTGTTGTACTTGCCGTATATATTGATGACATAAACCTTATTGGAACTCCTATAGAACTCCAAAAAATAATTGATTATTTAAAGAAGGAATTCGAGATGAAAGATCTCGGAAAGACAAAATTATGTCTTGGTTTGCAAATTGAACATTTGGCAAACGGAGTTTTTATTCATCAATCTGCCTACATAGAAAGGTATTGAAACGGTTTTACATGGATGTAGCACATCCATTAAGTACTCCAATGGTTGTTCGATCACTTGATGTGAATAAGGATCCATTCCGACCTCAAGAAGAGAATGGAGAGCTACTTGGTCCTGAAGTACCATATCTTAGTGCAATTGGTGCACTAATGTATCTTGCCAATACTACAAGGCCTGACATAACCTTTTAAGTTAATGTCTTAGCAAGATATAGCTCTGCTCTTACAAGGAGATATTGGAATGGAATCAAACACATATTGTGATATCTAAAAGGAACTACCGATATGGGCTTATTTTATGGCAATAATTGCAGTCCTGATCTTATTGGTTATGCCGATGCTGGGTATTTATCCGATCCACACAAGGCTCGATCTCAAACAGGCTATGTGTTTACATGTGGAGGCACTACCATATCTTGGCGATCGATTAAGCGATCAATTGTAGCTACTTCATCTAATCATGCTGAGATAATTGCTATTCATGAAGCAAGTCGAGAATGTGTGTGGTTGAGGTTTATAATACATCTTATTCGAGACAAATGTGGTTTGAATTGCGACAAACTGCCCACGATTTTGTATGAAGACAATGCAGCATGCATAGCCCAATTGAAGGGAGGATTCATAAAAGGAGATAGGACAAAACACATTTCACCAAAGTTATTTTTCACACATGATCTTCAAAAGAATGGTGATATCAATGTGCAACAGATTCGTTCAAGTGATAATATGGCTGATTTGTTTACAAATTCTCTACCAACGTCAACCTTCAAGAAGCTAGTGTACAAGATCGGGATGCGAAAGCTCAAGGATGTGAATTGATGCTCTCATCAGGGGGAGTTAATGTGCGTTGCAATCTTTTTCCCTTACAAGGTTTTGTCCCACTGGGTTTTCCTTGCAAGGTTTTTAACGAGGCAACCAAAAAGCGTATTATTAAACATGTGTACTCTTTTTTCTTTTCTAGAATTTTTTTTCCCATTGAGTTTTATTTTAGTTAAGGTTTTAATGAGACACATTACTTATCGAGTAGACATTCAAGGGGGAGTGTTATGAATAGAAATTCTATTTAGAGTGAATGTCTATCTTATAGAGAGTTTTACTTTGTGGCTAAGTTATTTTTCCCCTATAAATAGAGGGGTCTTACCCCATTGTAAATCATCCCAAAATTCAATAAGAACTTTCTCTCTCTCTTTTTCTACAATATTGTTCTTCTACTTTTATTGTTTTATCACACAATTAATTTTTTAGTGTGTTACTTTATATAGGTCAATTTTTTTGGTCCGAAAAATATATACTCACTTTTGGAGCCATCATTAAAATTATATCCGTATTACACGAAAAATTTTGTGTACTTGAGTTCAATCTCTTAAATACAACTTCAAAAATCAAATATGACAGTTCTTCCATCTTTCAATGCAATTTCAAAAATTCAAATATTAAGTAGTTCAATATCTTCAATGAATCTTCAGAAATGAAAATATATGAAGTTCTTCTATCTTTCAAATGTAATTTCAGACATTCGAATCTTAGGTAGTCCAATCTCTTCAATACAATTTCAAATTTCAAAATATTAAGTTCTGAAACATAAACTTATTCTTCGAACTTCAACAATCCAACACACAATCCAACGCCTAAATCTACTTCAAATGAGCTCAAATTTGAAGCATAACTTCCAAAAATCATAAAAAACAAACCCCAATTATCAAATTATCAAAACAACAACAAATTAACAAACTTACTTTGCAATTAAGAAGAAGAAGAAGAAGAAGAAGAAACTCTAAGCACAAATAAGACAAAAGCAACACCGAAGAAGAAGAAAACAGTGTGTATTTAAAGTAATCCAATAATTGGGTATCAATTAAATTTTTTTTATTTTAAAAATGAGTATAACTTCAATGGGTGGCGGAAAAAAATAGGTGCCACATAAAAACTTTACTTTAAAACTCTATCATTTGGACCCAATATCTCACATAATAAAAATAATATTTTTATTCTCTTCCTAAATTAAAAAATAAGAAGAGGGGAAGCCTTTTATTATCCTATCCCGAATGTTTAATACGTTAAATGTGAAACACGCCCTAGATAATATACATATAAGCAGGGATGTGACGGTCCCCTGCTTGCTTTAGGGCTCTTCTATATAGTACTAGTGGGGTGTTGTCCGTGCTAAGCACGGGCCCAATAGTTGTTTAATGTTAATGTTTTTTGCAATTGTTTCGTTTGGTATTTATGAAATCTCATTATTGATGATACTTTGTTCATTCCATGAAGGTTTGTTAATATATTATCAATTTTCACTGCTTCGTAACAGTTCTGACATGATATATTAAATCTCACGCGAACTGCGATGGTCAAATATTATAATTACACAATCAACTTTGGTGCCTAACAGGAACATCAACTTTGTTGTCCAAGGAATTATCCCTGTAATCTGTAATCAACTTTGGTGCCTATAGATATATAGAGTTGAGCATATACAAACTCGGACAAACACTTCCCTCTAGGTGGTTAATGCTCTGTGTCAATAAAGATTACAAATTTAAAGCACAAATGTTCTACACTTGCTAAATTTCATAATGCAGGATGGAAATAATGATGAAAATAAGTGTAAGTAAGGAGGTAATGGAGAATAAGATACATTTGATGATATTGAGAGCTTTTAACTTAACCAGAAAAGTTGTACTCTTACGATTTCCCGGGCCTTCCTCTTTTACCTGTCGTCACTTTTCCTTCAGGCTGGGAGCTTTTATTTGCTGATGGAGGTCGACTTCTTCCGCGGTCACTGCCCTTTTTACTTGTTGTAGCTTTGGCAGCATCCTTTCCTTGACCTCTGCCGGAAGACCTAGCTCGCTCGCTAGATTGTTCTTCATAGTTGTCACTCTCCTCATCACTATATATTTACCTGTTCATCTTCAGAGTCAAATGATATATCACTTTTCTTCCTCTTATTTGAATTTGCACGTTCCTTAGCAGACTCTTTTTTGGAAGCCTTTTGAGAAACTGCAGATTCACTCACAGGTTCTGCGTCAATTGCAGCAAAGATGAATATGCAAATAATCCATATACTGATAGTGTAAAAGAATTTTACCTCGGGAGAGAGCAACTATGAGGTTGCCATCTCCAATGCTGATAGTCTTTATCTGGCCTGCCATGTTCTTGGCAAGTCGACTGTGGCGTTATGTACGGACACTCTGATTCTTCGTACAAAGGCCGATTCTCGTCCCAAACCCATTTTCCATTGAACACACCGCATCCTTTTTCTGTCTCTCCTATGGCAAATGGTAACTTCTCCATGTTCTTCTCTACCGACAGAATTACAACTAGCCAAGAGGCACGAGTTGCAACAGATACGAGCAAATGGCAGAGGAAGAGGCACCGGCAGGAATACAAATAACCCAGCACCCATACCTATCCAAGTCATTTATGTCCGAGAATCAAAAGGAATGAATCTGACAATAGAAAAGAGTGCAGATACGACATTTAATAGGCATTAAATGTGGAATACGTTAGAGAATTTGTATTGAATATAATGATTATACGTAACATTCAATGTCTTTAATTACTCATAATAGCCTCATTATGATTTGGGCAAAACGTATATCTCCAAGATATCTATAAAAGAGAGATATCTAATCAATTGTGAGGACACAAAATACTATTGATATAAACTTTGGTTTACTTGTTTTTCTCTTGATTACTCTCTTGCTACCTAAATTACTTCCTTTTATACACTCTTTTGATTATCAGTAACCCGTGTTCTTCTAAATTCTAGCTTTGACAAAAATTTCATTTTTTGGTTAAACAAATTGGTTCTGTTACCGGGAATCTGATAATCTATTTTCTTTTCGCTTAACTTTCCTTGTTGCATCAACTATGTCGAACAACAATGACAATATTCAAGGAAACCAAGAAAACCAAATAAACCAACAACTTCAGAGAGACCCTCGGGATAATAACGCATTGATTATTTCTCCACAAGGCTCTCCTCGGCGATCTCGTGAAGGCACTCCTGAGGGATCTCATACTGATGGACAAGCTCAATTCGAAAATGTTGAAGCTATGGATGAGGCTTTGCAAAAACTTATTACCGCACAGGTCAATAAAGTCGTTCAGGCCTTGGTTAGCCAGTTACCTGCTGCACCACCCACACCTACTCCAAATAACAACACTCTGGAGAACCCTCGTTCCGGGCTTGTTAATTCAGGCAGCGGTGGAACCCCCAGTGAATCGCAAGATGGAGAACCAGGTAATTTAGTTAATTCAAATTTATAAAACTTAGTACTAACCTTGCAGAAACAACTCAAGGAGCAAAGTGAGCGCATAGAGCAGATACCCGGGGTGCCGCCCATAATCAAAGGGTTAGATATGGATAGATATTCACAACAACCCTGGAAGCCTAGTGCTGCTCCACTCCCAATTCCAAAAAATTTCAAATGCCTGATATTCCAAAATATGATGGAATAACATACCTACAAGATCACGTGACTGCATTCACAACGGGCGTAAAAGGCAACGATTTGACTAAGTAGGAGATTGAATCAGTATTAGTCAAAAAATTTGGTGAAACGCTCACCAAAGGAGTGCTAGCATGGTATTCTCTTTTACCCAAATATTCTATAAATTCTTTTGCTGAGCTTGCAGATTCTTTCATCAAAGCACACTCGGGAGCTCAAAAAGTAGAGAAAAGAATGAAGGATATTTTCAAAATCAAGCAAGGGGACTCAGAACTGCTTAGAGAATTCGTGGACAGATTTCAACGAGAAAGAATGACATTGCCGCGTGTACCTGACAACTGGGCAGCTATAGCTTTCACAAATAATTTGAATGAAAAAATCTCGGAAGCTACGAGGAGGCTCAAGGAAAGCCTTCGAGAATTCCCAGCTACAATGTGGAATGATGTTTATAACAGGTATAGCATGAAGCTGAGGATTGAGGAAGATACTGTTCCACGATTTCAAAAAGAAGAAAAAGTAAGTTCGAGGTGTGCGGAGACCGAAAAAAGATCCGGTAAAAACAGGTACGAGCCTTATATGGGAATTGCGGGAAAGGATTCACGGTCAAAGCAGGATAATCAAAGGTACGATCACAGGTCAAGAAACAGAGAATCAGGTTCTTCATCAAGATTCAGGAACGAGCGAAATAACTATGAGTCACGAGATGATGATAGAAATTTAAAAGCGAGATTCGATGGTTACAACTTCAACGTCAGCACCTCCGAGCTCGTAGCCGTTTTGAGAAGCATGAGAGATAAGGTTCGATGGCCAAAGAAAATGAGATCGAACCCAAACAGACGCAACCCTGACCATTGGTACGAGTTTTATAATGACCACGGACATAAAACAGCAGATTGCAGATTTTTACAAAGTGAAGTTGATCATTTATTAAAACAAGGGTATCTTTCTGAGTTGTTCAGTGAGAAAGGCAAGCAAGCTTACATGAAGAACAGGCAGGAGCCTCCAAAACCACCTTCTCCCAAAATAATTGTCAATGTTATAAGTGGGGGTGAAGACGTCAATAGTATATCATATACTGCAGCTAACAAAATTTCCAAAGTAACAATTACCCAAGGGAAACGTGTGCGGCATGTTTTAGAGGAAGACAACATTACATTCAATGACGCAGATGCAGATGGCGTATTAACCCCTCATAACGACGCATTGGTAATATCTTTAATTATACATGATACTAATGTGAAACGAGTTTTGATTGATCCAGGTAGTTCTGTGAACACTATTTTATTGAGAGTATAACGTGAGATGCAAGTTGAAGATAAAATGATACCTAAGGCGCATACTCTATCTGGATTTGATAATTCTAGTGCCCTCACGAAAGGAGAGGTAACACTCACCACATTCGCTGAAGGAGTCGTTAAAGATACACAGTTCTAGGTGGTAGATATGGAGATGGCTTACAACATGATTCTTGGGAGACCATGGATCCACGAAATGGATGTTTTTCCTTCAACCTTGTATCAAGTTATTAAATTTCCATCGCCATGGGAATCTGTCAAATTCGTGGAGATCAACATACAACCAGGGCTATCAACTCTGTTGCAGATACAAGCACGAGAAATGAAGGTAAATAGCAATCACAGAAGGCAGTTGAGGTCACCACAACACAAACCTCAACTGAACAAGGGCAAACAGATGTAGATTCAAGGCCTGATACCATTCAAGAACCAGAAGAGAATGAAAATATCAAAACAACAATAGAGGAATTAGAGCCTGACGTGTTATTTGCTCAATGGCATGATAAAAAAGTCTATGTTGGAGCCAATCTTAGCCAAGGTATGAGAGGTAAGTTAATTGAATTTTTGAAAACTAACGTGGATTGCTTTGCTTGGTCCCATTCTGACATGACAGGAATACCCCCGGAGGTGATGGCCTCATAAACTAAATGAAGATCCATCATACCCTCCTGTCAAGCAAAAGAAAAGAAAGCAAGGAACTTTCAAGAATCAGGTGATTCAGGAAGAAGTCCAAAAATTGCTAAAAATTGGTTCCATTCGTGAGGTAAAATATCCTAACTGGTTAGCTAACACTGTTGTAGTTCCAAATAAGAACGGTAAGTGGCGGGTTTGTGTAGATTACACAAATCTTAATAAAGCCTGCCCTAAAGATTCTTTTCCACTACCATACATAGATCAATTGATTGATGCAACTGCAGGTCACGAACTATTAAGTTTTTTAGATGCATATTCAGGTTATAATCAGATTAAAATGGATTCGGGAGATGAAGAAAAAACTTCATTCATAACAGACAGGGGGAATTACTGTTATAAAGTAATGCCCTTTGGTCTAAAGAATGCAGGTGCAACGTATCAGAGGTTAGTTACCAAAATGTTTCAAGAGCATTTAGGAAAGACTATGGAGGTATATATAGATGATATGCTTGTTAAAACTCAGTATTCAAAAGATCACATATCGCACTTATCTGACACATTTTCAATTTTGCGCAAATTTAATATGAAGTTAAATTCCGAAAAATGTGCGTTTGGCGTTGCATCAGGCAAGTTTTTGGGTTTTCTTGTTTCTAACCGTGGTATTGAAGTAAATCCTGCACAGATCAAGGCCATTGAGGAAATTCTTGATATACTTTAAAACAAGAAAGAAGTTCAAAGATTAACAGGGAGAATTGCAGCCTTGGGAAGATTCATTTCTAAATCATCAGAGAAGTGTTTTAAATTCTTCTCAGCCCTTAAGAAGCAGGATCATTTCGAATGGAATGAGGAATGTCAACATGCACTCAGAAATTTGAAAAAGTACTTATCAAATCCACATTTGCTGGCAAAACCAAAGGCTGAGGAAAGACTACTCATTTACCTTGTTGTTTCGGAAGTTGCGGTAAGCACTGTTTTGGTTCGAGAAGAACAAGGTAAACAATCCCCTATCTACTATGTTAGTAAATCTTTGTTAGATGCTGAGACGCGGTATCCTCAATTAGAAAAACTTGCACTTGCATTAATCATGGCATCTAGAAAGTTAAAACCTTAATTTCAGTGTCATCCTATCGCCGTAGTAACTGCCTACCCTTTACGTAATATATTACATAAGCACGAGCTATCAGGTAGGTTAGCTAAGTGGGAAATAGAGTTAAGTGAATACGAAATCACATATCAACCTAGAATTGCTATAAAATCACAAGTGTTAGCTGATTTCGTGGCCGATTTTAGCCAAGAGATGCAATTAGAGGCATAAAAAGAATTACAGGTATCCAATGGGGCTAACCCGGGAACTTGGACTTTATTCATTGATGGCTCATCTAATGTAAAAGGTGCGAGTTTAGGGATTGTCTTGGTACCACCTACGGGTGAGACCATTCGACAAGCTATTAAATGTCACTCCATAACTAACAATGAAGAGGAGTATGAGACTATGATTGCAGGTCAGAATTGGCACGACAGCTTGGCATAAATCAGACTATAATTAAGAGTGATTCGCAACTCGTGGTTAATCAAATATTGGGAACTTATATAGCTAGGGAAGCAAGGATGCAACAATACTTAGAAAAAGTACGGGAATTGATAATTAGAAAAAGTACGGGAATTGATAAAGCAATTTCAAACCTGGAAAGTTCTACAAATACCAAGGGATGAAAATGTTGAATCGGACGCCCTAGCTAATCTCGCATCTGCAGCTGATGTGGCAAGCGATGCAAACGCCTCAGTTATACATTTGTTTTATTTAGTTCTCGATCCAGATAAGAATGAGGTAAATTTTAATAATTTAACTTGGGATTGGAGGAACGAGATTGTTATTTTTTTGTAGTATGGTACCATCCCTGATGATAAGAAGAAAGCTCATGCGCTTCGAAAGAAGGCTGCTATGTACTTCTTAAAGCAAGGCAATTTATATCGTAAAATGTTCGGTGGTCCCTTAGCAAGATGCCTCGGACCTTCGCAAACAGAGTATGTAATGAAAGAAATACACGAGGGACATTGTGTGAATCACGCAGGAGGAAGTTCATTGGTAAGAACCTTAATTAGGGTTGGTTATTACTGGCCTAAAATGGAAAAAGAAGCAGAAAGTTTCGTGACCAAATGTGATAAATGTCAAAGGTACGGTAACAATATGCATAGACCTGCGGAGTTATTACCCCCGGTCATTGCCCCATGGCCATTTATGAAATGGGGAATGGATATCGTGAGTCCATTACCACAAGCAAAAGGATAGGTAAAGTTTCTGCTCGTACTCACGGATTATTTTACTAAATGGGTGGAGGCAAGAGCATTTAAACAGGTGCGAGAAAAGGAAGTCAAAGATTTTCTTTGGCGAAATATCATATGCCGATTCGGTGTACCAAAGGAGATCGTGTGCGATAATGGCCCTGAATATATTGGAGCTCAAATCACGGAATTCTTTCAAAGTTGGCAAATTAAAAAGATTACGTCAACACCTTATCATCCGGTGGGTAATGGGCAAGCAGAATCAACGAACAAGGTTATTATTAATAATTTAAAGAAACGATTAGAGGAATCAAAAGGTAACTGGCCTGAAGTGTTACCTAGAGTTTTATGGGCATATCGCACAACTGCAAAAACAAGTATAGGAGAAACACCGTTTTTATTAGTTTATGGAGCTGAGGCTTTAATTCCAGTTGAGATAGGGGAACCAAGTACGCAGTTCACATAGGCGACACAAGAATCTAATGACGGGGAGATGCGAGTCAATCTAGATTTACTCGAGGGGAGGAGAGAAGCTGCATTGATAAGAATGGCAACACAAAAGCAAGTCATAGAACAATATTACAACCGAAAAGCACGCCTCAGATTCTTCAAAGTGGGGGACTTCGTGCTTAAAAAGGTTTTTCAATCCACAAAGACAGCTAACGCGGGTAAATTAAGTCCAACATGGGAAGGACCCTATAGAGTTCGTGATATTGCAGGCAAAGGAGCATATGAGCTGGAGATAATGGATGGCAAGATACTACCTTCACATTGGAATGCTGTTCATTTGAAAAGATACTATTTCTAAGGAATACCCACGATTAGGTATCACTATTTCAAATTTAATTTTTGAATTGTTAAAATTTTACTAATGATTTTAGATGATAGGAAAAAAGCTAACTCGTACTAAATGATGAGTCACGACTTGTAAGGCACACGGAATAACCTAAAATTCCTGGCCTAGGGTTACAATTTCTAATAGAAATTCATACGGGTTAAGCAGTCTTTATCTAAAATCGCACCTCCGAGTCCCGTATGTTTTTCCTTTTCAGGAAAAGGACCAAATGAGAGAATCTATCAAGTGCTCGAGGCTTCATACTTCAACACTCAAACACTTGGGGGACTACATAATATACACAGATATGTGTATAAAGAAGGCAAAGAAGATTAAGAAAAATCAAGCCTAAAAGAGTCAAGTGCAGAGTAAAAGTCACAAGGTCACGAGATGAAGCCACGAGCTAAGGCCAAAGAAAAACCTCACTATAGTTAGGGTAAAGGCTATGTACTTAAACGGGTTATAAGAAAAAACCCCGTGTCTATTATTCTTCTTTTGAAAAAATCTGTTACAAGAAAAACAGTTACGAAAAAGTTATAGATGTAATTCAAATACATGTAAAGTATTATTCAAAGCTTGTCAAAGTTATTTCAAAGAAACATGTGTGTTCCTATTTCTTTTATCGTATGACAACACCATTATGAAGTTGAGACGTCTTCTTCATTAAGTGTCGAAGTATAAAAGGGCCCTCTTTTATAAAACTCATGTTTAAATTAATTAGTCATGAGGTTAACAGAAGCATTTTCGAAAAACAAAAATGCAAATTATTATATAAGTCCTTAAAAATAAAGGCAAGAATAAAGCAAACAGAAGTTTAAGATAATAACATGAAAAACTTCTTAATGTGTAAAAAATCTAAGACTAAGTTCGAACTTAGTCATAAAACTATGAAATTGTTTATACAGATTGCCCCATAAAAGACTTGGGGACTTGAGTTTCCAAAATCAACCCTCAAATGAAGCTAAGGGTTTGATTACAATTTTCCAAAATAAAAACAAGAACAAAATTATTCAAATGATTAAAACTGGTCATTGAGAAGTTTGTGGAACTGAAGCAGGGACATCAATAGCAGCGGGCTCAATTTGGGCAGGTGTATCAACAAATATTGTTTCAACTTGGCTTGTAACAACATGATCGATTGAGCTTGAAAGAGTTGGGATACCCATATCAACTTCAACATTCACGGGAATTTCAATCACGGGAGAAGGGAAGTCTTGAGTTTGCTGAGCTTTTTCAATGGTTTCATTGATCTTAGCTAACTCCGACTCCAGGTTAAAGTTTTCTTGGCCAGCTTCAATTAGGGTATCTCGACGTGAATTCAAAAATGCCCAACTTACCTCAACAACAGATTTTTCTTCAAGGGTCTCATAATCCTTTTCCCAATCAGCAATCTCATTCTTTAGCTCTTCATTTTCAGCCAAGGCGGAGTTGTAAGAAGCTTGAAGAGAGGCATGGGAACTCTCTAAAGCACGAACCTTATCAGCCGAGACTCGAAGGTCTTCTTGTACTTGAGTTAAGCTTTGCACGAGCTCCCCAGCATAAACTTCTTTTTGACTCAAAAGAGCCTTCAACTCTCTGTTTTCGCTGGCCTTAGATAGTTGCTCTGAGAAGGAAGATTCGAGACGTTCTTTGTCTATTTTTGCTTGGCTCGAGGAAGCTTTTGCAACCGCTAACTCTGAAGTTAAAGTCCGCACCTGCTGTTCTAAGGTACTCTTGCCTTCTTGTAAATCTTCCATATCAATTTGTGCACTCTCAAATTGTTCCTTCCAATTGATCGCCTCCAACTAAGAATCACGTGGTACCTTCCTGTTCATCATTTCTATGCCAATAAGATTGGCCTAAATAAAAAGGGAAGGGAAATAAGAATATAAGAATCCCAAAGATAAAAAAAAAATTAGCAAGGTAAAGAAGGGAGAGAAGGAAAGTACCTTCAAAGTGAAATGCACGATATCATTCATTAGAGTCAGGGAACTATGACTCTCCAGCTTTGCTTTTTCAATTGGACTGATTAAAGGTTCCAGCCATACATCTGCCTGACCTGACTTCCTCAAAAGGCTGCTATCAATATGAACTTCAATGGTTACCCTCCTCATAGCGGCACTTCTACTTGAAGAGCCCGATTCCGTATGGTGCAATATAGGAGGGGGAGTTGTCAAAGGAGGAGTGGTAGAGGAAGTGAAAACAGTAGAAGAAGGAACAGAAACAGCTGGGGCTGGTAAGGAAGGAATCACAGGCACGGAAGTTGAGAAAGAAGATAAGGGTATTTTGTCTAAAACAGGCCCTAAACTTCCACTGCCAAAACCACTGAAGAAAAGTTGATCAATAGATTCATGAGTATCATTGGGATTGATGTCATCGTCAGGAATTATTACTGGGGTTTCAACAGGTTCAGTAAGAGGAACAGAAAGTCGAGGGGAAACTTCAGTTTCGTCATCAGAGACGATGCGTCTCCTAGCTCGTGGTCTCGTCACTAGGGAACCCCCATCTTCCTCTTCTTCAGAGTCTTCTTCTTCAATAGTTTTCCTTTTTGTAGAAGAAGAACCCAAGACTATTTCTCGGGCTCTTTCTAAAGAGATACGGGTTCCCGAAGAGACACGACAGGCCGCAACTGCTTCAGCAGTAACTCCTCGAATAGCAAATCCTGGTAAAAAGAAGGATGGAAGTTAGAACAATAAAGAAAAATATATACATGCGTGAAAGATGAAATAAAAACTCTTACCATGAGTCTTTACTTTCCAACCGTAACGGTTAGAAAGTGTTTTCCAAGACCTACCATCTATTGGTGCGGTCTTCAGCAATTTATCTACCCAACCACGGAAATTGGGAATATTCTCCACCACTCCCATGGTTGCTAAAAAAAAGGCAAAAATTAGAGAAGTTGATAAACTTGAAGGAAAAAGGTACGAGATGGATAAAAGACTTACGTGCAAAATTCCACTTCTCAGGGAAGGGAACGTTATTCTCACCCACTAAACTAACAATGGGAGCAGCAACAAATCGGGCGTACCAGCCACGGTCTTTGTCATCTTCAGGGCTCACTAAAACTCTCTTACTCCTAGCCACTAGGGTAAAAACGCCATTACGGAAAAGTCTAGGGGGGTAAAGATGAATCAGTTAAGGGAAAGTAAAGGAAACGTCAGCCAAATTGGTTAAATGCCTCAAACAAGCAACAACCCTCCATATGATTGGGCCAATTTGACCCAAACAGACATTAAAAAAAGGGCAAAATTCAAGAATAACTGGGTCAATAGCTGGTTTGAACCCTAAGGTGAAAGGGTATGTATAAACAAAAGAGAACCCAATCAAGTAAGAAGTAATTCTCTGATTTGGATTAGGGATAATAATAGGAAAATCATTACTCCAATGGCAGTCTTTGCGAACTACGAGAGTCAAAACTTCTGTAATTTGAGTGGGGTAAGCGTCAGCACGATCTAAGGCAAAAACCTGATTTCTAAGAGATTTCCTATCATGGTAAAAAGATTGTTTTGTAGGGACTATCTCCCCTACTAAATGTTCACGTAATGGTTCAGAAGATTCTTTATCCCTAGAAGAAGATCTGTGAGAAAGAGAACCTCTGGTTCTGGAAGAAGGACCAGAACTAGGAGAAGGTATAGACGAACCACCACCGCGAGTAGACCCTAAGTTACAAAGTCTACCTCCCCTTCTATGTCTAATGAGGGCATTAGGGAAGGTATCAACAATGGGAACTCTCCTAGGGTTAGGATTTGATGAAGACATGGCGAAGAATAATAATATGAGGAATTAAGTGTTCAATAAGCTTTATGTGGTAAAAGACAAGGAAAGAGGTTATATTTATATTAATACGCCACCGCCAAAGGTAAAAGTGCAGTGATAGAAGGACCATAATAATGATAACTGGCACTTCGTGAATAGTGGAGCCGTAAAAGGCCTTGAAAAGGGCTGCAAAACTACAGAACCAATGGAAAAAGACACATGTACGGAGCATTAAATGGAAGCGACAATTGAAGCGTCAATTTTGTCATAGCATTAATGGTGACAAAAATTCTCTTTTAATAAAATCCACTTCCCAAATATTCAACTGATGAATAAATAGAAAGTGGGGGGACTATCTGTATTGGGAAAAATTGTATTTAAATATAAAGGTGACGTGTCGAAACACGTAGACTGGTCAAATGGTCAAAGAATTACAACTAGTCAAGAGGCACGAGTTGCAACAGATACGAGCAAATGGCAGAGGAAGAGGCACGTGCAGGAATACAAATAACCCAGCACCCGTACCTATCTAAGTCATTTATGTCCGAGAATCAAAAGGAATGAATCTGACAATAGAAAAGAGTGCAGATACGACATTTAATAAGCATTAAATGTGGAATACATTAGAGAATTTGTATTGAATATAATGATTATGTAACGTAGCATTCAATGTCTTTAATTACTCATAATAGTCTCATTATGATTTGGGCAAAGCGTATATCTCCAAGATATTTATAAAAGGGAGATATCTGATCAATTGTGAGAACACAAAATACAATTGATATAAACTTTGGTTTAATTGTTTTTCTCTTGATTACTCTCTTGCTACCTAAATTACTTCCTTTTATACACTCTTTTGATTATCAGTAACCCGTGTTCTTCTAAATTCTAGCTTTGACAAAAATTTCATTTTTTGGTTAAACACACATCACCGGCCCTTCTCTGTTTCTCCAATGGCAAAAGGTAACTTCTCCTTGTTCTTCTCTACCAACACAGTTCAAATTATACAAGTCAAAAAAGTTATAATTTTCTTTTCTTTTTTTCTTTTGATGAATGTTTGGATTTAGTTTTAAGAGAATCAGTTTTTGAATTTATTATTTTATCGATTTGCAAGCAGAGGGGAATAGTGTGAGTTCAACTAAACCTTTTGCTTTCAACTTAAACTATTTTACATATGCATAAACAAAACTGTGCTTTTGTCTCGGACAAACATGCATGATAAATTCTTCCGAAAAATAAATAAATAAATAGATCGTACTATGAAGACCTTTAGGTAAAGTTAATTTACTATAATAACCTTCAAAAACTAAATGACCAAATTATCCTCTGCCTAAAATTAAAATTACCTCCTATTAAATGATATTTTGTATTTAATTCCCTTTTAAAAAATTCACAACATTAATCATATATCATATATTTATATTTATATTTATATTTATGTTTATATTTATATTTATTATTATAAGTGTAAAGATTTTTAGTTAAAGTTATTTTACAAAACTATTCTTTAGAAATTAAATGATCAAATTTCCCTCTAAATTTAATCTCTAAAATATCCTCCCATTAAGCAAGAGAAAAAGGATCTTCCCGTAAATGATTACTTTTTATTACTTTTAATCAACTGAATGTGGAGCATTATTCTATCATTGTTGCAAGCCATGAGTTTCCCAAGTTAAATATTCTTAATTGTATTGTTGTCTCTTACATTTTCCACGGCTATAATAGTTTTGTACTTCAGCCTTTTGATCCGTAGTTATTGTAGGTTGGCAGTTTCGTAAGTCTTAATTATGTAGCCTTGATTATTTGTTCTTTTCATCTTCAACAGTTATGATATATATGCATCGCATGTGAGAAATAACATTCATATCATGAGTCTTTTTTGTTCCGCATAAATAAGTAAAAGTTGGCAGTTTCGTAAGTCTTAATTATGTAGTCTTTTTGAATATATAAGTAAACTCTACAGCAAAAGTTGTACAAATTCAATGTATATTAATATAATTGATTTGTCACGATGAAATTTCACAAATTCTTCAGATGGTGGAGATATCACATGTTGAAGAACAAACTCATGCTTTTCTTTGACAAAATTAGGCAGTACAATTTGGATAAACTATTTTGACATGCATGTTCTATTTCTCTCATTCTTTCACTGTCTAACCAGATAAGTTTTTGTTTTTTTACCCTCATTTTGTTTCTACCCAGGCAATTTTTTTGTTTTCTCAAGCCAACGCGCTAAGTGTTTACCTTTTTCTTATTGGTTGTAATTGTGTTTATTGTCTCCACACTTTTTTTGATTAGTACTTGGTTCAAAGTTTTTTATTCATAATAATTATTTTTGCAGTTCAGATAGAGGTCCAAGTTGCACCTATTAAAATCATGCTTTGATCCATTTATTTCAAGAATGATATACTTACTAATGAATGTTTAGAAAATTTAGATTCCCTGACCTTATTTTAGATATTATTTTGTTTACTATTCATTCTTCTTCAAGGAAGATGAGCCGTTCAACTTTAGAACTCCTATCCTATGGTTTTGCTGATAAAAAAAGTGTTCTCTCTTTATTTTTTATTGTGTTTGTCTATACATATTTTTATGGGATCTTGAGGGCATCATAAATAATTAATCATGTACCAAAAAAAAAAGATTACTCTTTTGTGTATTTTTAATACATAGTTCAATCACATATTTTAAAGATATGTTTTAATTATCAATATATAATATAAAAGAGGGAAATTGAGAGCTGGTGTGGCATGTCTCATAGGCAAGAATCTCTATTTACCTATTTTCTCAAATTTTTGAACTTTTCCCCGTACTCCAAGTCTAAAAAATTACCGAGAATTAAATATATCTTACTTATTCATTCCTCATTATTACCATTATTTATTATTTCTTTCCTAAAATTTCTCTTCCGTTTCTTACTTCGTGGGGCGTGAACATTCAATTTTATTAATTGTATTTCCTTATTTCATGTCTACAAAATCTGCAAGATCATATGTACCCTACTTATTCTTTCCTTATTGTGGTCAATTATTTCTTTTCATAAAATCTCTCTTTTTTTCGTTTTTTTCCTTTTTCTTCGTTTTCTTCCTTTTTGTATTTTTTGTTGCTGTTTCTACTTAGACAAATTTGTTTTGTGTACTTGCAGACTGATTTTTGGATATGCTTATCTTGATTTTGATTTTGAGTATTTCAACACTATTGAGAATTAAGCACAAGCAGAATTGAAGAGCTCGGCATATGATACAAAAATTATTTGTTCATGTATTTAACAAAACTACAAAAATGGTTGCAATATATATTCCTGGCAAGTTTTCATCGGAGAGTAATTCTACTCTTAAGAGTCAACAAAGTTGTTTACAGAGTATTTTCATATGTAAGTGGTGCATGAAGTATGTATATTTTCTTCTCTGAATTTTTAGATTGTTTTTTAAATATTATCTTTGTTTTGATAGGTAATTAATACTTGAAAAGGGTAAGCCATAATATCGTCACTTGCAAATTGTGGTAAAATTGATATGTAAATATTATAAAAAATGAACCAAATGTTACTCAAATAAAAGTTTAGATCTCCGGCTTGTGTATGTTCGTAATTGATTTTAGAAAAACTTCATATCAATTAAGTTCTTGAAAACGTGAATGTGAAGTAACTTCAATAATATTATTTTTGTTTCATAGGGTGATTTAAAGCTTAAAAAAATATAATATTGTCACTTGAAAACTTAAGTACTGAATTGTAGATATTCTCAAAAAATAAGTCATATTTGACTCAGATACAAGTTTAGATCATCTCCACCCTCTATGTATACTCATCATTAATCTTAATTGAAGTTGATTTTGGGAAAACTTCATATCAGTAAAGTTCTTGAGAAAGTGAATATGATGTACATCACACGTGAATTTGAAGGTTTTATAATTTTAATGGAAAAAATAGAATAACCTACTACTTGATTTATACAAAATAAATTAACAATTTTTTTTTTATGAAGTAAGTAGAATATATCATAAAATGCATCAGGAAGATGCAAAAGTTACAAAAGAAGTGAGTTTGACAACTCATTTACAGTTGAGTGCTACAAAACTAAAGAGCTGACAAATCCAAAAAAACATCAGAGTTGTTTACAGTAGTAAGGTTAGCCCAGTGAAACAAATTAACCAAACATCTAGCCTTTTTAAGCAACCTATTGAAGTTGATAATCCATCAAAACATCTACTATTCCTTTCGACCCAGATACACCAAAAAATGCTTGCAGGTACCATATTCCAGACATTCTTGATGGTTCTGTCAACTTCCCTTGAGCTCCAGCTCACATATGCCTCTCTGGCATTGAATGGCATAGTCCAGTGTAGACCAAAAATACTAAGAAACATGTTCCATATGTCTGTGGCTACTGAACAATGTAGGAGAAGATGGTTAACACATTCTGAGTTCACTTGACACATGTAACACCTGTTGGCCAGTGGAAAATTTCTTCTGGTGAGGTTGTCTTGGGTGAGGCATGCATCCTTTAAGGCCAACCAGCTGAAGCAGCAGACTTTGGGTGGCAGTTTTGTCTTCCATACTAGTTTCCAAGGCCATAGATCAATCATCATACTGTTGGAGCACATTTTAGAAGTAATGTGCTAAAATGTATTTAAGAAGTAATTTTATTGATGAAGAATAATAAAATAGAGCAAAGACAAAAAAGATCGAAAAGTAATACTTCTACGATCATTCAATCGAGTTCCTTAAGATATGTGCGTAACATTCACGCCACGAGATGCTTTACGTTTTAGAAGGAATTTCTTTAATTAGATAAATAAGTTTTTATGAGAACTTATTTCTTTCTTATTTTTAATATATTCGAAAAGTGGGAAAAGAGTATTTTGTGAGTTCAATGAGGTCTTTTACGACCGCGCGAAGCGCGGACAAATTTTCTTGTTTTTAAATATACATGGGATACACGTGCAACGCACGTATGCAGAAACTAGTAGATAAATAAAAGATATAGAAAAAGTGAAAGTTAATTAGAATTACAGCAGCTTGAATAATAACCAAATCATATTAAAAGCCTTTTCAGAAGCTCCAACAGCCATAAAAAAGAAGTAAAAAGCTGCACAAAGTACTCATCCCATTTTACCTGTCAAAGATAACATAAACACTATGAAAAAATTTGGTGAACTTTACTATTTTTCTGTCTCTAGCATCATATGCAAAAGGAAAAATCTACATTCTTTTGACATTCATACCTCTTAGTTTTCTAACAAAATTCTAGATAGCACTATAACAAGTTAAACTTATTTGAGAAGATTTTCATAATAAGGAGGTTGTTTACTATCCTTAGCACTGCAAAGAAACTCTAGAAAATAAAAAAAAAAGTACATGCCAAACAGCAGAACAAAGGTGAAGTTCTTGATAAGCAGCAAGAATATGTCATAACTATATATTATCAGCAGTAACACTTAGATTTCCGTGCCATGAATTGTATTTTACATAGAAAATTTTGGAGATATGAGGTTAAGCAAGAATCGACTTGAAAAGGAGAATTTTCAGCAAGTACCAAGCTTTTAAATCACATCAACATCAACAAGCAAATGAACTTCATCGATAAGAGAAGCACATAAAGAACTGGGAAACAATTAGGGAATAAATGACTCCATTATCTATATAATGTAATGCACTTGCACCTTAAGGTCCGAAATCTATATTAAGTATTCTACCAATGTATACCATAGAGTAGTATGAACCAAGTAAATCTATAATGCAATTTCTTAAGGTCATGAAATGATACTTTTTTGTAGCCTAAACTCATATTAATTACCATCAAATTACTTTCTAATGGGTTTTCCGGAAAGAGCTGTCAGTTTTGAATAGTTTTTGGAGATAAGCAGTATGACAGACTACACAGTGACAAATTTAAGGGAGGTTGCACGACTTGGCTATTTAGGCGGTAGCTGATGATGTTGCAGTTGCTTTTGAAAGGTGTTGAAACAAGTTAAAACTTCTAGTGCCAATAAGTTACCTCCATTGAGTTAAAGTAACTTTCAGGAGATTTAAGCGACTGAGAGCCGCCATTCTTCGCAAGTAAATGACGATGATGTTGTCTAAGTGATGCTGCAATTTCCCATCCTAGACTACTGGTGCCTGTTGGCTGCCACAAAATAAAAGAAGATTAATAATCAGGTTATAGCCTCCGAAAGTATGTCAAGATAAAAAGTTTACAACACTTTCTCCATTAGCAGAAATGAAATATATAGACATCCTCTTGAGTCTTGACTCTTCAATCAAGTTGACGGAGAGGTAATTTCATTGTAATGATCAAAAGCTTTCTCATGTACTAAGCATTCTCAAGATTAGCGCAACAACCTACACAATTGAGTTGGAGAAACAATACTCTCTATAAAGCAATTCTATGTGGCAACAGGCAGTTATACTAAGGCATTCCAACATATATGTTTTGTTTGTGAACTGCCTTAGGAATCCACCTTTACCAGGTAATTCAATTTTCCCATTCGGTGTCGGAATAACGTACATTCTAGAGTTTTATTATTTAAAACCTATCAAGTGCATAAGCTATAAGTCCCCTGCATTATCACTAAGCCTCAGATGATATATGAAGATATAATGAAGGGATAAAAATTCAATACTGAAATAAATATTGCTTAAGAAAACGGATAACAGTGTAAACTTTTGATGTTCTACCAACAAGAAACTTAGAAAGAAAAAATTATTAATCAAAAGCATAACAAGATCCAATAGTGGTCAAGATAAACATAGAAAAAACCAGCAGTGGTGTGAATGATACAACAGAAAGTTCAGAAAGTAAAAAAGTATTTTATTGACAGTACAAAGATAGGTGAATATAGTACCGACCTATAAGAAATCCGAATATTTGTTGGTAACATACTAATCATCACTCAAGAAAATCTGAATATATCACAATATGCAAACACCAGAGAACATAGGTAAAATAGTATTCATTTAAATACTAAGTATTGGTAAACACAATTTTAATCCTTTTTAATGGGGAAATCATTTCAATCGATGTCTAAAACAATTACAAATGCTAACTCTAGTTCTTTACTCCCCCATGATCGAATGGTAGTATCCAGTTCAGTTGGTGTGTAAAATAAATGCGGATGCTTAATTCAATATAGAAATTTTAATTTCAAATTAAAAAAGTAGCAGCAAATATTGATTCATTCTAATATATATAAAAAAACCATTAAGTGTCAAATTTACCTTGCTATAATGCATTGAAATTAGTTGGTTAGATGAATTTCAAGGATTAGCTTTCTGCACCAAGCCACTCGACTAATTGATATTCACATCTGCAGACCAGGAAAAAATAAAACTTAATGAGAAAAAACGTTAATCACATGCACACAAATAATGTACATATCGAAGAGAAAAGTAGAGTAAGTCTTGGCAAATCAAAATGAAAGTGAAATAGCTTGAATTAAAGAAACTCTAAAAATCATTAAGGAGCAAGGAAGTACTTCACACGATTTTGGCCTTTTAAATTATCCTCATTGTCTTCAGCCTAAGCCATTAGTTTCAACCCTTCTTTTTCAGACAAACTCTTAGAAACTTGTAGTACATTCCTTCGCCATCGTACACCAGGAAAACTAAAGGAATTACAGAAAATTACAAAAAAGGATAGTAAAAAGAACAGTCAGGGAATCAAAATAAAAATAAAATCCAAGCAACCTGGTTGGAAGCAGTTCGAGAGCGATTGATATACGAGAAGAAAAGCATTGTTGTATGGCCTATTTGGTAAACCTATATATAGCAATTTAACTTCAGGCATGCGGAAGAAACCAAAAAGACTAAATAAAAAGAAGAATCAGAATTATTGTCCAATTGAAAATTACGGACTAAAAAGTACATGGCAGCCTTACTCAATTAGATACTATCAAACTTCCTTTATTTTCCCAACAAAAAGCCCTTCTTCCATATAAGAATCAGAGATAGGTTATAATAGTTTGTATAGTAAGGAACAAAATCCGAAAATCAAAACCAAGAAGGATCAAATTTTCTAGATTTCGAAGAATTGATAAAAGATTTATATTGGTACCAGTAATACTTTCCTCTTTCTTCTTTGTTTAGGAGCGGGAATTTGAAGTGTTTGAATTAGTCATCTGCTGATTTATTCCTTTCTTACACGAAAGCCCTTACTCAAAATGCAACCAAAGAATGAAATCAGAGAAAAAGGCAGGAGCGTCCATAAGAAATCTAATACAACCTGATTCATTGAATAGTTTTGTCAAACACCTAGAGAACAAAATCTACAAATACCTAACATATTCTCAACGACTGAAATAAATTATAAATACAAGAAGCGTAAGATGAGAAAAAGAATACACAGCAAAAATAACAATAGACAGAGCAGAGGAGTGAGAAAAATACCCAGCAGAAAATAACAATGGACAGAGCAGAGGAGTGAGAAAAATACCCAGCAAGAGGGAGCAGAGGTATAAAGAGGAGGTGTTTTGGTTTATGTTTGAGAAAATAACAAATTAACAATGGTTACTTTTGGTTGGGAAATGGTGGTTAAGTAGTCTAGAAAAAAGAAATATTCAATGTTGTCTTTTTGCCTTTTCGTTTTCGTGTGAATCGAGTTCGAGCCTGGATATGAAAAAAAATATCATGTTATGGAGTGCTTCTCCTATAAATGGGCTTAACGCGGTTCGAATTAAAATATAATCTGGATCTAATATGGATACCGACACATGACGAGAAACCAAAAAAAAAAGTCTAGCATGTCCTGAAAATGGTTTAATTTTTACTTATTTACTGTACTTATAAGAGAGCATTTAAGCAGTTAAAATCTTTTTTGGTTTAATCATTCGGTGTTCGAAATTTACTAATCAAAGTAATTCAAATTCGCGTGCTAGAAAACTAACTATGGGGGACTTTTGTGTTTCCCGTCAAGATTTCATTTTTAAAGTTTGAATGACTATGAATTTTCTGACTACAGGTGAATTTTCTGACTAACGCCGGTATCTACCTTGCTAAACTCCGATGACTCTGCCTTCGATCAGCCAAAATTCGCTACCGGGTGTATAGATACCTGAATCTGCACACAAGGTGCAGAGAGTAAAGTGCGTACTCCAACTCAGTGAGTAACAAATGTAAATAAAGACTGAAGGCAAAAAATCACGTAAAGCATATCAAGATGTTGTATAGAAGCAATTCAAAAACCAGTAGGAAAGCAGTGAAGCTGTAAAACCTCTTTAAACATCTTAGCTCAGTTTAAACTTCTTTGAAAATGGTTTTGTCAACCGTACGCAAATGAATGTAAAACAGTTAGTGCAGATAAGCACAGAAATCCGCCTCTCGGGCACAAATAACATAGTTTAACAAGTAAATGACATGTAAATATGAAAGATAAACGCATAAAGGTTTGCCCCTCGGGCTCAATGTCAATAACTCTGCCCCTCGGGCAATACCTCAGAACAATACCAGCCCCTCGGGCAATCACATAGAATGGTACCAGCCCCTCGGGCAACCACATAGAACAATACCAGCCCCTCGGGCTATCACATAGAATGATATCAGCCCCTCGGGCTATATCTCACATCACAATGGGTACTCGCGCTCACCGTGGGTGTACAGACTCCGGGAGGGGCCCCTTACGGCCCAAACGCAATATCAAGCCATTTCGTGGCATCAAATCTAGGCCCTCAGCCTCATATCAGTCAAGCCACCTCGTGGCGTATATATCTCAGGCCCTCAGCCTCATATTAGTCAAGCCACCTCGTGGCGTATATATCTCAGGCCCTCAGCCTCATAAACAATATCAACAAGCCACCTCGTGGCGTACATATCTCAGGCTCTCGGCTTCAAATCAGTATCAGTGTTTCCTCACAACTAGACCCTCAGCCTTACTCAATCAAAACAATACTCACAAGCCCCTCGGGCATTAGTAAAACAATATCTCTCAGCCCAAAACATCATTTAAAATATCATTTAAGTCTCAAAACAGAGTAAAAATGGCTGAGTAGTAAAACAGTGGAAAATAACATGACTGAGTTCAATTAATAAACCAAAATAGTGAGGAAATAGTAATAAAAATCCCCGAATGGTTCAAATAGTTGGCACGAATCCCAAATATGACAATCAGCCCAAATCATGATGATAGCAAATAAGTTTCAGTCAAATACGCGGTAAAATCATCAATCGGGATGGACCAAGTCACAATCCCCAATAGTACACGACCCCACGCTCGTCATCGAGCGTGTGCCTCACCTCAATATACCACTACGATGTGCAATTCGGGGTTTCAAACCCTCATAGTATCATTTACAATCATTACTCACCTCAAAACCAGCTAAATCTCTAACTCGCGACGCCTTTGCCCCTCGAATCGACCTCCAAAATGTTGAATCTATCCAAAATCAGAACGAATACGTCACAATATGCTAAGGGAACAAAGCCCAAGCGAAAACAATCAACAAAGGGCGCGATTTCCTGAAATTACCAAAACTCGAGCCTCGGGCCCACGTCTCGGAATCGGGTAAAATTTATATTTTCAGAATTCTCATACCCTCACGAGTCTAACCATACCAAAATTATCCAATTCTGGTACCATTTGGTCCTTCAAATCATCATTTTATATTTTTAGAAGATTCCACAAATTTTCTTCCCAAATTCCGTCCCAAATCACGAATTAAATGATGAATTCAATGATAGATTCATGTACTCTAGCCAAATCTGAGTTAGAATCACTTACCCCAATGAATCTCTTGAAAAACCTTCGAAAAATCGCCAAAATCCGAGCTCTCTAGGTCAAAATATTAAATAAAACCCAAAACCTCATATATATAGAGTACCCCACAGATTTTCACCTCTGCGGACTGCACAAAATCGACCGCGGTCCGCACAAAACCAGTGCGGTCCGCACAAAAACGATTGCGGCCGCACAAGCTTTCCTCTACAGTGACATACTTTAGTATTTTGGCCATAACTTTCGCTACAGATGTCCAAATTGCAATATCTTTACCTTTCTGGAAACTAGACATGATGGGCTACAACTTTCATTTTTGAATTATCTCAAAATTCTTTGTAGATCAAAAGATATGAGCTTCCGAAGTAGGATCAGTGAAATGTTCTCCACCGCTGCCGCACTGCATTTTGTGCGGTCCGCACAGCACCTACCGCGGCCGCACTTCATTTTTTGTGGTCTGCACAGAACATACCGCGGCCACACTTCTTTTTGTGCGGACCGCCCGGGTGGGTTCCGAGGCCTGCAACCCTTCTGGACCTGCTACAGCTATGATTTTCGGCCTAAAACATCCCGGAACCTACCCGGAACTTCAAACCAATTGTACCAACACATCACATGATTTCGTTCAAACTTGTTCAAAACTTCGGAACGCTCACAACAACATCAAATCACCGATTTAACATAGGATTCAAGCCTAAGAACTCCAAGAACTCTTAAATTATGCTTTCGATAAAAAAGTCTATCAAATCTCGGCCGAATGACCTGAAATTTTGCACACACATCCCAAATGACACAACGAAGCTACTGCAACTCTCGGAATTCTATTCCGACCCATATATGAAAATCTCGCCTATCAACCGGAAATCGCCAAAATATCAACTTTGCCAACTCAAGCCTAAATCTTCTCTACAACTCCAAAACTCATTCCTATCGTACTCCTAAGTCACCAATCACCTAACAGAGCTAACCAAACCATAAAAATTCCAATCCGAGATCAAATACATACAAGTCAAATCTTGGTCAAACCTTTCAAATTTTAATCTTTCAATTGAGACTATTCTTCCAAATTCATTCTGATTAAACTGAAACCCAACACCAACGATTTACATAAGTCATAATACACCACACGGGATAAGTCATGCCCGAGAACTGGCGAGCGAAGTGCAAAAGCTCAAAACGACCGGTCGGGTCGTTACATGAATAAAGTTTAAAGACAATTGTAGCAAGAGGATCCATTTTTTCAGATGATGGGAATGACTTTATTTGGGGAATTAAAGAAAAGAGTGTTTTGGCACGGTTGAAAAAACAAGTGTGTGAAATGTAAGGATTTATACACTTCTGCTAGTATGTGAAATTGGTAATCCATGAGTATCATTGTAGAAATCTCATGACTAGGGAGTATTAGAAATATGCGATTTTTTTTGGACTAATAATTGGTACTTTAGTCTCATAAATTTCACACAAATACAACAACAACAACAACAACAACAACTAACCCAGTTTGATCCTAACATGTGGGGTCTCGGAATGGTAGTCTGTACGCAGACCTTACCCCTACCTAATGCAGGTAGAGAAGTTGTTTCCAATAGACCCTCGGCTTAGGAAGAAAAATTTCACACAAATAATATACTTTAATTTGATCCGTATTAACTTAAATTGTATGATTAACATTTGTTCCCATCATTTAAGGTTTCTAAAGTTCTCTTTTTAAGCATAAATTTCTTCCCATCATTCAATTTTTAAAAATTTCCCCACTATAAAGTAATAGTAGTAGTGGTATAAAATTTCATAATCAATAATTGAAGCTAAAATCATCCTAACTTTAGTATATATATCTCTATAATCATATAAAAGTAACATTAAGATCCTTATTTCAGTAAACTATTTCCCTGAGTAAAATAGAGTCTGATCTGACGTAAAACCGAAGAACACGAGTCCTCTTTTTCTATTTATTTCACATGCAAATAGTTTTAATTAGATTATATCCCCTTCCTTAAAAAATAAATGTCATTTTATTTAGTTAAAATATATTTGGCCAAATGATACAATTTATTACTTATATTATTAGAATTATTACATTAATAATTAAATCAATACTTATCTCATTTAAATAGATAATAGCCCATGGTGTACACGGGCCCAATAAGCATATAATAAATATTAAGTTGTGATTTTTAGGACCTTAATATAAATAAATGGCCTGATTTATTGTTTACTTTTTTTAGTTGGTATACATAAATTATATATTAATGATACATGATTATACATATAATATATACAGCTTATATATATGTGGTCCTTTTTTGTGAAGGGTTCGTCTTCAAAGAATCTTAAAGTTACTCTTAAATCGGCTAAAATAATTGAAAAGAAAAAAATATACTATAATTTTGTTAGTCCCAACTACTACCTGAAAATTAAATTGTAAAAGGAGCTTGTTGTGACGACCCGTCCAGTCGTCTCATGAGGTACCGCTCCGTTTTTCCTATTTTTGCTTTTTTATGCTTTTTTTATCCGTGTTATGTGATATCGGATTGGTCGAATTGAATCCGGAAGGAATTTGCAAAAGGTTTGAGACACTTAGTCTCTTTTGAGGGAGCTTAAGTTGGAAAAGTCAACCTGATATTGACTTATGTGTTAGAGGGCTCGGAAGTAAATTCCGATAGTTCGGTTAGCTTCGGGAGGTGATTTGTGACTTAGGAGTGTGATCGGAATGAGTTTTGGAGGTTCGGAGTAGATTTAGACTTGAATTGGTGAAGCTGATATTTTGGCGATTTCCGGTCGATAGGCGAGATTTTGATATTGGAGTCGAAATGGAATTCCGAGAGTTGAAGTAGTTCCGTTGTGTCATTTGGGATGTGTGTGCAAAATTTCAGGTCATTCGGACGTAGTTTGGTTGGGGTTTTTATCAAAAGCGTAATTCGGAAGATTTTAGAAAGCTTGGCTTGAATCCAATGTGTGTTTGAGTGATTTGATGTTGTTTGAGGTGTTTTGGTGATTGGAACAAGTTTGAATAAGGTACTAGGATGTGTTCGTGCCTTTGGTTGAGGTCCCAAGGGCCTCGGGTGATTTTCAGGTGGTCATTCGGATCATTTTGAAGTTGAGAAATTGTAGAAAATTGCAGGTTCAGCTGTTGCAGGATTTTGCCCTTCGCAATCGAGTAGGGAGTCTCGCGATCGCGTAGAAGGTTTTGAGGAGGCTGTCCAGTTGTTCTTCGCATTCGCGAAGTGAGGCTTGCAATCGTATAGAGTGGGAAGGTTATTCAGCGCGAACGCGGGAAGGTGGTCGCGTTCACATAGAGTTAAATGGATCTGGGGGCTTGGCTGGTTTTTGTTCATTGCGAACGCGGAGGGGTGTCCGCGATCGCGTAGGGTTAAGTCGCCTGGGCATCGCGTTCGCATAGAGTAAATTTTGGGAGCTGAAGATTTGACCTTCGCGATCGCGAGGGATGTTCCACGATCGCGATGAAGGAAAATATGCCTGAGCAGAATGTTTTTAAACTCGTCTTGTCCGCGAGGGTTGAGTTTATTTCCTCCATAGTTGGTCATTTTGGGAGATTTTTGAAGGAGATTGAAGAGGGATTCAAGGGGAATCATTAGGAGGTAAGATTCTTGGACTTAAAATTCGATTATTATGTAAATTCCACCTAGAAAATTATGGAAATTAAGCTAAAAATTGAAGAATTAGGGTTTGGAAATTTGGACTTTTGATTGGGGATTTGGAGGACCATTTGGGGTCGGATTTGAGAACTTTTGATATGTATGAACTCGTGGGAGATAAGGAATCTGTTGGTTTGAAAATTTCTGATTTTCGAGACGTGGGCTAGGGGGTCGAATTTTGATAATTTCGGGATTTGTGTCCTTTATTGATTTTTTTGCTTGGGCTTCGTTCCCTTAGCATATTTTGACGTCCTCGTTCTGATTTTGGATAGATTTGACGCGAGCGGAGGCCGATTCGAGGGGCAAAAGCGTCACGAGATAGAGATTTAGCTGGTTCAAGGTGAGTAATGATTGTAAATGATGTTCTGAGGGTTTGAAACCCCGGATTGCACATCGTAGTGGTATGTTAAGGCGAGACACACGCTTGATGACGAGCGTGGGGTCGTGCACTATTGCGGATTGTGACTTGGTCCATTCCGGTTGATGATTTTACCGCGTATTTGACTGAAAACTAATTGCTATCATCATTATTTGGGTTGAATGTCATATTTGGGCTTCGTGCCAACTATTTGAATCCTTCGGGGATTTTTATTACTATTTTCTCACTGTTTACTTTATACTTGAACTCAGTCATGTTAATTTTCACTGTTTTACTACTCAGCCATGTTTACTCAGTTTTTAAGAATTAAATGATGTTTGGGCTGAGAAACACTATTTTACTATTGCCCGAGAGGCTTGTGATGATTTTTGACTGAGTAAGGCCGGAGGCCTACATTGTGAGGAAACACTGCTACTGATTTGAGGCCGAGGGCCTGAGATATGTACGCCATGAGGTGGCTTGATTGATATGAGGCCGAGAGCCTAGTTTTGATGCCACGAGATGACTTGTTATTGCGCTTGGGCCGTAAGGGGCCCCTCCAGGAGTTTGCACACCCCCAGTGAGCGCGGATACCCATTGTGATGTGAGGTTGAGCCCGGGGGGCGGATTTGTTGATACATGGGCGAACTTCTATTTGTTTACTTTACCTTAACTGCCTGTCAATTACCTGTTTACTTGTTGAAAAAGGATTGTTACTTAACCTTTGACTGGTTTACTGCTTACAGATGATTTTACTGCTTCATTATAGAATGCCTTGTGCCTTACGTGTTTTCTTACTTTCAGTCGCTATTTACATTTTTTCTCACTGAGTTGGAGTACTCACTTTACTCCCTACACCCTGTGTGCAGATTCAGGCGTAGCTGGTTCCGCTCCCCAGTGCTGATTCCTCCAGCTTCAGGTGGGCTTTCGGAGATTACGAGGTAGTTGTTGACGTCCGCAGCCCCGTGTCTCTACTCCTTTATCGCTTCTATTTCCTTTCAGACAGTTGTACTAGTTATGGATTTAGCAGAATTGTATTAAGACTTATAGATGCTCATGACTAGTGACACTCCGGTTAAGGCTATGTATGGGTGTTCTTCCACGTATTTATGTTATCGTTGTTATTTTCGGATTTATTTTATCATGTTTAGACCGTTTCTTAAAGAGTCCAGAACCAAAGTGTGGTTCTTTTGGACACAAGAGATCGAAATAGGTGGAAAAAAATTTGGTAACCTTTCTGTATATAACGCCCTTTTAAAGGTCGCTATACTTTAACGTCCGTTTTGTCCGTTAAGATATAGCGCGGTAAATAACCACACTATGTATTTTAAAGCATAGCGCATTAAATATATGCGCTATACATCTTTACGAAGCCTCTTTGAAATAACCACTCAACCTTGTTAAACTGGCAATGACCAGTCAACCTTATTATACTCACCCTGATGAGTTTCCTAAATTTTTTTTCTTTTTTCTTTTCTGGTTTTTTTAATTCATTTTTTCCACTATGGCTGCCCCAATCTATTTTTTTTAATTCATTTTTACCATGCCCCCACCTATGAGGAAACAATATTCCTTTTATTTCAAGTTGTATTGGAGATTTATTTCTTTTTAGTTTTCAAAACCTTTTTATACGAGTTATCCCTCTTTTAAATTCAAATTTGAAAAATATAATCAACTTTGAAAGATTTGAATTTTAGAAATCTCACCACAACAGGTTCAAATTATAATCTAAAAAGAGCTGCATCTTTCTATTTTTCAAATTATTTAATCTTATATTCCATCTACTATAAATGACATACATTGTTGGACCTTTTTTCTAAACATAAAATGAAAAGATACGTAAAACTCTAATTAATACTCATTTTAAATGATAGTTTCTGTATTTTGAAGATACTTGGATTATATAAAAATTTAGATTCTTAAACATCATAATCCAATAGAATATTTTCGCGTAAAATGTGTAGGTGGAAGTACTACTTTAAACTTAAAGTGGCATTTTTGTTATCTCTTATAGTTTTTTTTTTGTTTTTTTTTATATAAAAGTTTATTATGAGGTGATCCATCTAAGCGATACGGTTAATATGATAAAATGAACTAAAAAGACAATCATTTGAGGGACAGAGAGTATTTTACAATTTTTTATTAAAAGACATATTATCCTCGATAGTTGGAGTATTTATAAAATCAAACCAATTAAGTCAATTTATTAAATATATGAACCAAATCAAAGCAATTGAGTCGATTTTCATCGATTCGCTTGTTGTCGACTTTATTAGGTTTTCGATGTTTAAATTTTTTGTTAAATTTTCTTAAAGCATGTTAAATACATTGTCAAACACATATTTAACCGACTATAATCTAGCATAATACTACAAATCCAACTGCAAAGTAATAGCAAATATCTAAATTACTAGGGGTGTACAAACCAAACCGATAACCCGCACCAACCCAAAAATCCGAGTCAACCCGGAAAAAAAACCCGACTAGTGATTTGGTTTGACTCGGTTTGGTATTGAAAAATAAAACCCGACCACAATAGGGTTGGTTTGGTATTAACTAAAAAAAGTCAAACCGAAACTAAACCAACCCGACATTACATGTATACATATTTTATATATTAGATAGATAAAATTTTTTATTAGAATGTAAGTTATAATTATTTCTTAATTTTTATTATAATTTCTTTATATAGCATAATATTTTAAATTGGTATTATAGCCCATGTAAATATTTATTTTTGTTTGGCCCATAAAAGAATAATTGAGCCCAAACCAAACCTAATCTTAAAAGCAGATAGATTGTCCAAAAGGTGTTCTGAAACACATAAACAATTGAAATCATCTTGCCTCTTCTCCAAAGGCAAAAAACCTACGCTCGTAAAGCTCTTTTGCTCTTATTTTACATATTTTCTTTTAGCTGCATACATATACCTTGCTTTTCCCCAATTAACTAAGATGTGACAAGCTAGCTTCAAGTCCAAGTGGTTACATTGGTCCTTTATCAGAAGATCAAAGTAGAAGTAATGATACAAATATAAGGGAAACAAGTGAAAAAAGATGCTTAGCTTCTCAAGAATGTTGTTCCAATACCTTTAATTCATCCTAGTTGGATTCTTTTATAACAACCTTAATTTTACTTTAGCCCCAAATTTATGATTGGGGTGAATCTAAAAACTCATATTCTGTACCCTCCCTGCTTTATGCTTTCAATATAACAGCCCCCTCCCTCATATTAAAAAATGTAGAAAGATTAGACAGTGATCCTGTTATTGTCCCAGAAGTTTCGCAATCCAGCTAATTCTGAACAATCTAGCCTTCTGTTTATATTGCTTAGTACATGACCTCTATAAATATATTGAACCTTCTTTAGCTTCACTTCAACATAAAATGACCTCTATAAATATAGTCCAGTGATCTGTCATTTGCTGTCACAATGCGAAGGTAAATTCCATGAGTTAAATAGTAACTGGATATGGTCCATTTGCAGGAACTCTTTCTAAGAATGGAAACTACAACTTCTGGAGCAGGTGTTGAGGTGGTTGTCAATAATCCTTCGCCAGTGGCAGCTCAAAAACAAAGTGCAGACACTCCTCATCGACGCACTCCTCCTAAGAAGCAAAAAAGAACGACTCCATCAGAAAAATCTAAATCTGGGAATAGTGGCAGAGAGACGTCCGAGATTTGGAATCACTTCTCCAAATTTACTGCTAAAGGAGGTAAATGTAGGGAAAAATGCAATTATTGTCCTAAAATATTTGCTGCAGGTAGCAAGAATGGGACTACTACATTATGGTCGCATTTAACTTCTACATGTCACAAATCTCCCTTTAGAGCCATTGATAAGAGACAATCAATATTAAAACCTATCAAGGAAGGGTGGCTAGAAGGTAGCTCAGGTGCTACTGAAAGGGTAGTGTATAATGTGGATGACATTAGGAGGGAGATTGCCGAATTTGTAATTCTTGATGAGCAACCTTTTAGAGTTGTTGAAGGAGAAGGATTTAAGAAATTAATGGCTAAAGCCTTACCTAATTTCAAATTACCTTCTCGTGTAACTGTTGCTAGACATTGTTTGAGGATTTATCATGAAGAGAAGAAAAAAATTAAAAATCTTATTAAGAACCAACGCGTATGTCTCACTAGTGATACATGGACATCACTCAAAACTTAACTTATATGGTTGTTACTACACATTGGATAGATGATCAATGGAATCTACAAAAGAAAATTTTGAACTTTTTTCCAACACCGGATCACAAAGGTCTGACTATTGCAAAGGGAATTGAGGCATGTTTATTTGGTTGGGGCATTGAGAACTTGTTTACAGTGACTTTGGATAATGCAAGTGCTAATGATGTTGCCATTAAGCATTTGAAGTTGCGTATTGATGATTGGAAAAGGGCAATACTTGAAAATGAGTTTTTGCATGTTAGATGCAAAACTCATATTTTGAACTTGATTGTAAAAGATGGGTTAGATGAACAAATTGAGCCTATTACTCGTGTAAGAAATGCGGTAAAATATGTTAGGTCTTCTCCTTCAAAGTTTGCTTCTTTCAAGTCATTTGTTGAGAAAGCTATGATAGATACTCATGGTCTTGTAAGTCTTGATGTTGAAACAAGATGGAATTCTACATATACAATGTTAGATACAGCTCTAAAATTTGAAAAAGCCTTTACAAAAATGTATGTGGATGACCATAAGTATCAAAAGTATTGTCGAGAAATAAGCGCTTTAAGAGAAAATCCATCTGCAGACGACTGGAAGAATGTGAAAGCTTTTATCAAGTTTCTTAACATTTTCTATCAGACAACTTTAAAATTTTCAGGTAGTTTATATGCTACTTCCAACTCTTTCTTCCATGAATTTTTCAATCTTTGAAATGCTATTATAAAGCATACCAAAAGCGATGATCGTACTTTGAATGATATGGCAGGAAGAATGAAAAGTAAGCTTGAGAAATATTGGGGTAAGTTTGAGGATATGAATATGTTATTGCTTGTTGATGTTGTGTTGGATCCTAGATACAAGATGAAGTATGTGAACTTCATTCTTACTGATGCATTTGGTTCTTTATTTGGAAGATTGAAGTCCGAAGATGTGGTAAGTGTCACACCTCCTTTTTCATCCGCGCACGCAGGGGCGCAGATGAGTTTTTCCAATTAAAGGACAATCGAAACGGGATTTATTATTAAAGGATCAGAGTCGCCACTTGGGAGATTTGTGGTGTCCTAAGTCACCGATTTAATCCCGAATCGAGGAAAAGAATGACTCTGTATTACAGTCTGCGAACCAGAAATCTGGATAAGGAATTCTGTTAACCCGAGAGAAGGTGTTAGGCATTCCCGAGTTACGTGGTTCTAGCATGGTCGCTCAACTGTCATATTCGGCTTAATTATCTGATTTTATACAATTATGAACCTATGTGAAAATTTTAACTTTTAACCGCTTTTATTATTATCATTATTATTTTAACAGAGAAATGCAATGTTATGAAAACGTATCTCGAACCACGTCACATCAATGTACCCGTGGTTATCGACACATTTCGACTCCGTTGAGATTTGAATTTGGGTCACATAAATGTGCACCCTAATTTAAGAAAGTAAATTATTAATGGCGCGCCTAAAGCGACTAGCGTATTATCATTTTGGGGAAGGCCGTGAACTTTTGCTAAACGGCCCATCCCGAAGTCTAAGGGATTTTACAAACACTTATAGAAGGCCATATTTTTGTTTGTCGAGGCTCGTCTCATTCATTATTTAAAAAAAAAAAATTGCAACATCATGAAAATGCATCTCGAACCACGTCACAATCAATGTACCCGTGATTAGCGACACATTTTGACTCCGTTGGGATTTGGATTTGGGTCACATAAATGTGCACCCGGGTTTAAGGAGGTAATATTATTTAAAGTACGCGCCTAAAGAGACTAACGCGGGGTTATTTTGGGAAGTGGCTGTGCAATTCGCTAAAAGGCCCGTCCCGAAATCTGAGCATTTTAATATATACAATTATCGAGGGCCCCGCAATCTATGCGTTTTATTTGGCGAGACTCATCTCGTTTATTTTAAAAGGACGATCCTAAGGTGACTAAGATTTTTCTATTTTTTTTCTAAAGATAAAGAAAAGTCATAATTAATTATATGCGTATAATGGCCCAGCTTTTATTATTTGCTCCAACAACTTAGCAATTTCCGCGGTTATACCAAACGAGAAGATACTGTTCAATTGAATTCCATTCAAGTTGTTCAATTCTACTAAATACAAACTTAGGCGTGTATGGTAGACTGAAGTAAACTGCAGTAAATTGAAGTTGATTCGGATTGATATACATGAGAAATTAAGTTGACAACTAACAGCTCAAGCTTTAACATTTATCAGATATTTCCGTACTCTAAATCTACTTCCCTATTCTACTTCAATTCTGTTTTTCAAAAAAATAAACTATGTCAATTGAGATTATACTATAGCATGGCTAAAGGGCAAATATCCAACTAATAGTTCACCGTTTCCATCACGCACAGGAATATAAATACACTAACACTCAACTAACAAGCACATGAACAAACTAGGCGTAGGGTTTATCAGTTCAATTTTCAGGCAACAGTTTACATTAACTGAAGATAATTCTAACTAAACAAATCTCTATCCAATACAACTCAAAACTATCAGAAATAACGACTAGGCAATAACTAGGCAGCATAGAGACTCGTATCATGCTTCATTTCATTCCAATAGCCAAGGATATACAAATGTGTACCTGGTATTGACAATACAAGAAGAGGAAGAAGAGGATCAACAGCAGCAGTAGCAATACAATACAGCAGAACAACAAATAGCCACTGCAAATACCAAACAACAGGTACCAACAGCTAGTGGCATATGCAGCAGACCCAAGTGGATTTGAAACCAGTTAAAACCAGAACACTCAAACTTCAACAGCTCAAACGACCTCAGAAAGGAAATCAGAAAAAACACACTACTGCAAGACTACACCCAAACTCATCTTAAACTATCTCAAAACCTATTTAAACTTTGAACTCCTTTCTCTCCCTTTTCAGATTACTTTCTCTTCTAAAGTCTGCCTAAAAGATAAGCCAGACCAGACCCAGAGAGATCCAAGCCCAGACTCGAAAAAAAATCCAAAGAGAACTGATTTTCTACTCCCAAAAAACCCCGCCCCTTTTCTGGTCTTGAGTGACCCTATTTATCACCAAAACAGACCTGCCCCCTCCGCCTTATCAGATTTTCTGCCCATGATATTTCTCCACCACTACTACATGTTTTGTTCTCTTTTTAATTCACTTGTTCCCCACTACCCTTGTCTTTTCCTTATTTAATTGTTCAAACAGGTATGTGCACCTATTTCTTAATCCATTCCTTTAGACCTTCCACACCATCATGTTTTGTTCCCCATTAGCACTAAACAAATTCATTAATTTAATGTTAATTAAGTGTTTTACTGACAGCCCACTTAAACTAGCCATTTTTAAACTTTTCAATTCCCAAATTACCCTCATAAAGCCCCTGAAATTACTGTCCTACCCAATCCCTTCAATTGGTAACAACCCCAAATAGCTATAACCAATTCAAACTATCAAATTCCTAACAACTGACTCCTAACTCAACTGGACAGATTACAAAACTTCAGATTTGAAAAACCAATAGACTCCCTGATAACCAACTAGACAAGTAATCAACAACATGAATTGCAAGCAATGGGAATCACACACTATAGAATAAGTTTTAATTCACAACAATTTGGCTAAACCCAACTACTATCAATATGTGACTGCAATTAGAGATGAGGCAAAGCAAGTGTCATGAAATGAAACCTGATTAATAACACGAGTCTAGGCTCAGACAATCATAAACCATTTCCTAAGCATTAGGTCTATTGTACATGCTAACATTGCTGATTAAGGGATCACCATGACAATATAATTGGTAACTTGAACTTGAACAAACTAAACAGACACAAATTCAACCAGTTTGGACCTTAGACTAATGAAACTAAACAGACACAAACTCACAAACTGGCCCAAGTTTGGACCTTAGACTACTAATCATAATTCAAATGGGAAATTCATGCCAATTTATAGAAGGGGAAGGGACAAAGTAAACAAACGGAACTGCAAGAGTGAACAATCAAACTGGATGTAAAAGACTTACCCGAATCACAACGCGATAAAAAAAAACTCGAGGCTCTTCCCATTTTCAAGCCGAGATGGACTTTAACCATGTGTTTTCGAAGGAAAACAGCATGGCTAAAGTCAGTCTCTGGCTCAAAATTCATGGAACTTGGCCTGCCTAACTTCGATCTGGAATCCGAGCTACCCCACGATGATTTGAAAAGAGTCGATCAGGGATTCATGGTGAGGGGGTCCAGGAGATCACATGGTGTGAGTTTGGTGGCATTTGAACGGATTAGGGTTTGGGTCGATTCCTTTGATCTAAGATTCGAGGAGCTCGGGGGTGATTTGAAGAAAACTGAGCGTGGGACTTGAACGAGAAAGTCTTGGCAAAGTTGTGGTGTGAATTTGGAGGCTATTGGACGAGATAGGGTTCCGGCCTGATTTTTCGATCTAACATTCGAAGTACATAGCCGGGATTCGAGGGATAAGAGTTAGGGATTCAGAATTGGGAGGTCGAGGGGAATCACTGGTGAAAAGATGGGGTCGTTTGGACCACCGGAACCGCTGTGAGGCGATTTCCGGTGGGCGGAGCACGGTGGTTGAAGGCAGAGGGTTTGTTTGATCTCTGAAGCTCAGAGACGAAGAGGTGAGGGGGGGTTTGGTTTAGGGGGGCGGGGTAGGATTTAGGAATATATACCATGTGGGGAATTTAATCCCGGCCGTTAGATCAATTAAGATCAACGGCCAGGATCAAGGAGATTAACCTATACGGCGTCGTTTGGTTTAAGTAGGGGGTCAGTTTGAACCGGGTAATGGGTCGGGCCAGGGGATGGGTAAGGATGGGATGATCTGGACCATTGGATCAAGTCTTATCAACGGCCCAGATTCTTCATGCCCGAACGATGTCATTCCACCCGTCTCTAAGACTGGTTGGATTGGACCGGGTAAAAGGGTATTTGGACTGGGCCTGAACTTTCTTTTAAAATTGGCCCAGTCTGATTTTCTTCTCTTGTTTTCTTCTTTTTCTTCTATTTTCTTTTTAATTCCTAAAAACAAAAATTCCTAAATTAAATGGTAAAACCAAGATTATTTTAAAAAGATATTAATTAACCCTTACCAATAATTAACACACAAGATCAAATATTGATTAAAATAAAAATCACACAATTAAACAATAAAAATGACAAAGCTACCAAAATTCATATTTTGTGATTTTCATTCTTTAAAATAGGACATGGTTTAATTAATTCAAAAATGCATAATTAAATTCTAAATATGCATGCAACATGTATTTTGGTATTTTTCAATTAATTAAAACAAGGTAAACATTCACAGACAAAAATAATTATCCAAAATGTCACGCCAAAATTCTCAAAATTGTACCCAAAGGCAATTTGTTTTATTTTTCAATTTCTTTTGGAGTAGTTTTCGTGAAGCAAAAATCACGTGCTCACAGCTACCCTTCTTTGTCCGAAAACACAAAGAGTTTTCGTGCAAAGATAAAGTGAGCGGATACGAGCGATTTTTGCCCGTTGGAATACTCCGTGTGAAGCATTTTTGAAAAGATTTAACCGAACCTTTCCTTCAAAGGTTTCCTATAAATCCCTGGCTAGAAGGGAATCAGGTTAATGTAGTTCGGGAAGTTTTGGTAGCTGGGACTACCATGGGACTGCAATGTTGCTGTTACTGCTGTTGCATGTTGTTACTACTGCTTTCCGACCTCCTCATTACACCGGGCCAAAAGAAAACAAGAAGCTAGACTAAACTGGGGATTACAACATCTTATTTATTTTCAACTTGCTCTGGTGTCTTCCTTCTGATTTCTGCGATGGGATTCATGCTGGGGGTATTTTGTTGTAACCCTCCGCATTACTGACCTCTGATTTGATCTTGAAATGTATTCTCTATTCTGCAGGCGGGCTCCTAACTTTAAACTTGAAATTTATTCCTCTGTTCTACAGGCGGGCTCATGAATGCAACAACCTAAAAGTAACACTCCGTTCTACGGGCGGGCTCCCGACTGCAACAACTTCGAAATTTAACAACCCCATTCTACAGGCGGGCTCCTGACTTCATCAACTTAAAATTTAACAACCTCCGTTCTACAGGCGGGCTCCTGACTTCATCAACTTAAAATTTAACAACCTCCGTTCTACAGGCGGACTCCTGACTTCTTCGACTTAAAATTATAATAACCTCCGTTCTACAGGCAGGCTCCTGACTTCTTCGACTTAAAATTGTAATAACCTCCGTTCTACAGGCAGGCTCCTGACTTCATCAACTTAAAATTTAACAACCTCCATTCTACAGGCGGGCTCCTGACTTCTTTAATATAACAACCTCCGTTCTACAGGCGGGCTCCTGACTTCAACTACAATTTGAAAATATAAAACCTTTGTTCTTCAGGCGGGCTCCTGATTTCGACTATTTCGTAAAATGTAATACCTCCATTCTCCAGGCGGGCTCATGACTTCAACTACTTCTTAAACTATAACACCTCCATTCTCCAGCGGGCTCCTGACTTCTTCGATTTAAAATTATAACAACCTCCATTCTACAGGCGGGCTCCTGACTTCTTTGACTTAAAATTATAACAGCCTCCGTTTTACAGGCGGGCTCCTGACTTCAACAGCAATCTAAAGATAAAGCAACCTCCATTCTTCAGGTGGGCTCCTGACTTCAACGAACCTTAAAATTTTAACACCTCCGTTCTTCAGGCGGGCTCCTGACCCCTTTAACTTAAAATATGACAACCTCCGTTCTACAGGCGGGCTCCTGACTTCAAATACTTCTTAAAAGTTAACAACCTCCATTCTACAGGCAGGCTCCTCACTCCCTTAACTTAAAATATAACAACCTCCGTTCTACATGCGGGCTCCTAACTTCAGCTACTTCTTAAAAAATATCATACCTCCATTCTCCAGGTGGGCTCCTGATTTCGTCTGCAACTTGCAATGATAACAACCTCCATTTTACAGGCGGGCTCCTGACTTCAACAACTTCTTAAAAATATAATACCTCTATTTTTCAGGCGGGCTCCTGACTTCGACAACTTCTTAAAGATATAACTCCTCTATTTTTCAGGCAGGCTCCTGACTTCAACAACTTCTTAAAGATATAACTCCTCTATTTTTCAGGCGGGCTCCTGACTTCAACAACTTCTTAAAAATATAATACCTTCATTCTTCAGGCGGGCTCCTGACTCTACTACTTCTTAAAAATGCATTTTATTGCTGTTGCTCCTTCCTGCCTTTTGAACCATTTTCCTTCTAACTTGAAATTATCTTTTTTAGAACTGCTTCCCTCTAAACTGGTGTTTCATTCCTCTGAAAACTGCTGGGGATAACATCGGTGTTTTATTCAAAAATATGTTATTTTCCTTCTTCAAAAACTACTTCCTTTAAAGCTGGCGCTTTCCTTCCACTGGACTTACTTCCCTCAAACTGGTGTTTTCACTTCTCTGAAACCTGTCGGGGATAACACTGCTGGGGAATTATCTTCCTTCTTTAAGACTAGTTACTTCCCTCCTTTTAACAATGGTGGGGATGGCACTGACTCAAAGACCACTACCCTTAAAACTCGGGTTATCTTGCTTCTTCCAAGATTGCTTTCTTTAAAACTTGTATTGTCTTCTCCCGTATACTGTTGGGGATTCCACTTCCTTCAAAACTTGTGTTATCTTCCATCTTCCCCAAGTGGGTATCTGATTTCAAGAAAATTTTCGCAATGAGAGAAAATTTTCTGCCCCAATTTGATAATCTTCTTTGTGGCCATGTCTTCCCGCTGTCAATAACATTTATTTTCCCTGCTTCAAATCAAAGAAAAATTTGTTAGTTTAAAACGTGGTGAGTGGTCGTGCCACTCCTGCTGGGGATGGTTTTTCCCTTTTTCCTTTCCCTGCTTTGCGTTTATTACAAAACTTGTTGGGGATGATATTATTTGCTAGGGATGATATTCCTGCTGGGGATGGTTTTTCTTTTCTCTTCCTTCCCCGCTCTGTGTTGTCCGACCATCGTGGAACTTGGTCGATAATTTGTCGGAGTTATTCCTGCACCTCGCAAATCTGTTGGGGATCCTCTTGGAATTTGATCCATAACTTGTCAACTGTTGTTTTTTCTGTTTTTCTCCAACTTCCCCTGGAAATTCGGTCCTCTTGGAATCTAGACCCATTCATCATTTGGTCTTGCGGCAAACTTCTTTTCGCTTTGTCGCCTTATCTTTGGCCCATCCTATCCACATTGTGTTTTGCACCATCTTGGCAACTGGTAATAAGCTCTAAAAATCCTTTTCAAAAACAAACTGCTGGGGAGATAAAGTCTTTAGACCAAGAAATGAAAAAATAATGATTTCAAAAGATAGAAAAAGAAGAAATCTTTCTGAACAAATGCTGGGGAAAAGGAAAGAAAAGAGCTTATCTGAATGATATAACCGATCCCAACGATCATGTCGTGCATTCCGAATTAATCAACCCAGTCTATTTGTATCAATCAATCTTTCGGACGGCCTCATCTTGCTGGGGATAAACAGGCACTCAACTCTTTGCCAAATGCGGATCCTTTCCGCCAATCTTGTCTTATCGCCTCATAGTGCCCTTCGAGGGGTTTTCACTAATAAGACTCTCTCATTTCTCTCAACTCCCGTCGCCTTATGGTGCCTGTAAAGGTTTTCACCGATAAGACTCTCTCGTTTTATTTCTCTCAACTTATGTCGTCTTATGGTGCCTGTGGAGGTTTTCACCGATAAGTCTCTCTCTCATTTTATTTTATTTTTCAGTTGGGGATTGGAGTGTTACCGATATGACTCTCTCTGTCGGGGGTTCTTTCGGCTATCAATTCATTTCCAGATTATGAACCTCTTCTCTGCTGGGGATCAGAGTGTTATTCCCGACTTCCGTTTGCATGACTTGACACTTCTCGGATACTGATCGGGAGGTCTTTTTTGGACATCAATATGGGTTTTTGTGTATGGCTAAAAGAAAAAGGGTAAAAGGTTCAAAATAATTTTGATGGGTAAAACAGTACAACTCTTGGAATCAAACTTCCTTTACAACTTCTGCCCCAGTTTCTTGCTTGGGGATTTTTATTATTATTTTTTCTTTTTACACTATGACCGAGCCGTGAGGCACCTACGTATCCTTTTTGAGGAATTAGGTCAAACGTAGTTCCCAATTCCTTTGTTTTTCTTGTGACTTTTCTTTTTGTCTTTATTATCATTATTTTTCTCTTCTCTTTTTCTTTCATTTTCATTACTGATTCCAAAAGAGGGGTATGAAAGAATAAATAAGGCTCAAAGGGGGAAGCAAAAGGTTAAAGTGTTTGGATAGAAGAAAGAATTGCCTCCGTCATTTCATTCTCCGATAAATGCCAAGTACAAACAAACAACAATTACAATCAAAAGAAATCATACATAATATCTCTTAACTGCGTCTGAATTGATAGCCATGTCGACGCATTTCCCTTCGATATCTGTTAAACATAAAGCGCCATTGGACAACACTCTGGTTACAATGAATGGCCCTTGCCAATTCGGGGCGAACTTGCCTTTTGCTTCGGCCTAATATGGGAGGATGCGTTTCAGCACTTGCTGACCCACTTCAAACTTCCGGGGACGCACCTTTTTGTTGTATGCTCTTGCCATCCTCCTTTGATACAATTGGCTATGGCATACTGCTGCCAATCTCTTTCATCAATCAAGTTCAACTGCTCTAATCGATCTTTGACCCATTCATCGTCATCAATCCCAGCCTCAGTGATAATCCGAAGGGATGGAATTTCAACTTCCGCCGGTATCACTGCTTCAGTTCCGTATACCAACGAATAAAGAGTTGCACCTACTGAAGTGCGAATAGTAGTGCGATATCCCAACAATGCAAATGGTAGCTTTTCATGCCATTGTCTGGACCCTTCAACCATTTTCCTCAGTATCTTCTTTATGTTTTTGTTGGCTTCCTCAACTGCTCCATTCGCCTTGGGACGATATGGGGTGGAATTGCGGTGTGTAATCTTAAACTGCTGACATACCTCTTTCATCAAATTGCTGTAATGATTAGCACCATTATCTGTGATGATCACCTTCGGGATTCCAAATCTACAAATGATATGGGCGTGAACAAAATCTACCACTGCCTTCTTGGTTACCGACTTGAAAGTTTTAGCTTCAACCCACTTAGTGAAATAATCGATGGTCACCAGAATGAACCTATTCCCATTAGATGCTGCTGGCTCAATTGGTCCAATGATATCCATGCCCCAGGCGAATGGCCATGGTGCTGACATTGTATGCAATTCTGTCGGCGGAGAATGAATCAGATCTCCGTGTATCTGAAACTGATGGCATTTACGCACAAAACTTATACAATCACGCTCCATAGTGAGCCAATAGTACCCTGCTCGAAGAATCTTTTTCACCAATACATATCCGCTCATATGTGGCCTACAAACTACAGCATGTACCTCTATCATAACTGTCGTGGCTTGACTAGCATCTATATATCTCAGCAATCCCAAATATGGTGTTCTTTTGTACAACACTCCTCCACTGAGGAAAAATCCATTTGCCAATCGCCGAATGGCTCTCTTTTGATCTCCGGTGGCCTGCTCAGGGTATATTCCCATCCTGAGGTATTCCTTGACATTATAAAACCATGGCTCGCCATCCTTTTCTTCCTCTATCACGTTGCAATAAGCATGCTGATCACGAACCTAGATATGCAATGGGTCAACATGAATTTTGTCTGGGTGGTGCAACATCGATGCTAAGGCGGCCAAAGCATCGGCAACCTCATTATGAACTCTTGGGATGTGTCTGAACTCCACCGATCGAAATTGCTTGCTCAGATCGTGCAAACATTGTCAATATGGTATAAGCTTCAAATCCTTTGTTTCCCATTCACCCTGAATCTGATGCACTAGGAGGTCCGAGTCTCCTAAGACCAAGACGTCCTGGACATCCATGTCTGCAGCTAGCCGTAGACCCAAAATGCATGCTTCATACTTAGCCATGTTGTTGGTACAATAGAAACGCAGCTGAGCTGTAACAGGATAATGATGTCCTGTTTCAGAAATAAGCATCGTTCCTATTCCAACTCCCTTCGCATTTGCGGCTCCATCGAAAAAAAGCTTCTATCCTGGTTCCTTGGTCATTTCCAACTCATCTATATGCATCACTTCTTCATCAGGAAAATACGTCCTCAAGGGCTCGTATTCTTCATCAATAGGATTCTCAGCCAAGTGATCAGCCAATGCTTGGGCCTTCATGGCCGTCCTTGTCACATAGACAATGTCGAATTCTGTGAGTAATATTTTCCATTTCGCCAATCTCCTTGTGGGCATAGGCTTCTGGAAAATATACTTCAATGGATCCAAGCGTGAAATGAGATAAGTAGTATATGATGACAGATAATGCTTTAATTTCTGGGCCATCCAAGTTAGGGCGCAGCATGTCTTCTCGAGTTGAGTGTACATAACCTCATAGCCTGTAAACTTCTTGCTGAGATAATAGATGGCTTGATCCTTCCTTCCTGTAATGTCGTGTTGCCATAATACGCAGCCAAACGAATTCTCCAGGACCGTTAGATAAAGAATTAACGGTCTTCCCGGCTCAGGTGGAACCAACACAGGTGGATTTGACAAATATCCTTTGATTTGGACAAATGCTTCCTGACATTCTGCCGTCCATTATACCGCAACATCTTTCTTCAGTAGCCAAAAAATGGGTTCACAAGTTGCTGTGAGTTGAGAAATAAACCTGCTGATATAATTCAACCTTACCAACAAACTCATTACTTCTGTCTTGTTCTTCGGCGGTGGCAAATCTTGGATGGATTTGATCTTTGACGGGTCCAACTCAATGCCCCGCCGACTAACGATGAATCCCAATAGCTTTCCAGATGGAACACCAAATGCACATTTGGCCGGGTTGAGCTTAATATTGTACCTTCGAAGTCTTTGGAAAAACTTCCTTAGGTCTGCTACGTGGTCCTCCTGATGCTTGGATTTTATGATCACATCGTCCACGTATACCTCAATCTCTTTGTGTATCATGTCATGAAACACAGTAGTCATTGCTCTCATGTACGTTGCCCCAGCATTCTTCAAACCAAATGGCATTACCCGGTAGCAATAAGTCCCCTACGGCGTAATGAAGGTCGTCTTTTCCGCATCTTCTTCATCCATCAAAATCTGATGATACCCAGCATAGCAATCCACAAAAGACCCGATCTCACGTCCGGCACAATTATCGATCAAGATATGGATGTTGGGTAATGGAAATATTATCCTTTGGGCTTGCCCTGTTCAAATTGCGATAATCGACACACACTCTGATCTTCCCATCTTTCGTCGACACTGGCACCACATTAGCCAACCAATCAGGATATCGAGTGACCCGAATAACCTTTGCTTGCAGCGACTTGGTTACTTCCTCTTTAATCTTCACACTCATGTCTGTTTTGAACTTCCTCAATTTCTGTTTGTCGGGAGGGTATGCCGGGTTAATGGGCAATTTGTGAACCACTAAATCCGTTCTTAACCCCGGCATGTCATCATACGACCATGCAAAAACGTCTTTGAACTCAATAAGTGCTTTGATTAGTTCTTCCCTGATATTCGGTGCAATGTGGATACTTATTTTAGTTTCCCTAATATCATCTGCATCCCGATGGCTTCTGTGTCATTTAAGTTGGGTTTGGATTTCTCCTCAAACTGGCTTAACTCTCTGTTTATCTCTTCGAAGGCTTCATCCTCGTCATATTCCGATTCATCATCATAATTGACCTCTTGTACAATTAGTCCAGAATCAGATTGATTCCTTAGACTGGGTTGACGATCCGTTGTGCATGCCATGTCATTAGAACCAATATAAAGAAAACTGCTCAGAAAGAGAAAAGAAAAAACAAAGTTAAAACAAAATAAGAAGAATAAAAGCTTTCACTTTATTAAAATACGGGATAACAGAGTTTCACACTTTGCCGAATACAAAACAAAACTAGATTACAACCCTGGAATAATCCAAAAAGATAAGAAAGAAAAATTAGAGCCCACTACTAAGACTCCCTCCGGGTAGTAAGGGGAGTAGCCATCCAATTGTTTATTTTTGCCCTAGGCCCCACAAACTGTACATCTAACTTACTGGACCCTTCTCCAGCTTCTACCATGTTGACATCGGCGAACATCCTTTCAAAGCCCTCATCAGATCTCCATCTGGCCCAATCAGTGGTCCGAGAACTTTCGGGACCGACAACTTTCTGATACATGCTCTAACAAATGATCTGGATAGGCGCAGAACTGGCTTGGGAAGAACCCAAACTCTTTTCTTCAACTTGCGGGCCTGTCTCACATCCGTCGCTGTAGGCTTGAACCCCAACCCAAAGGTATCCAGATTTTGGGGCAAAGAAACCGGTTGAACAATACCCTGAAGATAAGCCCCTAAACCTTTGCCTGACACAAACCCGTTCTTTAACATCTCTGAGGTTACCATGACAGTTGCAGCTGCTATTTTGGGAAGTGGGATGCTTTCACCCTCGGGAACTTTGTCCACTAAAACCGTATCGAAAACCTGGTAAACCTACGACCCCTTATCATCATCAGTCTCTATGAAGGGTACGATGGCATTACTTACGGCGCTTGCATTGTCTTCCCCATGTACTACGATCTCTTGCCTATCCCACTCGAATTTGACCATTTGATGTAGTGTAGAAGGCACTGCTTTGGCGGCGTGGATCTAGGGTCGCCCCAACAGAAGATTATATGACACTGCCACGTCTAACACTTGAAACTCCATGGTGAACTCGACTGGACCAATTGTTAATTCAAGTATGATGTCACCCACTATGTCTGTACCACCACCATCAAACCCTCGAACATAGATGCTGTTCTTATGAATCCTGTCACCATCGACCTTAAGATTGTTCAGTGTGGCCAAAGGACAGATATTGGCACTGGACCCATTATCAATCAGTACGCGAGTGACTACTGAGTCTTCACACTTCACAGTCAAATAAAGGGCTCTATTATGTTCTGTACCCTCCACGAGCAACTCATCGTCTGAAAAAGTGACCATGTTGACCTCGAAAATCTTGTCTGCTATTTTCTCCAGATGGTTCACAGAGATCTTATCCGGAACATGGGCTTCATTCATAATTTTCATCAATACCTGGCGGTGCTCATCTGAATTGATCAATAACAACAACAATGAGATCTGTGTCGGGATCTTCCTCAACTGCTCCACAATGGAGTAATCTTGTGCCTTCATTTTCTTTAAAAATTCTTCCGCCTCTTCCTCGGTAACTGGATTCTTTGTCGCTACGGGATTGGCCCTTCTTAACTCTGCGGGAGCAAAACACCTTCCCGAACGAGTTAACCCCTGTGCCTCACATATTTCTTCCACAACTTCCTTCCCCTTATGCATTACCATTACCTGACTGTAGCTCCATGGCACAGCTTTCTCGCTGATTATCGGCAACTGCATTACTGGCCTGATAACAACTGGTCCTATGCATGCCCCCTTCACGGCTACTGGCTTGCTTGATATCCCTTGCACCGTTACTTTGACCGGCTCTGGATTCTTGGCAACATCAGACGAACTCTTCCCCATCACCACCACTGGCTTGCCTTCTACCCTTTCCAACCGTACTACCATTTTTCCACTAATCAACTTTTCTTTCGGACTGGCACGGATCATCATTACCGTTTGTGAGGGCTTCTTGAGCTTCCCTCCTTTATGCACTAGTTCGATCATGTGGGCTTCATGGTGTGCTGGCAATGGGTTCTGATTGATGTTAGGTGCCTCTGGCTTCTGGACCTCGATCCTATTTGTGTCAATGAGATCTTGTACGACAATTTTCAACTTCCAACACTTCTCAGTATCATGCCCGAGAGCCCCCGAACAATATTCACAGCTTACCGAGTGGTCCAGATTTTTGGGAAGGGGATTTGGCAATTTGGGCTCCACAGGACTCAATAAGCCTAACTGCCTCAATTTGTGGAACAAAGTAGTATAAGTTTCTCCCAGCGGAGTTAATGTTCTCTGCCTCTGCACCCTTTCATTCCTGAAGGTCTGATTCCCACGGAAGCCTGGTCCCGAAGGATTCCTGTAGGCCCTTGGTGGTGGATATGTGTTTTGTGGAGGTGGATATGTGTTTTGTGGGGGTGGATATGTATTATGGGGAGCCAGCGCACGCCATTGCGGGTGAGCCGGAGGCTGAGTGTAAGTTTGGGCGTGATGGACAGAGAAGTGTGGCTCTTGTGGTGGGTAGTAGGGCTGTGGAGGGCCGTATGGAATGTGTGGGTAATTTGAGTGATGGGTTCTAGGTTGGTAGTGAGGGGGGGACCTCACCTCTGGATCTAGACTAAGTACCTGCCTCGACTGTTGCGACATCTTCCCTTTTCTTCTTTCTGAGCGCACCTCCCGTGCCACTCTGGATGGCCTGAGTGGTTGCTTTAATCGCCGAATAGCTCAAGATTTTGTTGGACTTAAGTCCCTCTTCAATCATACCGCCCATTTTTACTACTTCGTTGAAAGATTTGCCAACTGACGTCACCAAGTGACCAAAGTAAGTTAGCTCTAGAGTTTGTAGAAAGTAGTCCACCATTTCCCCCTCTCTCATCGGAGGATCAACTCTTGCTTCCTGTTCTCTCCATCGTAACCCAAATTCTCGGAAGCTTTCCCCGGGCTTCTTCTCAAGTTTCAGCAATGTGGGACGGTCAGGGATGATCTCAAGTTTGTACTGGAAGTGGCCTGCAAAGGCTTGTCCCAGATCGTCCCAGGTGTACCACCTACTCGGATCCTGTCTTGTGTACCATTCCAATGCAGACCCACTTAGACTTTGACCAAAGTAAGCTATCAGCAACTTATCTGTACCACCTGCTCCTCTCATCTTGCTGCAAAAACCTCGCAGATGTGCCATTGGATCACCGTGCCCCTCGTATAGATCAAACTTTGGCATCTTGAACCCTGCCGGCAATTGAACGTCAGGGAAAGGGCACAGATCTTTGTAGGCCACACTGACTTGGTTGCCTAACCCATGGATATTCCTGAAGGACTGCTCCAGGCTTTTAAACTTTCGAAGCACTTCGTCTTGCTCTGGGCTCTTAACCGGCTTTTCAGTCTCTACCGGGATCTCGAAGTGAGTATTATAAGTATGAGGCTCGGGTGCTTTGAAGGTTGGTTCAGGGGGGTAATATTGGTTATCGTGAGCCTGAAACAACGGCTCGCTGGATGATCTTTGAAGCATGGCTGGTGGGGGTGCCACATAAACAGGAGCATTTGGTGGAGGAGGGTTCTGATTAGGTTGTGAAGCTTGGGGATCATAGGCATTTCTTCCCTGATGGTATTGGTGACTGGGGAAGCTTGTCGAAGGGCCGATGGGAAGGTATTCCGGCGTGTGTCCTGGTGGGAGAGTGGAAATAACGGGAGGGTTAGGCACTTTTTGTACCCTAGCTGAAGCCAGCTGCATTTCTTTCATCTCATGTCTCATCTTATCCATTTCCTCCTTCAGCATTTTATTCTCCGTCCTTTCATCCTCGACACTTTGGTCTGAACTAGTCATGCTTTTTAGTACGGGCCCTTTGGATCTTGTTTGGTAATGGTAATCTTCCAGAATGTTCTAACAAACTAACTGGTTCAAAATCTCTGGAAGGGCAACAAACTTGTTAGCGTTAGAGTTTAACACATATTGCAATTTCACGTTGGGGAATGCAATGTTCCTAGGCAGTTTAACCATTTCTAACATGTCTTTGCTTCGACCGCATGCGTCATTCCGGCTTTCCTTGTTTAAGTGTTTCCGAAACTTTCTTTATCTCTCTTTTTATTTCTTTCTTTTCCTTTCTTTTATTTACTTTGCCTTTTTTTTCTTTTTCTTTTTAGTGGTGGTCGAATCTTACGTGGATTGTCTACGTATCATGTCCCCGCATGAATCAGACTGGGCGTAGTTCTACCACAAGTGCGGAAAATAAAGACACCATTTTTGGATTTTCCAACCTTTAGTAGCAAAACGTTATATTACAAGGCAAAATATTTTTGAAAGGAAATTGACAGACTTGATACAGACTACAGACTTTATGCCAAAAGGGAAATATAAACTCCGACGGACAACAGACTCTGAAGACAAGGAAAATACAGACTCAAACTATGAATGTTTCTGAGTTTTGAATTTTGGCGCCCGTGGGGCGTCGTTCGGCCTTGCCGCGGGCTTTGGTGCAAGGCCCCTTTGTAGATCTTTCAAATCTCCCATGATCTGGTGGACATAAATCATTATTGAAGCAAAGAAGGCGGTACGGGACATATCCTCACAAGCTAGGCACTTTATGGTGATGTAGTGCCCGATATCGTCGATTCTTCCCTTGATTCTGTCCCTTTCCATAAGCAATCGCTCTATTTGTTGATTTCGCGTCCCCAGCATTTGCGCGTTGTAAATGAGTTTATACTGAAACTCATTCATCTATTCTTCATTTGGGCCATCAGATCATAGTAGCGCTTCCTATCTGTTCTGGCCTCTCGGGCTTGTCTGAAGATCCGCTCTTCGTAGTCCCTCTTCATTTGTTGCGTGAACCGTACTCGCTCTTCTGTCTTCTTTATCCAATTCACCTGGATTCTCGCTAGACCAACTTTAGATTTTTCCAGGTTTTCTTGATATTCGAGGACTTTCTTCTTCAGACCGTTTATGAGCCTTTTATTAGCCCGACTTCTCCCCTGGCTTTTGGCAGCTATTTTCATTTTCTGGATTTGAGTTTTGAGGACCTCGTTTTCCTAAGCTAGTTTTCTCATTTCCCCCTCATCTGCAGCGATATGCAAATCTTTCTCAAATTTCAAATCCATAACTTGCTTCTCCAACTTGCCTATTGTCACCATGTACTCGTGTTCTTTAGCCAACCAATCCCACTGTTCTTGCGACGCCTTGACGAACTCCTGGAGATGGGGTCTTTTAGCCGGCCTTTCGTGCTCAAGTTTTCTCCTGTACCAAGCAAGGTATTCTGGCGCCACTTCGCCTTTGGCCCGATCCTGTACGCAAGTATCTACTTTTAAATATTGGCATTCACTCCAAATTTGACGGACACTTACTTCAGGAAACTGTCCGTCAGGGCTAATCTCAATTACTTGAGCACTAAGATCTTCCTCATGTGGCACTGTTTGGCATTTCCCGAGTTGTCTCAAAACCCGATACGGCGCGTAAGGCTGAATGCTCTTGAGCCCCATCAATAGAAAGTGGGTACTAGCTGCCGGCATATCGATGACCTTGTCAATGGGCAACTATCCTAGTGTCTACTGTATTTGGCTGGCGGTGAGGGTCCGAAAGAATAATGTCCATGCTGTAACTCCCTCGGGTAGACTGACCCCCTCGATTCTTGTGTAGAACTCTTCTATGCAAGTTTTCTTCGAGGAGCCATAACTCAAGAGCTGGGGACGGTGGCAGAGATGCTCAGTCATCCACATTTGTAGCAACAAGTTACACCCCTCGAAAAAGTTCCCTCTGGCTTTGCAGGCTGTGAGAGCTCGGAAGATATCAGATACTATCATAGGCGCAAGAGTGCTTTCATCTTGAATGAGCAAGGTACTGACGACCCCGGCTATTTTCAGATCAATGTTTCCGTCTCTCCTTGGAAATACCAAAAAGCCCAAAAAGGTTATCATAAAAGCCACTCGTCTATGCTCGTCCCATTTTTTACGGTTACTTTTGCTGCATAACTTGTTACTCGGGTTATTGAATCCTCCGACATGACCGTATCTGTCATATATGAAGCGCGGATTACAAAACCCTGCGGTCAGATCTAGGTTATGGACCGTCCTGGGTATCTTTAATGAATCTAAAAACCGATACACAGTGACAGCTCTTGGAGCAACCAGGTATTTTTGCCTCAACGGAACTTCAACATTTCCGATGTACCCGGCTATTTCCTCCAAAGTCGGAGTGAGTTCAAAATCGGAGAAGTGGAAGACATTGTGTGTCGGGTCCCAGCAGGTGACCAAAGCTCTTATGATATCCCCCCGAGGCTGGATTTCCAATAAACCCGTAAGACCTTTTAGATATTTCTTGACCTCATCTTGCCCTTCACCACCTAAATCATCCCACCATAGCCGCAACTTGAAAGGGATTTTAGTCATTATTGAAAAAGGTTCATTTTGCATCGTGCTCATCCTGCACATTTATTAAGGTGATTAAGAAATAAAATTTATTTGACTCAACAAATTGACTATTTTTAATTTTTCACAGATTAAAAGGAAGATCCAGTTCCGCACACGGCTTTTCAGCACTTCGGGAACGAAGATTTTAAAACTGGGTGAGTCAACCGGTCAAAAATCCAAAAATGACTAAAAGTGGTCGTTTATGCAAAGTCAGCCTTCCGACGTCCCTTTCGGGAACATTCGACTATTCTTGCCAAAAACGACATCACCCGACTTATTTATGTTGATAATTAAAATTTGACATTTTTGGCTATTTTTGTAAAAGGGGAGGTTGGACCCGATGAGGGTTGCCTACGTATCCCGCACCCTGTGAGAATCAAACCGGCGTAGTTCGGGTCGATAAAACAAACTTCTTTTTGAAAACTAGACTCTTTTCATTGGCAAATAAAACTTATATATTTTTTTCCACTTTCTCAAAAAAAATTCGGCAGAGTTTCGACACTATTTGGACATTGTTTTTTTTTTCAAAAACAGGTGATTAACTCTCCTTAACCCTCATACTGCTATTTCGCTTTCCTCAAAAAGTCGGTCAACATGCAAGTCTGAAGCAAATAAATGCACAAGTAGAAGCAAGTAAGATGCATCAGGATGGTCATTTTCATTTTTTGGTACATCTGTCCTACACAGACCCAACCTCTATGTTGAGCCTCCAAAGTCAAATGCACATGATGCAAACAAACGTTCCTACTAGGGATCCGACGTGAATCTGAGTTATTCTAGGTTCATAACCTCGGCATTTGTTCTAGACTGTGTACCCGAGCGGACAACTCGAGTCGAGGAGGGGGCTACGTACCGGGAACCAAAAGGCCATCCGGCTTAGTAACTTGTCCGGCCTCTTTCTTATTTCAGGTATGACACTAACAGAATAGGGAGTCTCAACCAGCAAGCACATCCCCGGAGGTAAGAATAGAAGGGTTTCGGCACAGTTTATATACAGTTCAGATAATATCAAAGCGGTAAAAGCATCATTTAGCACATTAGGCCCAAACATGTAAAAATCACATAAAACCAAATATAACAATTTATCTAAGCTCGAATTCTTGAACCCTGAACCAGAGATTCTGGGTTCGCTCCCCAGCAGAGTCGCCAGAGCTGTCACACCTCCTTTTTCATCCGCGCACGCAGGGGTGCATAGGAGTTTTTCCAATTAAAGGACAATCGAAACAGGATTTATTATTAAAGGATCAGAGTCGCCACTTGGGAGATTTGTGGTGTCCCAAGTCACCGATTTAATCCCGAATCGAGGAAAAGAATGACTCTGTATTACAGTCTGCGAACCAAAAATCCGGATAAGGAATTTTGTTAACCCGGGAGAAGGTGTTAGGCATTCCCGAGTTCCGTGGTTCTAGCACGGTCACTCAATTGTCATATTCGGCTTAATTATCTGATTTTACACAATTATGAACCTATGTGCAAATTTTAACTTTTAACTGCTTTAATTATTATCATTATTATTTTAACAGAGAATTGGAACGTTGTGAAAACATATCTCGAACCACATCACATCAATGTACCCGTGGTTATCGACACATTTTGACTCCGTTGAGATTTGGATTTGGGTCACATAAATGTGCAAGCGAGTTTAAGAAAGTAAATTATTAATGGCGCGCCTAAAGCGACTAGCGTATTATCATTTTGGGGAAGGCCGTGAACTTTTGCTAAACGGCCCATCCCGAAGTCTAAGGGATTTTACAAACACTTATAAAAGGCCCCGCAGCTTATGTATTTTTGTTTGTCGAGGCTCGTCTCATTCATTATTTAAAAAAAAAAAGAATTGCAACATCTTGGAAATGCATCTCGAACCACGTCACAATCACTGTACCCGTGATTAGCGACACATTTCGACTCCGTTAGGATTTGGATTTGGGTCACATAAATGTGCACCCGGGTTTAAGGAGGTAATGTTATTTAAAGTACGCGCCTAAAGAGACTAACGCGGGGTTATTTTGGGAAGTGGCTGTGCAATTCGCTAAAAGGCCCGTCCCGAAATCTGAGCATTTTAATATATACAATTATCGAGGGCCCCGCAATCTATGCGTTTTATTTGGCGAGGCTCATCTCGTTTATTTTAAAAGGACGATCCTAAGGTGACTAAGATTTTTCTATTTTTTTTCTAAAGATAAAGAAAAGTCATAATTAATTATATGCGTATAATGGCCCAGCTTTTATTATTTGCTCCAACAACTTAGCAATTTCCGCGGTTATACCAAACGAGAAGATACTGTTCAATTGAATTCCATTCAAGTTGTTCAATTCTACTAAATGCAAACTTAGGCGTGTATGGTAGACTGAAGTAAACTGCAGTAAATTGAAGTTGATTCGGATTGATATACATGAGAAACTAAGTTGACAACTAACAACTCAAGCTCTAACATTTATTAGATATTTCTAGTACTCTAAATCTACTTCCCTATTCTACTTCAATTCTGTTTTTCAAAAAAATAAACTATGTCAATTGAGATTATACTATAGCCTGGCTAAAGGGCAAATATCCAACTAATAGTTTACCGTTTCCATCACGCACAGGAATATAAATACACTAACACTCAACTAACAAGCACATGAACAAACTAGGCGTAGGGTTTATCAGTTCAATTTTGAGGCAACAGTTTACATTAACTGAAGATAATTCTAACTAAACAAATCCCTATCCAATACAACTCAAAACCATCAGAAATAACGACTAGGCAGTAACTAGGAAGCACAGAGACTCGGATCATGCTTCATTTCATTCCAATAACCAAGGATATACAAATGTGTACCTGGTATTAACAATACAAGAAGAGGAAGAAGAGGATCAGCAGCAACAGTAGCAATACAATACAGCAGAACAACAAATAGCCACTGCAAATACCAAACAACAGGTACCAACAGCTAGTGGCATATGCAGCAGACCCAAGTGGATTTAAAACCAGTTAAAACTAGAACACTCAAACTTCAACAGCTCAAACGACCTCAGAAAGGAAATAAAAAAAAACACACTACTGCAACACTACACCCAAACTCATCTTAAACCATCTCAAAACCTATTTAAACTTTGAACTCCTTTCTCTCCCTTTTAAGATTACTTTCTCTTCTAAAGTCTGCATAAAAGAAAAGCCAGACCAGACCCAGAGAGATCCAAGCCCAGACTCGAAAAAAAAATCCAAAAAGAATTGATTTTTTGCTCCCAAAAAAACCCCCGCCCCTTTTCTGGTCTTGAGTGACCTTATTTATCACCAAAACAGACCTGCCCCCTCCGCCTTATAAGATTTTCTGCCCATGATATTCCTCCACCACTACTACATGTTTTGTTCTCTTTTTAATTCACTTGTTCCCCACTACCCTTGTCTTTTCCTTATTTAATTGTTCAAATAGGTATGGACACCTATTTCTTAATCCATTTCCTTTAGACCTTCCACACCATCATGTTTTGTTCCCCATTAGCACTAAACAAATGCATTAGTTTAATGTTAATTAAGTGTTTTACTGACAGCCCACTTAAACTAGCCATTTTTAAACTTTTCAATTCCTAAATTACCCACCTAAAGCCCCTGAAATTATTGTCCTACCCAATCCCTTCAATTGGTAACAACCCCAAACAGCTATAACCAATTCAAACTATCAAATTCCTAACAACTGACTCCTAACTCAACTGAACAGATTACAAAACTTCAGATTTGAAAAACCAATAGACTCCCTGATAACCAACTAGACAAGTAATCAACAATATGAATTGCAAGCAAAGCGAATCACACACTATAGAATAAGTTTTAATTCACAACAATTTGGCTAAACCCAACTACTATCAACATGTGACTGCAATTAGAGATGAGGCAAAGCAAGTGTCATGAAATGAAACCTGATTAATAACACGAGTCTAGGCTCAGAAAATCATGAACTATTTCCTAAGCATTAGGTCTATTGTATAGGCTAACATTGTTGATTAAGGGATTACCATGACAACATAATTGGTAACCTGAACTTGAACAAACTAAACAGACACAAATTCAACCAGTTGGACCTTAGACTAATGAAACTAAACAGACACAACTCGCAAACTGGCCCAAGTTTGGACCTTAGACTACTGATCATAATTCAAACGGGAAATTCATGCCAATTTATAGAAGGGGAAGGGACAAAGTAAACAAATGGAACTGCAAGAGTGAACAATCAAACTGGATGTAAAAGACTTACCCGAATCACAACTCGATAAAAAAACTCGAGGCTCTTCCCATTCTCAAGCCGAGACGGACTTTAACCATGTGTTTTCGAAGGAAAACAGCACGGCTAAAGTCAGTCTCTGGCTCAAAATTCATGGAACCTGTCCTGCCTAACTTTGATCTGGAATCCGAGCTACCCCACGATGATTTGAAAAGAGTCGATCAGGGATTCATGGTGAGGGGGTCCAGGAGATCACATGGTGTGAGTTTGGTGGCATTTGAACGAATTAGGGTTTGGGTCGATTCCTTTGATCTAAGATTCGAGGAGCTCGGAGGTGATTCGAAGAAAACTAAGCGTGGGACTAGAACGAGGAAGTCTTGGCAAAGCTGTTGTGTGAATTTGGAGTCTATTGGACGAGATAGGGTTCCAGCCTGATTTTCGATCTAACATTCGAAGCACACAGCCGGGATTCGAGGGATAAGAGTTAGGGATTTGGAATAGGGAGGTCGAGGGGAATCAATGGTGAAAAGATGGGGTCGTTTGGACCACCGGAATCGCCGTGAGGCGATTTCCGGTGGGCGGAGCACGGTGGTTGAAGGCGGAGGGTTTGTTTGATCTCTGAAGCTCAGAGACGAAGAGGTGAGGGGGGGTTGGTTTAGGGGGGCGGGGTAGGATTTAGGAATATATACCATGTGGGGAATTTAATCCCGGCCGTTAGATCAATTAAGATCAACGGCCAGGATCAAGGAGATTAACCCATACAGCGTCGTTTGGTTTAAGTAGGGAGTCGATTTGAACCGGGTAACGGGTCGGGCCAGGGGATGGGTAAGGATGGGGTGATCTGGACCGTTGGATCAAGTCGTATCAACGGCCCAGATTCTTCATGCCCGAACGGCGTCGTTCCACCCGTCTCCAAGACTGGTTAGATTGGACTAGGTAAAAGGGTATTTGAACTGGGCCTGAACTTTCTTTTAAAATTGGCCCAGTCCGATTTTCTTCTCTTGTTTTCTTCTATTTTCTTTTTAATTCCTAAAAACCAAAATTCCTAAATTAAATGGTAAAACCAAGATTATTTTAAAAAGATATTAATTAACCCTTAACAATAATTAACACACAAGATCAAATATTGATTAAAATAAAATCACACAATTAAACAATAAAAATGACAAAGCTACCAAAATTCATATTTTGTGATTTTCATTCTTTAAAATAGGACATGGTTTAATTAATTCCAAAATGCATAATTAAATTCTAAATATGCATGCAACATGTATTTTGGTATTTTTCAATTAATTAAAACAAGGTAAACATTCACAGACAAAAAATTATCCAAAATGTCACGCCAAAATTCTCAAAATTGTACCCAAAGGCAATTTGTTTTATTTTTCGATTTCTTTTGGAGTAGTTTTTGTGAAGCAAAAATCACGTGCTCACAGTAAGCATTTTAACTCGCTTGTATAATAACTACAATGATTCTTTTTTGAGGCTTCTAGTGACAATATTGAAGGCGATACTAGTATGGGTGAAGTTGGTGATTTGTTGCAATCAAAGTGGGAGAAACTTTTGGAAGATGAGGGAAATATTAAAAAAAATCTGATCTTGAGATATATTTGATGAATGATGTGGTGAAGATCAAGGATTTTAATATCTTGGCATGGTGGAAAGTTTCATCTAGTAAATATCCAATTGTTTCAAAAATTGCAATGGATGTTCTTTCTATTCCTATTTCTACTGTTGCATCGGAGTCTGCTTTTAGTACAGGTGGTCGAATTTTAGATTCTTATAGGAGTTCTTTATCACCAAAAACAGTGGAAGCACTTATTTATACTCAACAATGGATACGATCACCTTTCAAGGAATATAAGTTTGAAGACATGTTAGAGGAAGTCCAGAAAATTGAGCAAATTGAAGAAGGTAATAATTTATATTCAATTGTTAATGAGTATAGTTATTTTTTACATTAATTAATATTTAAATATGTTAATTGTTTCGTCTTCTTCTTTTCCAGAATATGTAGACTCGCCTTTGAGGATTGATTAGAAGGATGATTAACTACAATTTGCTTCATGACTATTTTTGGAAGTGAGGTCATTATGCCTTTACAAGTATTTTGGAAACATGCTCCTCTGGTTGTAATATCTACTAAGATGCCCAACTTCTTAGAGTTTAATATATTCTCTTTTTGTTTATCTTTTAGGACTTTTGGGTGTAATATCTACTCTTAAAAAGTTGGTGATAATTCTTATGTAGATTGCAATATGATATGCAGTTTATATTTTTGGTGATAATTTTCTCATATTGCCTACTTCCTAATGGCCAAATATTGTTTAAATCTAATTCAATTTTTCTCTTGACTTAGTAGAACTGATATGGAAATGTATGGAGTTGTAGCCTTCAGGAATAGTTCATTGGCTTGTTAATGTTTTATTAGAACACAGTGTGTTGACATATCAAGATCCAGTACCTGATATATAGTATTTTTCTAATATTTACTGGAAAAAAGACATCTGCATTGTGTAAGGAGTAATTTTTCCTTAACACCTATTGTCATTCATTGTTTGGTTAACACAATAGCCACCATGGTTGTCATTCAAGTAGACCTGTTGTACTCAAGCAACATGTTACAACATGCTCATTCAAGAAAATGCCCCGTATAAGATTGATCCTGACCCCACAAGGTGTTATTGTCATGATCCTTCTTTGGTGTATAATTTTAGACTTTTATATTTGCATGGTCCTCCTGATCTTTTTTGTACTCCAAGATAGCTGCATGAATTTATTAGAATTTTATGATGGCAACTATATATAGCTTGGAGCACAAGTTTATCGGAACGAAAAACCCGAAAAACCCGAAAAACCCAAGAAACCCGAGAAAACCCGATATTGAAAAACCCGACTTTTGTTGGTTTGGTTTGATCTATAAATTTAAAAACCCGATATAATTAGTTTGGTTTGGTAATTGCAAAATCCGAACCAACTCAACCTATGTACACCCCTATAAATTACTATTAAGACAAAGGACTAGATCACAAATCAATTGTACAAAAAAATAATATATGTACTGTAAAAAAATTTAAGATTTACAGAAAAATATACATAAAGATATATATATATATATATATATATATATAAATGTAATTATTATTTTTAGATATGTATTTATATAGTCAATTTAGTTTTTTTCCAATTATTTTTCACTTAAAACCAAGATCAAATCAAAATTTATCGATTTTTAAAATTAAAAATCAAAACAAAATCAGTTTTCTTCTTTAGTTTGAATTGATCTTCGGTTTGATTTGATTTTTTCATATTACTTGAACGCCTCAACTCAACAAGGAGGTTAAAATTTTCATGATACTAGATCTACATTTTAAAAATTACTATAATAATGGAGTAAATTATTCCTACAATGTTCAAATTCATCTCTCCTTGTCAAAGTTACAAAGGCACGTTGAAATGCGTGTAGAATTATCCAATATGGCTCTGAAACGTCAGAATAATGAAAATGCGTAGCATTGGCAGGTGGAGGTTGTTTTGTTGCAGTTACACGCGGCAACTCATCAGTGGGTGAGTTTAATAAGGTCGACTGGTCATTGCCGGTTTAACAAGGTTGACTGGTTATTTCAGAGAGGTTTGACCGTAAAGATGTATAGCGCATATATTTAATGCACTATGCTTTAAAATACATAGTGCCGTGTTATATCTTAACGGACAAAACAGAAGTTAAAGTATAGCGCCCTTTAAAAGGGCGTTATATATAGAAATGTTACCAATTTTTTCCCCACTTATTTCGGTTTTTTGTGTCCAAAAGAATCACACTTTAGTTCTGGACTCATTTCTTAAATGCTTAACTGTTAATAATTAGAAAATGAGAAGTGTCGGCTGACCTTGTCTTCACGAGAGGCGCCATCACAATCGGATCCGGGTTAGGGTTGTGACACTTGTATGATGCTCATATTGTGCTAATCTTTGTACTAAAGATTCTTTTTTTTATAATATAAAAGATTTGTTACCACCTTAAGTACAAAATTCATTTAGAGCGATTTTAATATATTTTCAAGATAAATTTTTTATTTTTATCTATAGCATAAAAGATTTGGCGACACCTTTAGGCAAGGAATTCATTTTGAGATTGTTGTCAAACTCTTATTAAGCTTCCTATTCTCACATTTTAGAGCTGAATTATTTTTCTAATATGAAAATTTTCAATCCCCTTTCAGGTTCAAGATATGTACTCTCTAAGAGCGAAGACTCAATCACAACTAACAGTAATTACTTGTACAAGTTCAAGTTTTATTGAATAATTCACTTTAACTATTTGGTTCTTCAATTGTCCTACTAACAATGAACACAAGTTTTTAACAAGCATTTTCCTACCCAATGATTGAAAAGAAGAAGGGTCATATACGGTTGCATTTATAGTTTTTCATTTGTGAATTAACATAATTCATTTTCCACATATGCTTCTTCCAGTGATAAGTGAAAAATATAGTGATATCGTATATAATTCTTTGTTGAATCCCTCATCAACACAATCTAGTTAGGACCCCTTATTTTTCATAGCAATCGGAAAGCTTCGTAAAGTACTATATAGTTGTTTCTTTATTTATTCATTTTTCATAATGATGGATAGTGCTTTTACCTTAGATTGACTCTATTACTCTAACCAAAATTCTTTACCCAAAATATTTTTTACTATTATTTTTGTAAGATTTTAGAGTTGAGTATGCTAAAGTTTGATCGATTTTAATTTACTATGAAGAAAATAAAAGATTTAATTTTAATTTACAAAAATGAGCTTGTTTTGTTTACCAAAAAAAGAGACCTACTATTATTTGTTTACATGATTTTACAAACAAATATGTTAAAGTTGGAAAAAATTTGTTTTACAATGAGGAAAGGAATGATCAAGTTTACAGAAAATGAGGTTTTATGTACTATATAAAGTTCACGTTATTTGATAAAAAAATAAGTTGCATAAGTGGTATCTCGGAAAAATGGATAATAGGATTTCAGAAATTTTGTTATAGTCTTTTTCCCCTTCACACTGAATTACAGGCATTATATGACGGACTACAAGTGGCGCACAGGTTCAACCTATTTCCATTGGAAGTGGAAACTGACTCAACCAATGTAATCAATGCAATCAACAATGGTCACAACACACTAGCTAATCTAATATACTCTTGCGAGTTGTTAATGCGCCAGGAGAAGCACCTACTACTACGGCATAACTTGTGACGACCCAAAGGGTCATCACCTGTTTTTAATCGCATTCTATGCTTCCGAGGCCTTGAAAACCTCATTTAGAGTCACCTCGATTAGTGTGCGCAGTCCGCGCGCGTAGCCGGAAAGCTTAAATATGAAATTCTGTGAAAAATGATGAAATTTGAGTTTAAAATGAATAAATTTGACTTTGGTCCACATTTTGGGTAAACGGACCCGGACCTGTGATTTGACGGTCCCGGAGGGTCCGTAGTAAAATATGGGACGTGGGCATATGTCCGGAATTGAATTCCGAGGTCCCAAGCCCGAGAAATGAATTTTTAAGTAAAATTATTTTATGAAAATATTTAAGGAAATTCGAAATGAAATCTGATTAGAAAGCGATGGTATTGGGCCCGTATTTTGGTTTCGGCGCCCGGTACAGGTCTTAGATATGTTTTAAGTTCTTCTTGTAAAATATGGTTGAACTCGGACGTCGTTTGACGTGTTTCGGACTTGAAATACTAAATTTGAAACTTGATGAAGTTTTTGGAAAAATTCTTGATTTTGAGGTTTGATTCATTGTTTTGAGGTTATTTAGACGATTTGAACGCACAGATAAGTTCGTATGATGTTGTTGAGTTAGTACATATGTTTGATTAGGAGCCCCGAGGGCTCGGGAGAGTTTCGGAGGTGTTTCGGAATGGTTTTAGCCTTGTAAAAGTTGCAGGTTTTCTGCAGTTAGTGCACAGGGAATTTGTTCTTCGCGTTCGCGTGGTTCCACTCGCGAACGCGTAAGGCAAAGATCCCAGGTGCCCAGTTTCTTCAACGTGAACGCGAAACTGATGGGGGAAACCCTTCGCGAACGCACGCGTAGGGTTCAGGGGAGGGCCACCCAATGTGTTCATCGCGAACGCGTTCGTTTGCACGCGGACGCGAGGGCTCGAGAAGCTGTAGCTTCGTGATCGCGAGCCCCTTGACGCGAACGCAAAGGCCAAAAGGCCTGACCCATCGCGAATGCGAGAGGTCTGTCGCGAACGCGTAGCTTTAAATCGCCCAGTTATTTTAAGTTTCAAAAATAGAATGCAAACGGGATTTCTCAAAATTTTACAAAACTTCTTCTTCTTCAAAGCTCCAAGACGATCCTTGAAGCACTTTTTCACCAAAACTTCTTAGGTAAGTAATCTCCAACTCGTTTTCTTCCATTTTCCTCAACATCTAATGAATTTCTAGGCCTAAAACATATGATTAAGGTAGAAAATTAGGAATTTTGGTATAGTTAGGGTTTTTTGATTTTTCTTGATTTAGACCTCGTTTTGGGGTCGGATTTGAAAATAAATTATATATTCGGGCTCGTGGATGAATGGATGATTTGATTTTGGTCTGAATCTCGTATTTTGACAAAGCGGACCCGACATCGATTTTTGGGTTTTTGGGAAGAATGATGGAAAAGCTATAATTAGGAAATGGATTCGAATTGTTTAGCATTTGTTGATGTTATGAAGTCATTCATGTATAGATACAATTGATTTGGAGCCGAATTCGAGAGGAAGAGCGGTAATTGAGGATTGACTTGGCCGTGGAAGTTTGAGGTAAGTGTTTGGTCTAACCTTAGCTTGAGGGATTAGGAATTGAGTCCTATTTTCTATGTGATAATTATTGAGTACGACATATAGGCATGGTGACGAGTATCTATACGTTGGTGTCTAGCATGACCGTGAGTCTTTATGTTGTGAATATCCTGATTTTGTTGTGTCTTTCATGCCTTAGTGATGATTTCTTTATGCTGTGAAAAGATTGTGAAAGAAATTATGACCTTTGAACTTCGAGGAGCATTGGCTCGAGTTATATTACAAAGTGTGAAAGTATATGAAATGATTGAACCCTTTGGAGCGTTGACTCAAGTGGTAAAGTGAGTTGAGAAGTAAAAGTGAAAGAAAGAGAAAAGAGTTATGAAATTGCTCCCTTGCCGGGATGTTTGTTGCTTTGTTGATTATCTCCCTTGCCGGGATGCTGAGATTATTGATATTATTCCCTTGCCGGGATTTAACTGTTTAATTGTATTCCCTTGCTGGGATTTCTATTATTACTTGTTTACTCCCTTGCTCCTTTGTTTGTGATTGTTGTTTGGATGAGGAAAAGCGTTAAAGCACGAAGGGTGATGCCGTGCATTGTTTGCTATGGTGAAAAAAGAGTGTAAAGCACGAAGGGTGATGTCGTGCCGTACGATGTACCATTCCGTACCGATTATCATTGACTATATGGTGAGAAAAGCGAGTAAAAGCACGAAGGGTGATGCCGTGCACACTTTTGTTATAAAATATTATTTGGTGAGGACGAGAGTAAAAGTACGAAGGGTGATGCCGTGCACATTGTTATTATATGATTGATTTGGTGAGGACGAGAGTAAAAACACGAAGGGTGATGCCGTGCAAATTGTTGATTTCTAATTCTTGATGATATTCTAGTTATGTTGTTACTTTCCTTACTTGATGCTTTCTATTCGGAACCGTTATCCCCCACACATCATGTTTCCCCTTCCCACATTTACTAGTTATTTCTGCATTTTCCTTTCCGCTGTATATATTTAAATTGCACATGTTTATTTGGTAGTCTGGTCCTAGCCTCGTCACTACTTCGCTGAGGTTAGGCTAGACACCTACCAACACATGGGGTCAGTTGTACTGATACTACACTCTGCACTGTGTGCAGATCCCGGCGCAGCTTACGGATAGTAATTGGAGGGCTTCCTTCAGTCCACCCGGAGACCCAAGGTAGACCTGCAGACGTTCGCGGGCCCTGGCGTCTCCCTCTATCTCTATTCCCTGTTTCATTTTCTTTCGTTTAGAAACAGTTTATTGTATTTTCTTCAGGCCTTGTTTGTAGTGACTCTTAGACAGTTTGCGATACTGTGACACCAGATTTTGGGTATTGAGGTTTTGAAAGTTTTAATAGACGTAGTCTTGAGTTATAAAAATTGTTGTCTTCCGCTTATTTAATTAATTCCTCTATTTTCATGTTATCGCTGGTAATTAAAAAAAAAGTAATTTCTTAATGAAAAAGGTAGTTAAGGGTTGGCTTGCCTAGCTCTCATTAGTAGGCGCCATCACGACTCCCGATGGTGGAAAATTCGGGTCGTGACAAGTTGGTATCAGAGCTCTAGGTTACATAGGTCTCACAATTCACGGACAAGCTTAGTAGAGTCTGAGGGATCGGTACAGAGACGTCTGTATTTATCCCCAAAGGCTACAGAGTTAGGAAAATTTCACATTTGTTCTTTCCTGTTGTGCGGTTTTGTTTCTCAATACTGATTGCCTTCCTACTCTATTCTTTCGCAGATGGCGAGAACACGCGCTTCCTCATCTACCACTCAGCAGCCCGAGCCCCCAGCAGCAGCTCCTATGAGGGGCAGAGGGCGAGGTCGAGGTAGGGGCAGAGCTCAGCCCCGAGCAGCAGCACCAGTGGCGGAGCCTCAGGTTGATTTTGACAAGGAGGTTCCGGCCCCAGCAGTTCCGATAGACCCAACTCAGGTCCCTGAAGGATTTATTGCTACCCCAGTTCTTCAGGATGCTCTGGTCCAATTAGTGGGCCTCATGGAGAGTATCACCCGAGCAGGTTTGCTTCCTGTAGCACCAACCGTCTCTCAAGCTGGAGGAGGGGCTCACACTCCTGCTACTCGCACTCCAGAGCAGGTGGCTCCCCAGATTCAGATTCCAGCAGTTCAGCCAGCTGGAGCAGTCCAGCCGGGTGTAGTAGCTCAGACTGGCGATGGAGTAGCCATGCCTGCCGATGCTTTGTGGAGGCTGGATAGGTTCACCAAGCTCTTCACTTCTACATTCAAGGGTGCATCTACTGAGGATCCCCAGAATTATCTGGATAGTTGTTACGAGGTTCTTCGGAACATGGGGATCGTTGAGACTAATGGAGTTGATTTTGCTGCCTTTCGTCTGTCGGGATCTGCCAAGACTTGGTGGAGGAATTATTGCTTAGCTAGACCAGCCGGTTTGCCAGCCTTGACTTGGGAGCAGTTTTTAGTGTTGTTTCTGGAGAAGTTTCTCCCCATTACTCAGAGAGAGGCTTATCGGAGGCATTTTGAGCGCCTCCAGCGGGGTTCCATGACTGTTACCCAGTATGAGACCAAGTTCATTGACTTAGCTCGCCATGCTCTTGTCATACTTCCTACTGAGAGAGAGAGAGAGGGCGAGGAGGTTTATTGATGGTCTGATTCAGCCGGTTCGTCTTCAGATGGCTAGGGAGACTGGGAGTGAGATCACCTTTCAGGAGGCAACCAATGTGGCCCGCAGAGTTGAGATGGTTCTGTCGCATGGAGGTGGTCATGGGTCGGATAAGAGGCCCCGTCATTCAGGCAGATTCAGTGGTACCTCATCTAGAGGTAGAGATTTATATGGTAGAGGCCATCCTCCTAGGCCCTTTCAGTCAGCTCTTCAGGTTTCTGACGGTGCTTCAGGTAGCCGTGGTCCTCCGATGCAGCATTCTGATCAGCAGTCCTTCAGTGCACTAACAGCACCCATCGGTGCACCGCCGCTTCAGAGTTTCTGAGGTGGTCATTCAGGTTGACAAGGCCAGCAGTCTCAGCAGCCGAGGGCTTGTTACACTTGTGGAGATCTGGGTCACATTGCCAAGTTTTACCCTCGAGCACCGGGTAGCTCTCAGCATTAGGGTTCTCGTGCTATGGTACAGGCAGCAGGTGTTCCACATCCCGCCCAGCCAGTTAGAGGTGGGGGTAGAGGTGCTAGAGGTGGAGGTAGATGTCCTAGAGGTGGAGCTCAGGCCGCTAGAGGTGGAGGCCATCCAGCAACAGGCCATCCCATAGAGGTAGTTCAGGGTGGTGGGGCCCAGCCCCAATGTTACGCCCTTCCAGCCAGGCCCGAGGCTGAGGCTTCAGATGCAATCATTACAGGTATTATTCTGATTTGTGATAGAGATGCTTCAGTGCTATTTGATCCAGGGTCTACGTACTCGTATGTGTCGTCTTTTTTTGCACCATATCTGATCATGCCTAGTGATTCATTGATTGATCCTGTTTATGTGTCTACACCGGTGGGTGATTCTATTGTGGTTGATCAAGTCCATCATTCTTGTATTGTGGTGATCGGGGGTCTTGAGACTCATATAGATTTATTGCTCTTAGACATGGTTGATTTTGATGTTATATTGGGGATGGACTGGTTATCATCTTACCACGCTATCTTGGATTGCCACGCTAAGACTGTGACCTTAGCTTTATCGGGTATGCCTCATTTAGAATGGAGAGGGACTCCTGGTCATTCTACCCGCAGTGTTATCTCGTATGTGAAGGCTCGGCGTATGGTCGTGAAGGCTCGGCGTATGGCCTATTTGGCTTATGTTCATGATTCCAGTGCTGAGGTTCCCTTTATTGATTCTGTGCCCGTGGTTCCTGAGTTTCCTGAGTTTTTCCATTCAGACCTGCCGGGGATGCCACCCATTAGGGATATTGATTTCTGCATCGATTTGGCTCTGGGCACTTAGCCCATTTCTATTTTGCCATATCGCATAGCCCCGCCAGAGTTGAAAGAGTTGAAGGAGCAGTTGCAAGACTTGCTTGAGAAGGGTTTCATTAGACCCAGCGTTTCGCCTTGGGGTGCGCCGGTGTTGTTTGTTAAGAAAAAGGATGGTTCGATGAGAATGTGCATTGATTACCGGCAATTGAACAAGGTCACCATCAAGAATAAGTATCCACTGCCGAGGATTGATGATTTGTTCGATCAGCTTCAGGGTGCCAAGGTATTTTCAAAGATTGGCTTGAGATCTGGCTACCATCAATTGAGGATTAGGGCATATGATGTGCCTAAGACAGCATTTCGCACTCAGTATGGGCATTATGAGTTCTTGATTATGTCATTCGGGTTGACAAATGCCCCAGCAGCTTTTATGGATTTGATGAATCGAGTGTTCAGGCCTTATTTGGACTCATTCGTGATAATCTTCATTGATGATATTCTGATATATTCCCGCATCCAGGAGGAGCACGAGCAACATCTCATAGTGGTTCTTCAGTCTCTGAAGGATAGTCAGCCATATGCGAAGTTCTCGAAGTGTGAGTTCTGGTTGAGTTTAGTTGCATTCCTGGGTCATTTCGTATCAACAGAGGGTATTCAGGTTGACCCGAAGAAGATTGAGGCAGTCAAGAACTGGCCTAGACCAGCATCAGCTACAGAGATTCGGAGTTTCTTGGGATTGGCAGGCTACTATCGTCGGTTCGTGGAGGGGTTCTCATCTATCGCAGCCCCAATGACCAGGTTGACCCAGAAGGGTGCCCAGTTCAGATGGTCAAACGAGTGTGAGGCAAGCTTTTAGAGGCTCAGGACAGCTCTGACTACGGCACTGGTGTTAGTTTTGCCCACAGGTTCAGGGCCTTATAAAGTTTATTGTGATGCATCTCGTATTGGGCTTGGTGCAGTGTTGATGCATGATGGAAAGGTCATTGCCTATGCTTCGAGGCAGTTGAAGATTCATGAGAAGAACTATCCGGTTCATGATTTAGAGTTGGAAGCCATTGTTCACGCATTGAAGATTTGAAGACACTATCTGTATGGCGTGGCGTGTGAGGTATTCACAGATCATAAGAGTCTTCAGTATTTGTTCAAGCAAAAGGAGTTGAATTTGAGGCAGAGGAGGTGATTGGAGTTGTTGAAAGATTATGACATCATTATCTTATATCACCCGAGAAAGGCCAATATGGTGGCCGATGCCTTGAGTAGGAAGTCAACCAGTATGGGCAGTCTTTCTTATATTCCGGTCGGTGAGAGACCGTTTGCCTTGGATGTTCAGGCTTTGGCCAATCAGTTTGTGAGGTTGGATATTTCTGAGCCTAGTCGTGTATTAGCTTGCACGGGCGCTCGTTTTTCTTTATTGGAGCGTATCCGTGATCGGCAGTATGATGATCCTTATTTGTGTGTCCTTAGAGACACGGTGCAACGTGGAGGTGCCAAGCAGGTTACCTTAGGTGATGATGGAGTTTTGAGATTGTAGGGTCGAGTTTGTGTGCCTAATGTAGATGGGCTTCGAGAGTTGATTTTAGAGGAGGCCCATAACTCCAGGTACTCTATTCATCCGGGCGCCGCGAAGATGTATCAGGATTTGTGGTAGCATTATTGGTGGCGTAGAATGAAGAAGGATATTGTTGCATATATGGCTCGGTGTTTGAATTGTCAGCAAGTTAAGTATGAGCATCAGAGTCCTGGTGGATTGTTTCAGAGGATTGAGCTTCTCGAGTGGAAGTGGGAGCGGATCACTATGGATTTCGTTGTTGGGCTCTCGCAGACTCAGAGGAAGTTTGACGCAATATGGGTCATTGTTGATAGGTGCGCATTTCATCCCTGTGGTAGTCTCCTATTCATCCGAGAGGTTAGCTGAGATCTATATCCGGGAGATTGTTCGTCTTCAAGGTGTGCCTGTGTCTATCATTTCGGACCGAGGTACGCAGTTTACCTCACGTTTCTGGAGAGCAGTTCAGCGAGAGTTGGCCACTCAAGTGGAGTTGAGTACAACATTTCATCCCTAGACGGACGGCAAGTCCGAGCGGACTATTTAGATTCTGGAGGATATGCTCCGAGCTTGTGTCATTGATTTTGGAGGCTCGTGGGATCAGTTTTTGCCTTTAGCAGAGTTTGCCTACAACAACAGCTACCAGTAAAGCATCCAGATGGCTCCTTATGAGGCTTTGTATGATAGGCGATGTCGATCTCTGTTTGGATGGTTTGAGCCGGGGGAGGCTCGATTGTTGGGTACGGATCTGGTTCAGGAGGCCTTGGACAAGGTCAGGATCATTAAGGATAGGCTTCGTACAGCTCAGTCCAAGCAAAAGAATTATGCAGACCGCAAGGTTCGAGATGTGGCTTTCACAGTTGGTGAGCGAGTATTACTCCGAGTGTCGCCTATGAAGGGCGTGATGAGATTTGGGAAGAAGGGCAAGCTTAGTCCTTGGATCATTGGCCCGTTTGAGATTCTTGATCGAGTGAGAGAGGTAGCTTATAGACTTGCATTGTCGCCGAGCTTATCAGTCGTGCATCCAGTGTTTCATGTATCCATGCTTCGAAAGTATCACTATGATCCATCCCACGTGTTAGATTTCAGCACTGTCCAGTTGGACAAGGACTTGTCTTATGAGGAGGAGCCGATGACTATTCTAGACCGACAGGTTCGTTAGTTGAGGTCGAAGAGTTTTCCTTCTGTTTGTGTTTAGTGGAGAGGTAAGCCTCCTGAGGCATCGACCTGGGAGTCCGAGTCTGATATGCGGAGCTGTTATCCTCATATTTTTCCTGACTCAAGTACTTCTTTCTTCTATCCGTTCGAGGACGAACGATTGTTTTAGAGGTGGAGAATATGACGACCCAAAGGGTCATCACCTATTTTTAATTGCATTCTGTGCTTCTGAGGCCTTGAAAACCTCATATAGAGTCGCCTCAATTTGCGTGCGCAGTCCGAGCACGTAATCAGAAAGCTTAAATATGAAATTCTGTGAAAATGATGAAATTTGAGTTTAAAATGAATAATTTTACTTCGGTCAACATTTTGGATAAACGGACCCAGACCCATGATTTGACGGTCCCGGAGGGTCGGTAGGAAAATATGGGACGTGGGCATATGTCCGAAATCGAATTTCGAGGTCCCAAGCCCGAGAAATGAATTTTTAAGTAACATTGTTTTCTGAAAATGTTTAAGGAAAGTGAAAATGAAATCTGATTAGAAACCGATGGTATCGAACCCGTATTTTGGTTCCAACGCCCGGTACAGGTCTTAGATATGTTTTAAGTTCTTCCTGTAAAATTTGGTTGAAATCGGACGTCGTTTGACGTGTTTCGGACTTGAAATCCTAAATTTGAAACTTGATGAAGTTTTTGGAAAAATTCTTGATTTTGAGGTTTGATTCATTGTTTTGATGTTATTTAGGCGATTTGATCGCACAGATAAGTTCTCATGATGTTGTTGAGTTAGTACATGTGTTTGGTTAGGAGCCCCGAGGGCTCAGGAGTGTTTCGGAATGGTTTTAACCTTGTAAAAATTGCAGGTTTTCTGCAGTCAGTGCACATGGAATTTGTTCTTCGCGTTCGCGTGGTCCCACTCGCGAACGCGTAAGGCAAAGATCCCAGGTGCCCAGTTTCTTCATCGCGAACGCGAGCTTTGGGACGCGAACGAGAAGCTGGGGGGGGGGAGAAACCTTCGCGAACGCGACCCTACATTCGCGAACGCGTAGGGTTCAGGGGAGGGCCACCCAATTTGTTCATCGCGAACGCGTTCGTTTGCACTCGGACGCGTGGGCTCGAGAAGCTGTAGCTTCACGATCGCGAGCCCCTTGACGCGAACGCGAAGGCCAAAAGGCCTGACCCATCGCGAACGCGAGAGGTCTGTCGCGAACGTGTAGCTTTAAATCACCCAGTTATTTTAAGTTTCAAAAACAGAATGCAAACAGGATTTCTCAAAATTTTACAAAACTTCTTCTTCTCCAAAGCTCCAAGACGATCCTTGAAGTACTTTTTCACCAAAACTTCTTGGGTAAGTAATCTCCAACTCATTTTCTTCCATTTTCCTCAACATCTAATGAATTTCTAGGCCTAAAACATATGATTAAGGGTAGAAAATTAGGGATTTGGGTAGAGTTAGGGCCTTTTGATTTTTCTTGATTTAGACCTCGTTTTAGGGTCGGATTTGAAAACAAATTATACATTCGGGCTCGTGTATGAATGAGTGATTTGATTTTGGTCCGAACCTCGTATTTTGACCAAGCAGGCCCAGGGTCAATTTTTGGGTTTTTGGGAAGAATGATGGAAAAGCTATAATTAGGCAATGAATTCGAATTGTTTAGAATTTGTTGATATTATGAAGTCATTCATGTATAGATATAATTGATTTGGAGCCGAATTCGAGAGGAAAAGCGGTAATTGAGGATTGACTTGGTCGTGAAAGTTTGAGTTAAGTGTTTGGTCTAACCTTAGCTTGAGGGATTAGGAGTTGAGTCCTATTTTCTATGTGATAATTGTTGAGTACGACGTATAGGCAGGTGACGAGTATCTATACATTGGTGTCTAGCATGACCGTGAGTCTTTATGTTGTGAATATCCTGATTTTGTTGTATCTTTCATGCCTTAGTGATAATTTCTTTATGTTATGAAAAGCTTGTGAAAGAAATTATGACCTTTGAACTTCGAAGAGCATTGACTCGAGTTATATTACAAAGTGTGAAAGTATATGAAATGATTGAATCCTTTGGAGCGTTGGCTCAAATGGTAAAGTGAGTTGAGAAGTAAAAGTGAAAGAAAGAGAAAGAATTATTAAATTGCTCCCTTGCCGGGATGTTTGTTGCTTTGTTGATTATCTCCCTTGCCGGGATGCTGAGATTATTGATATTGTTCCCTTGCCGGGATTTAACTGTTTAATTGTGTTCCCTTGCCGGGATTTCTATTATTATTTGTTTACTCCCTTACCCCTTTGTTTGTGATTGTTGTTTGGGTGAGGAAGATCGTTAAAGCACGAAGGGTGATGCCGTGCATTGTTTGCTATGGTGAGGAAAGAGTGTAAAGCATGAAGGGTGATGCCGTGCCGTACAATGTACCATTCTGTACCGATTATCATTGACTATATGGTGAGGAAAGAGAGTAAAAGCACGAAGGGTGATGCCGTGCACACTTTTGTTATAAAATATTATTTGGTGAGGACGAGAGTAAAAGCACGAAGGTGATGCCGTGCACATTGTTATTATATGATTGATTTGGTGAGGACGAGAGTAAAAACACGAAGGGTGATGCCGTGCAAATTGTTGATTTCTGATTCTTGATGATATTCTAGTTATGTTGTTACTTTCCTTACTTAATGCTTTCTATTCAAAACCGTTACCCCCTCCCCCACAGCATGTTTCCCCTTCCCACATTTACTAGTTATTTCTGCATTTTTCTTTCCGCTGTATATATTTAAATTGCACAGGTTTATTTGGTAGTCTGGACCTAGCCTCGTCACTACTTCGCCGAGGTTAGGCTAGACACTTCAGCACATGGGGTCAGTTGTGTTGATACTACACTTTGCACTGTGTGCAGATCCCGGCACAACTTACGGACAGTAGTTGGAGGGCTTCCTTCAGTCCACCCGAAGACCCAAGGTAGACCTGCAGGCGTTCGCGGGCCCTGGCGTCTCCCTCTATCTCTATTCCCTGTTTCATTTTCTTTCGTTCAGAAACAGTTTATTGTATTTTCTTCAGGCCTTGTTTGTAGTGACTCTTAGACAGTTTGCGACACTGTGACACCAGGTTTTGGGTATTGAGGTTTTGAAAGTTGTAATAGACGTAGTCTTGAGTTATAAAAATTGTTGCCTTCCGCTTATTTATTTAATTCCGCTGTTTTCATAGTTATTTTATACAAGTTGAACACTGGAAAGATGCTTTTTAAGTATGAAGCAGAAACCAAAGTATAAACAAGGTCATCAAACATTTAAGACAAAAAGGCTCATCAAATTCTCGTTCAAGAAAGCAATTTGATTTTTGATTCTTTCAAGCTTGAGTTTGATAGAGACATGAAGTTAGGATAAGTGTTCTTCAATTGTTTTTTTTAACATTCTGCAATCTTTCCTTATTACGTGCTTTTTCCCTATATCTTAGGCTGGCGGACCATATTATCCTGTGTTAACAGGCAGAAGGGATAGTAAGGAGTCATTCTTTGATGAGGCCATGGCTGAAATTCCGCGACCAAATGGGAATATCAGCGAAACTCTTAGGTTGTTTTCCCTTAGAGGATTTGATGAGAGGGAAACAGTGGCACTCCTTGGTAATCTTTCTGATCCCATTACTTTACTCTTCATACCTGCACCTTATTTTTGGAATATCCATTTATTGAAATTTTTCTGTTCTTTTTTTCTTACACCTGAAGGGGGACATAATATTGGGAAGATTGGTTGTGAATTCATTAGGCCAAGGCTCAGTAATTTTATGGGGACAGGTTTGCCTGATCCAACAATTCCTTCTGACTTCCTTGTAGAGTTGAAGCGAAAGTGTCCAGAGAATAACAACACCATCAACAATATGTTCAGTGAACGTATAGCTAGGAGTCTGAGTGAGTCTGCTATGTCATATTCCCAGAGACTATCCGCATTTTCCTCAGTTGGAGCTTCATTTGATAATCACTACTACAAGACTTTGATGAGAGAAAGAGGGCTACTGTTTGCTGATCAACAGTTGATGGCGAATGAAAAGACTGCAGCAGTTGTGATTGATTATGCTTTGGATGATGGGACTATGTTCCGAACAGAGTTTGCTCATGCCATGGCTAAGTTGTCAGATTTTGGTGTTCTTACTGGATCCCAAGGAGAGGTTCGGCGTAGCTGCTCCCATCTGAATTCTAACTAGTAAGAGCTACTGCATTCATGTACAATATGGTATAGACTAGTTATACTTCA